>NC_086449.1:506620575-506939325 GCF_028390025.1 Pseudophryne corroboree
GCCGACATGTTCAAAATGCCTAAATAGTCAGAATACCGAAATTTGAAAAGCTGACATGCCAAAATACCAACATGAGTTTTTCTGGGTTTTTTGTCCATGTCGATATAGGTCGACATGGACAGCATTTAAGTGTACCACGTCCCCTCGCATGGCTTGCTGCGCTCGGCACACTATTATATTCCCCCTCCAGGTCCACTGGGATGGTAAAGCATGAACAAGTCTGTTTTGGGGCAAAAATGCCTTAAAAATGGATGTCGGCATTTTGACATGTCAGCATTTCAAATGTCGGTATTCTGGCTTTGCCGGCATTTTGAACAACATGTCGGCATAAGGAATGTTGGTATTTTGACTGGGTCTGTATTTTGACTGTCGATCAATGGCTATTGGGATTATGACAGTCGGTAGTGGGTCTGTCGGTAAATCAATTTTTACCCCTGTGGGCATGTAACAGATCCAGCAAGGAACATACAAGGTAATGTATGTGGTGTGCAGTAAATGGGAGAACACACCTGTAGATACACTGAACAGTGGTATGCACCCACATATATATATAACGGTGGTGACACAGCGGAATATGCAGGGTCTCTCCTGTGTAAGGCCATCTCACTGGGAGACTCTCGGGGGCACATCCTTTCTCTACAGAGGATGGAGCTGTAGATGCACAGTAAAGCCGCACATACATAACAGTGCATTGGGGTCAGAGATTGCACAGTGACACTCCTCTGGCACTCTGGAGTCCTGCTACTAATGGAAGATGGCACAAGGCACTCTCCTCAGGCTCTAGCAATACGCTGTATCATTTGCATCAGGGAAAAGACATGCAATTGTTTTGTTTTTGCACAGTGTTATATTGGATCATTAATCATGACATCTGTGACCAGCACCAAACTGACAAAAAAACAACTTTAAAAAGATAAATCGAAAAGCTGGTTTCCATCTAGAACACATAATGGAAAATATATATACTGAATTGCTATTTTATTGTTATTATTTATATTTTAAATAGCCAGCAAATAATACAATGTTTTACATGTATTATTATGTAGATCAGCAAGCACTGTTACTGTCTCCTTAGAATAACTTTTAAACTTCATATAAGTGATCTAGGAAATATATGACAACCATATAGTAAAATCTAAATATGGAAACACTATGCTTCAGCTAAAAGTACAAGCATTCATTCACTGCCTGGTAAGCACTATGTTAGCAAGGATTTATGCTGAATCCAGTAGCTGACACATGGTGCTCAGATGTAAAAATAAACTAACATAGACAGCAAGTGCACTAAGAAACTGTTAATAATAAGTGCACAGTATTAACACAACGTATGTTGCTACAACCGTTTTCTTCATGTGTGGTGTGACATTATTTTTTTATAATTTCAATTATGAAACATGTCTATAAAGTTATTAAAAAATGTAAACAAAATATCTTAAAGAGATAACAGTGGTAAAATGCTAATTCATTCAACAATTTTCTTTTTTATTATCACTAGTCCTTTGTCTTGACTTCAAGAAAACTGTACTCTGTAGCTGTTGCCTAGCAACCATAGCTATATTGAACAATAAGGAGGACAGGGGAGTGACACCGATTTAAGCCAGTTTTAACCTTCCATCCATTTCAGCATATAGAAGATGCACAACAGGACACCACCAAGTAGATCAGAAAAAATATTGCATGTATTTTGTGTCTCATTTAACTCTATTGTATTTGTAAAGAAAAGGAGATAGATAACATAACGATGCTGCTGTATTACATATTTTACAATTTTAATAAACTGATTACTGGCATAATGTTGATATTATCCAGATATTGTTTACTTGTGGATAGTACTGCATTTTAGAATTGGATATATTAACTTAGTAATGTTAGATGTTTAACCTTTAAGTATGGGAATATTTATCACAACCCACATTTCACAATGTTGAAATAAATATTTTCACAGAAATGTATAAAAAAAATGCTCTTTTCAGGAGATGGACTCTGATAAAAGCCCGTCCTGGCCAAAAGCTGGAAGCAGTGTGACAGTTATAGCACTTCTTCCGGGTTCAGGTCCTCTGAGGCAAATGGCTGTGGATACAGTCAATAGGTCTACCACTAATGGTAGACATGCATTAGGTTGACAGGGTCAAAAGGTCGACATAGAATAGGTAGACAGTAGGTTAGGTCGACAGGGTCAAAAGGTCAACATGGAAATGGTTGACACAAAAAAGGTTGACACAATTGCTTTTGTTTTTTTTGTCACTTTCCTGCCACAAACAACCCCATTTGTGTACTGCGTACCCTCACATGGCTCGCTGCTTTGGGCAAGGTGCCTCACCCTGCTACTGCTGCGCTCAGTACAGGATACTATTCCCAATCGTAGTTCAGAAGGAATGGTAAAGTATGAAAAAGTTTAATAAAAAAAATAATTAAAAACAGTGTATCTACCATATGTGTGTCGACCATTGTCATGTCGACCTTTTGACCCTGTTGAGCTGTCTATCTTTTACATGTTAACCTTTTGACCATGTTGGCCTTTTGACCCTGTCGACCTAATGCATGTCTATCATTAGTGGTAGACCTATTGACTGTAGACCTTCTTAGTGTAGATCTATAGTCTGGATACAGAGGCAAATGCCAGCTGCGCCTGTGTCACTGGGGGCTGATGGAGAGGGAGCCAGAGAAGTTCTCTCCTAAAACAAAATTGTAAATTAGTAGCCAACAGGCCAGTATAGGGTAACACCATCTGGAAAATTTGGTAGCTTTGCAACCCCCAGAGAAACCTAAGAGGGCTGCAGATGCTGTTGGAAATGGAGAGATATCAGAGATACCTGCTGCAATCCCTCCATACAACATCTGGGGGCTGTTTTTGATTAATATGCCACAAATAGGCCCCTTAACGTCAAAAGTATTGGCAGACCCCTTGTTTATAGGTGTCAGCAGTGTGTGATGGAGGTCAGTCCACGTGATGAATAGCTTATTTAGGCAATGGTTTATTAATCACACAGAACAGCAGAATGTGTGACAACACAAGGCTTTGGCAGCACAATGTAGGAACATACACTGGGAGACAGATCCAGCCAGGAGTAAGCTGATGCAGGTGATGTGCTGTGTTTGTAGAGTGCACTACAGGTACTGTACATGGAATAGTGGCAGTGGGTCTTACAATGCAGCCACCACCGGTGGCAACGTGGTGTGTAATGGCTGCTAGATGTGGCACCAGTATGCGTGTGGCATATTGTCTGTCTGGAGAATGGATGAAGGCGCATATCCACACCTTAGTTACTATGGGGACCCTGTCACAGACACGGAGGAGACCATGCAAAGTGCATTTCTCTACAAAAATTATTTTTTTTATTTTGTAGAAATCTAATCAGATATATAAATTCACTTGATTGGTTTATTTAATAAAAAACATTAAGATGGTGGTTATTTGCAAAGAAATGTTGAATAGAAACCGGTTTAAGGTGCGCATCTTACGTGTTTTCGCACTGCACATGTTCTGAAACCATACAGGTGATGCAGAGTTTTGCCCATTTTGATCACACCTACACTTACAACTCCAGACTCACATACTGTAGGCAGATGTCAGGGAGTGGTTACTGATACAACTGCGGGAAACGCAGAGTTTTACACCCATAATAGGCTGTTGTTAGTAAACACTGGTGATAATAATTAGATAGATAATGTGCACTGCACAGGTTATGGGTGGGCACAATGGAAAATGCATACTCTGCAAATTGGGCAAATCTATGTACTGTACGGAAACCCAATTTCTTTCCAATTTTGCATCAAGCTCTGAGTGACAATTATTGACTACATCTTGCATCTATAATACTTATTTTAAGGCAACATATTCTTATATGCAAACTGTTGCATCTGATTGGCAGTGGCTCGGTTGCCTCTAGTCATTAAAGTTTTGGTGAGTTTCTCATCCTACCTATCGCTCTTTCAGTATTTGCTTCTCTGATATCCACCTCCTCTTCACTACCTCTCTCAGGAGTACAGTGTTAGGTCCTCTGCTTTTCTCAATCTATACCTCATCTCTTGGAAAAACTAATCAGCTCCTTCAGATTTCAGTATCATCTGTACTGTATCCTCCCCAAAGTTGTTACCATCGGTTTTGATTTGTGTCTCTGAATGCCTTTCTGCCATTTCATCTTGGAGGTCATTTCACCACCTCAAACCCAACATTTCCAAAACAGAATTAATTATATTCCAGCCAGCCAAGAGTAGTTACCAACCTCATATCTCCATAACTGTTGGCAAGTCGACAATCTACTGTACCCCACAAGCTCGCTGCCTAGGTGTCATCCTTGACTCTGAACTGTCCTTTGTCCCACACATTCAGTCTGTCTCTAAATCATGTTACATGCATCTAAAAAAACATATCCAAAATTTGATCTTATCTTACATAAGACACTGCAAACTGTAATTCATGCTCTCATTATCTCCCACATTGATTATTGCAATAATCTCCTCACTGGTCTTCCCAAGAAAAGACTCTCATTATTACAATCCAATTTGAATGCAGTTGCGAGGCTAATCTTACTAGAAAGACATTCATCGTGTGCTCATCCACTCTGTCAATCCCTCCCATTGCTGCAAGTATGGCGGTAAGGGGGCGGTACTGCGTACACATAAAAAATTAGCAGCTGGTACGCAGTACCCCCGGGCAGACCACCTTGCAGCCACTATGTCCAAAGGGAGGAGAGCGCACCATGTGCCTCTCCTGCTCAGTCAGTCTGGTCTCCCTCCGGCAGCGGCTGCATGTATCACAATTAGGCACCGGGTTGTGAGCCAATCAGAGCTCGCGGACCAGCAGCCAATCAGGAGCCGCTGCTGTCAGACTGCGAGCTCTGATTGGCTCACAAACTGGCATTTGATTTGAGATACATGCCGCTGCCACCGCAGAAGACCGGACTGAGAGCAGGAGAGGGGCAGGAGAGGTGCGCGCTACGCTCTCCTGTCCCCGGACACAGTGACACTGCAGATCTGGCCCCATGTAGCAGCAGCTGTGAGTTGCACTGCTGGGGGCATATGTGTATCTGGCATTGCACTTTTGGGGTGGCATATGTATATCTGGCACTATCGGGGGGCATATGTGTATCTGGCACTATTGGGGTCATATGTATAACACGCCCACATTTTCATTGGCCACGCCCCATGTGGCATGTGGACACACGCATTTTTGATGCACGCCTTCAGTGCATGCACACAGTACCACTAAGAAATTTTTTCTACTTGCACCACTGGTCCCTCCATTGGTTGCCCATATTCTATCATATTCAATATAAAATACTTCTACTAACATATAAAGCTATTAACCAAACTACACTAACATATATCTCTTCACTCATCTCAATATATCTCCCAACTCGACCTCTCCGCTCTGCTCAAGATCTGCGTCTCTCATCTGCACTGATCACTCATTCCCATTCACAACTGCAGGTATTTCTTGGGGCAACACCACCCTATGGAATGCCCTACGATTCACAATAAGACTCTCCTCTAGTCTCCAAACTTTCAAGCGTTCCCTGAAAACCTACCTATTCAAGGTAAACCTATTACATTCCGGGAGCGCCGATATACCCTTCAGGAGCATTCATATCTAATTACATCCAATCAGGACTGTGTTTGCAATCTGGTGGGACCACTATGCTATAGATAGGAAGGATACACAGGGATAGACACTATTTCACTATAGATTGTAAGCTTGCAAGCAGGGCCTTCCTACCTCTATGTCTGTCTGTTACTACCCAGTTTGTCTTATCACTGTAGTTTCCAATTGTAAAGAATATGTTGCGCTACTGTATATAAGAGACTAAATAAAACAATAAAATAAAAAAAAGGAGTAAAAAAAAATACTTGTTACTAATACTATTAATAATAGGTATTCTTTCAAAATAAAATACTATATGCTATTATCAAATCAATAGTTTAAGGGGCATATTAAATTAGGGTCGAAAACTGCCGTCTGTCGAAAAGATGTCAGTTTTCGACTTTTTAAGGTCGAATAGTGATTCGACCTATTCAGTCCCATCAGTTTTTATTCGACAAGTCGTGGAATTCGACTTGTCGAATAGTACGTGAATCGGCGGTATAGCTGCCGATTCATGTACTTTTGAGTGAAACGGGGCCAAATTCGACAGGATTTGGCCCCGTCTCCGACCATCTCAGTCCGACATAAAGAAATGTCGGAGTGAGATGTGGGACCCATAGGAGGAGGGGGGTGGGGGGGGAGAGCCACAGGGCATACAGGGGAGAGAAGCGCTACAGCAGGATGTCTCACAGCCGCACCGCTCACGGCAGCATCCACCCAACTCCAGCAAGTGAGGTCACGCTTGCTGGAGCCGGGTGGACACTGCCGTGAGGTGTGGCGGCTGTGAGACATCCTTCTGCAGCGCAGCCCTCCTCCGTCTGCCTGCGGCTGTCCCCGCTGGTCTCCCTGCGGCTCCCTCCCCCACCTCTCCTCCTCTCCTCCTCAAGGTCCCTCATCTCAATTCGACATTTTAAAAGTCGAATTGAGATAAGATTTGAATAGGGGTTGTCGGATCCATTCCGATAAATGCATGTTGGAATGGATCCGACCCTAACTGAATATACTCCTAAGTCATACTTACCTACATTTGATTTCTCCTCTCCGGGAGAAGCCCGGAGAGGAGACGCTGCAAGTGTCTTCGGGGGGCGGGGTCGGACTTTGACATCACTAAGCCCCGCCCCCAGCATCGGGAAATGCCGCGATTCGCGGGTTCACTGGAAGGGGGCGGGGCTAAAATGACGCAATTTGCGTCATTTTAACCCCTTCTCCACCCGACGGACCCGCGAGGTAATCTCTCCATCCTCCATCACTAGGGTGCGAGCAGGATGCGGGAGACCTGCCCACTCTTCCGGGGGTGCGGGGGGCTACCCCAAAAAATGTGAGCCTCCCGCAGCTTCCGGGAGAGTAGGTAAGTATGCCCTAAATATCACATGAATTGATTTAAATAATGGTAGAAGGTTGCAGGAACATGAAATACATGTTCACTTTATTGTATTTGATAAAGATAAAATAACAAACTGACCAATGTAGTTTGTCATTTATTTATCACAACTACTGTATGAAGTGCTACAGTGATGGCAATGAATGTACTGTATGGTGCAGCACATACTGGGCGGTAGTCTGTGCACAGTTTTCTAGCGGGGGGGGGGGGTGACAATGAATTTTATTATGGGGCATTTAGGGAAATATGACTGTATGGCTGACATGACAGGATGACTGTGCATCAGCAGTGTGCTTCTATCAGTGAGACACAATCTTGTACATTTGTCCATTATCACTGGTCACCATTATTTATTATGTTATCTACTGTATGTTGACATTGTGACTGTTGAGATTTTGGTGTTGACCTTCTGATTGTCTATTTTTTATGTGTCAACATTTTGATTCTGCCGACATTTTAACCCATCTGTATACTAATTGTCTACATTATGTTCCTCTCTATATTATGTTCCTCTCTATATTATTCCCTTGACATATAGTTCATGTCGGCATTTTGATGGACTACATCATGTACTATTCCACATTATCGTGTCTGTACTATAATTGTGTACACTTTGGCTGTCTAAATAATATACTAGACCCTCAATGTTCTGCAATGTTACATAATGCTGGCACTTGTAGTGTGCACTAGCAATGGGGCCCCCAACAGTTAGTAATACATGTTGCCCCATCATTAAAAACTCTTCATTGTATCAAGTATTAATCAAAATCATGCCGGCCTAGAATACAATAATACATTAATATTCCCGTAATAAATATTAAAATTGTCAGTGTAATAATAAATAATAAATGAATATTGTCACCTTATTATATTGATACATTAAGGTGGCAATTCAAATATTTTTGAGGTGCGCATATTTGCATATCGCCTGTCACTTTAGATGGGACAATATGCAAATATTTGCTCTGGTGGAGAGTGGATGGTGCTTGCCAGCGTTTTCGTAGAGTGCCGAGGCCAGGGTCTGCGACTGCTGACACAGATGTCCTGGCATCAATCACGGAGCTGCAGCAACCAACCTGCATTACTCAGTCGATGGCCCTGCTGAGTGATCTGAAGCTGCGGCCAATGATGCAGCATCGGATCACACATGCATGGAGGATGCATCTACTTAGACTAGACGCAGGGGTGTAGAGAGACATGCGTATCCCTGGTAATAAATGGGAGCATGGCCTAAGATGGGGGCTTGTCTGCAGCCTTCAAAAATAATACAATGTAAAAAAAATTATAATTGACGGGCTGCAAAGCAGGCCTGCAAGCTCCACAGTGGGCACCATTCTAATTCGGGGGGGGGGGAAAGGGGGGCACAGGGGCTCCTCTTTGGCTGGCACGGATTTCCCAGTGATATTTGCCAGTGCCAGGGTCTTTCCTTTCAATGTGCAGGCTCCATATTCCTGAATATATCACTGGGAAGATCGTGCCAGTCTAAAGTATGGGTATACTCAGGAGGAGGGGTGGGGCCCATCCAGCATCCCAGGCCTGGGTAATTAGTACCCGCTCCCCCCCCCCTCCCACCCTTTGGTGCCACTGACTAGACGCCTTCTGCTGCATTTGCATATGTCAGCAAAGACACACCAGCGACGCTAAACTGTGCAAATCAGAATCAGGCCCAGTGTGGGATTTGCTGTAAATAGCTGTGAACAGCGTGTTGAGGATGCATGTAACATGTATCAGGCGATTTAGGAACAAAATAACAGATAGCAAAGAAAAAGAAACCCATTTCCTAGCATGATATTACACTTATATTTCATGTACATAATTACCCTTCTTTTTTAGTAAGGCCAATGATGAAATATAATCCCGTGAGGCAGATGTATAACTATAAGTAACCTATAAATAAGAAGTTAATTTTTTCATCTCTCTCCTATTACTGCTCAATTACTAGACTAACAAATACATGTGCCTCTTGTGTAGCTGCGACCTCTTTACGTGACCCAGGCTTTTGATATAGAGGTGTGATTGTCAGCCTTTATTAAAGGGATCCACATAATATGTATCTAGCTTTATGTAGGTGGTTACCATAACAACTAAGTATCCATTAGATACAAACGTTGCACTGGATTTAATTGTTAAATTTATCACATAAAATACTTTTGTACACATGAAGGACATTGTTCATCACAAACACAGCGGCAGTGACATTGCTATTGTTAGGTTTTATAGCTCACCTATAATTCATTCATACATTTCCCAATTTATGACTGCAGTGCTTTACAGTGCAGCCACTATAATGACGCTACATAGTGTAGCCTTGCATTTCAGTCAGCAGAGAGATAACAGAATTCATACTGTTCTTCCAATGAAGGGGACATTACCAGAAGAGAATACTAATTATTTACATCTTAATTTCCCAACAG
The DNA here is from genome assembly GCF_028390025.1 of Pseudophryne corroboree. Classification (NCBI taxonomy): domain Eukaryota; kingdom Metazoa; phylum Chordata; class Amphibia; order Anura; family Myobatrachidae; genus Pseudophryne; species Pseudophryne corroboree. Next base: position 506,629,955 of record NC_086449.1, read on the forward strand.
CATCCTCTTATACTCTTCCAGACAATGCCACATGCTGTGCTGTGTTCGCAGATGTGATGTGTTCTGTTATGTGGGGGATGAATTGTTGGTTTTAGTGTACAAACATTAAAAACATAGCATGCTTCTGCAGAAGTACACAGAGTGATGTTTCAATGAGCCATTCTGAATTTTAAAAGAGCATTGAAATTCCTGTGCCTAGTCTGTAGACACCAACAAGCACAAATAAACTCTGCATGTGGAATGACAGACGTCGCGGCGAAGATAGGTCGATTGGATTGCCTTGCATGACCAAATGTCGATTGCATTGCCTTGCATTATGACCAAATGCAAAAACAGGATTTTGCTTTGTTAGATGAGGTATTAAAGACAGAAGCAGAGTTGAAATTACAATAGTAACCAATTTTTTCAGGTGCCCAGGAAGCTCCAGTTAATTGAGATTCACCAGTTATGTTGACCCTTATGTTGGATTTTTTCCATACAGAGCAGCTTGACGCAGGGCAATTTTCTTGTATGGGCTCAATGGGCTGTTGCCCAAGGGCCCCAGGAGTATAAGGGTCCTAGACTGATAGCTGAGGGTTCCCTTTTTCCAGAGGTACCAGATTTTTTAAATCAGTCCTGGGGACCAGAGATATCTGACTTCAAAGCAGTGGTCCTCATCTGAGCCTGTTAATTGCTCTTCCCAACTAGATATCTCGGGTTCTCCCTGACTTAGAGTTTTCTGATGGTATGCTCCAAAAGCTGGGACTCTCCCCTTTTGGTGTACACTGGCAGCTTGTCTCTACTATGCCTAGAACCAGAGATATCAGCCTTCCAACAGCTGGACCCTGCTCCAGCTCCACACACCTAGTATGCAATATTATATTTTCATCGGTGGATTGCTCTGGCTCCTGAACTCTGTTCCCCAAGTCCCCAGTACCTCCTAAAGGTGGGATTCTATTTTTTTTTTTTGTTCAATTGAAAGCCTAGAAATATATTTTCAGGAATTGGAGATATCTGCAGTCAAGTAAGCTTCCCTCCTATCGGAATATGATGAATATTAAACCCACTCCATTATCCACCCATCCTCTGAGTATTAAATACCCCCTACCACCCTGGAAGTCATGTACCAGAGCCCCTTCATTCAGCCCAATGCTCCTTCTACAGTTTAGTGTTCTCCCTTCTGCCTCATCTCCCACTATCCGTGCAGTACAGGAGTAATTAGCAGAAATTACTGCTCCAGGTCCTACATTCTGAGCAGAAGATAGAACACCCCCTACCGCCCACGGGACATCAAAGCTGCCGCTGATAGCACCACCCACCCCTACCTATGGAGGATAATTAGGGGCCCCAGTGCATTGCTTTGCCCAGGGGCCTACACTGCTGTTAAGATGGCCCAGGCATGACGAGGAAACACAAATTGCCACATGCCTAAAAGACAATCCCCACTGGAAAAGCAGTATTTTAAGAGAGAAATTAAGGGACAGGGTTTTGAAGTGATATTTCCATTCAAATCTACAAACCTGCAAAAGTATTTGCAGGCTGATTTACAGGGGAAATTCTACAAACCAGAATAAGGATGAGGAAGCGGATGAATAAGCTCCTTTCTGTTAAGAGAAATGTTTTGTGTCTGTGCATTTTCATACTCTTTGGGGCTGATGCAGAGTTGAATGTATGCCCATCTGCAGAGTGTACTGAATGGGGACAATGCAGTGTGTACATCTTCCTGGTGAGCCCTATGGCCAATCCGCCCCTGAATAGCACTAACAGAACATAATTATTTTTATCATGTATCTGCTTCTGAGAAGTAGGAAAGTCAGGATCAGACTATTATCATGTCAAATCAGTTATATGCAACCATGGATAATATAGTGTTAGCTGCATTACATATTATATATACATACACATACATACATACATACATACATACATACATACATACATACATATATATATATATACACACACTGTTGAGTCCCATTATTATGCCCACCTCCAGCATTTGATGTTGGCAGCGCATGGCCCATGAAGTTTGTCACTTGTCTTGCGCTGGCTTTGTGGGTTTATAAGGTGTGCGATAGGCCGTCTGCACACATATGCAAAAAGGGATGATTATCGGCTTTCAGCCAAGAGTGGCAGTATTTCTGAAACAGCGCAGTTTGGGAACTGTTCAAGTGCTGCTGTGGTGAAGGTGTATCGTGACTGGACAAATGGCACCATTGCGAAAAATCGACATGGAAACTGTGAAGCACCGTGTGCCATTGATGTGAGAGGTGAACGTTGGTTACGAAGGTGCGTGAGGGCCGACCAACACTCCACAGTGGAGCAGCTCACCTTCAGAATGTACCTGTACCAACCTACCAGCACTTTACCGAGGCACTCCCAGCCCGTCTTACTGCTGTCCATGCTGCACACGGCGGTTACTCTACCTATTAGCTGGTGGTGATAATAATGTGATTGTGTATATGTATAATATTTCTCTTGGGGGCAAAAAAAATGTCATCACGGTAGCACGCACTGCCAGGGGTGTAGCTAATCTTTCTGTCATCCGGGGTAAAGACTCAGCTTGGCTTGCTTGGATACAGCCGACAATACTGTAAAGACTGAAAAATATGAAGGGGAAATGCAACCACATTCTTAATCCTTTTAAATGAAGGTGGAATTGCCTCTTGCATTTATTCTATGGTTCTTAGGGGTCTTCACTTTTGAATGGAGCATGCAGGCTCTACTGTTTTCAGGACTCACAGGTAAGTATTTCTGCCTGTACTACACGACCTCACCCACCACAGATAGCACTGCTGTGATCGCTATTTATTGCGGAGAACATAACAGAATCATAACATAATACAGACAGCATCAGTGACTGTCATAATACAGAAATCATCGGTAACCACCATATAATACAGAAATCACCAGTGACCGCCATATACTGTAATACAAAAAGTACCAGTGGCCGCCAAATAACAGAGAGCAACAGTGACTCCAATATATAATATAGACAACATTAGTGCCCACCATGTAATGCAGATAATACTAATACACACACAAACAATATTAATACTCACCCACATTCACAATTTTATTACACATGCCACTAACCCTAGGCAAAACAAATACAACCCCCTTTTTAACATAAATACGCCCCCTAGATAACATTTAAACATCCTCATACCTCACTGCGACTTACCTAAAATGAGAATCTCTCTGGTCTGTGCAAAGCACTAGAGTAATAGAACATGCTCCTGTGTGTTGTTAGCGACATCCTATGTCGGTCAGATGCCGACACCCCCGTCAGGTCCCATCGCCGCCGATGTTGTTGCTGGGTACACATCGTTTAATGTGTGCCCAGCTTTAGTTTGCAATATGCTATATTTTAAATGTGAGTCACACACACACACACACACACACACACATACACACACACACACACACACACACACACACACACACACACAATCTATTAACCCAACTGCTAATTTTGTTTGTCCAGAGAGCAGATCTTGGTATAGTTTCTATAGAAACAAACCAAGCATCTACAGTATGTTCCTGCTCTAAAAGGTAACTGACCCTCTAATAGAGTAGCAATGTATAATTTGACTGTATGGTCTGGAACCTATCATTAAAGTAGGGGAGGGGACCTTCAAGCAGTGTGGTACACCAGGGATTTTCCATATACCCCTGTAGGCCATTCCGACCCTGCCCCTGAGTCCAGGGAACCCTGCACTCTTGTCTTTACTTGAGGTCCTCATGAACTCTGAGTGAGATAGGCATGCATAGCACTGATAATGGCTTTGTGTAGCTCTCACAGTTCCAGATTCCTGAAGCCCCAAATAACTTGAGCTGTGTCAGCATGGGCGTGTCAGTGCTGTCGCTGTATCAGCTAAACTCTGTATACTTGGGAATGCAGCCACAGGGCTGTGCTGACAACCCCATCTTCCTCCGCTCAATCATTGGGCGGGAGGCCATCACAATGTCATGACCTACCTGCCACTATCTTTGTTTGCTTGTCATGGGGACTGAGCAAGTATTACTTTTGTACATACTGTAAGCCTTTGGGGAAGGAATAAACGAAACTGTGTGACAATCATAAACAGACAGTGTCCATGTAGCTTGGCAAAAGCTGTGATGTGATCCATCACAAAAATAGTGCTATATTAACAGAGAGCTATGATCCAGTCACAATTAGAGAGTATTCAGTAAAACCAATCAAACATTGCATCCAATGTGTTGTACAATAGTTGTTATGAATATTGGCCCTCATTCCGAGTCGTTCGCTCGGTATTTTTCATCGCATCGCAGTGAAATTCCGCTTAGTATGCATGCGCAATATTCGCACTGCGACTGCGCCAAGTAATTTTACAATGGAGATAGTATTTTTACTCACGGCTTTTTCATCGCTCCGGCGAACGTAATGTGATTGACAGGAAATGGGTGTTACTGGGCGGAAACAGGCCGTTTTATGGGCGTGCGGGAAAAAACGCTACCGTTTCCGGAAAAAACGCAGGAGTGGCCGGGGAAACGGGGGAGTGTCTGGGCGAACGCTGGGTGTGTTTGTGACGTCAAAACAGGAACGACAAGCACTGAACTGATCGCACATGCCGAGTAAGTCTGAAGCTACTCTGAAACTGCTAAGTAGTTTGTAATCGCAATATTGCGAATACATCGGTCGCAATTTTAAGAAGCTAAGATACACTCCCAGTAGGCGTAGGCTTAGCGTGAGCAACTCTGCTAAAATCGCCTTGCGACCGATCAACTCGGAATGAGGGCCATTGTGCGAGTTCTGTCTGAGACCTGTAACTGACTTGTATGTCAGATGTTATTTGGAAATTCTTTTGACACTAACAAATGACAATGATTTTTCAGCATAAAGACCTGGCATCAGATGTAATTTTAAGGCAATAATATATATGGTAAAACTGGCAACAATTAATAAACAGTAAAGCGTCAAGTCTCCTTTCACATAAAAAATTGAGATGAATTTGAAACAGACATATTACGATACTGATTCATATTAATTCAGAAAGTCACGTTAGTATCACTAGAAAGCAACACATATAGGGGTATATGCAATTGCGGTCGAATTCCCGAAAATGTCGAAAAACGGGACATTTTCGCAAAAAAAAAATTCGACAATGCAATTCAGTACTTTCCGTCAAAAAAACGGACTTTCCAAATTCGACTTTTTGAAATTCGACATTTGTCAAAGTCGACATTTCTGCAATAGTACAAATGCGGCAATTCGCCAAAAGTATATTCAATTGAAGTTTGGAAATTCGACAACAGTGCTTTTAGACAGTAAATTCGTCATTTTCAATCCGCCACACTTTGGTGGCGGAATCTAATAAAAAAATGTAAAAACATGTTTTTTTGGGTGTTTTTTTTATTGGTCATAGCATATCTATTTATATTAGAAGGGATTAGGTACTTGGTTTGTCTATTTTGGAGGCACAAGTATTATTTATATATTTTTAAAAATATTTTTTTTTTAATTATTATTATTATTTTTTAAATGGAATGATAAAAATCAGAAAAAAAATTGCGTGGGGTCCCCCCTCCTAAGCATAAACAGCCTCGGGCTCTTCGAGCCGGTCCTGGTTCTAAAAATCCGGGGGAGGAAATGACAGGGGATCCCCCGTATTTTTAAAACCAGCACCGGGCTCTGCGCCTGGTGCTGGTGCAAAAAATACGGGGGACAAAAAGAGTAGGGGTCCACCATATTTTTTACACCAGCATCGGGCTCCACTAGCTGGACAGATAATGCCACAGCCGGGGGTCACTTTTATACAGCGCCCTGCGGCCGTGGCATTAAATATCCAACTAGTCACCCCTGGCCGGGGTACCCTGGGGGAGTGGGCACACCTTCAATCAAGGGGTCCCCCCCCCCCCAGCCACCCAAGGGCCAGGGGTGAAGCCCGAGGCTGTCCCCCCCATCCAAGGGCTGCGGATGGGGGGCTGATAGCCTTGAGAAAATTGAAAGAATATTGTTTTTTCCAGTAGTACTACAAGTCCCAGCAAGCCTCCCCCGCAAGCTGGTACTTGGAGAACCACAAGTACCAGCATGCGGGAGAAAAAGGGGCCCGCTGGTACCTGTAGTTCTACTGGAAAAATAATACCCAAATAAAAACAGGACATGCACACCGTGATAGTAAAACTTTATTTCACACATGTCGACACACACATACTTACCATTGTTCACACGCCGACCTCTGTCCACTTGTCCAAGTAGAATCCACGTGTACCTGTGAATAAAATTATACTCACCTGATCCAGTGTCCAGATTATAATCCACGTACTTGGCAAAAAAAAAAAAACGAACACCCGGACCAAACGGACTGAAAGGGGTCCCATGTTTACACATGGGACCCCTTTCCCCGAATGCAGACACCCCCCCGTGACTGCTGTCACAGAAAGGTCTCTTCAGCCAATCAGCGAGCGCAACGTCCTGGCACTCTGCTGATTGGCTATGCGCGTCTGAGCTGTCAGACAGCGCATCGCAAAGCCTCTCCATTATATTTAATGGTGGGAACTTTGCGGTCAGCGGTGAGGTCACCCGCGGTCAGCGGCTGACCGCGGGTAACCCCACCGCTGTCGCAAAGTTCCCACCATTGAAACTAATGGAGGGAGCTGTACGATGCGCTGTCTGCCAGCAGACGCGCATCCAGCCAATCAGGAGAGTGCCACGAAGTAGCGCTTCCTGATTGGCTTAAGAGACCTTTCTGTGACAGCAGTCACGGGGGGGTCTCTGCATTCGGGGAAAGGGGTCCCATGTGTAAACATGGGACCCCTTTCAGTCCGTTTGGTCCGGGTGTTCGTTTTGTTGTTTTGCCAAGTACGAGGATTATTTTAAAAGATCCGGACACTGGATTGAGGTGAGTATAATTTTATTCACAGGTACACCGTGGATTCTACTTGGACAAGTGGACCGAACGTCGTGTCAACATAGGTAAGTATGTGTGTGTGTCGACATGTATGTAATAAAGTTGTACTTTCAAGGTGTGCGTGTCCTGTTTTTATTTGGGTATTTTTTTCCAGTAGAACTACAGGTACCAGCGGGCCCGTTTTTCTCCCGCATGCTGGTACTTGTGGTTCTCCAAGTACCAGCTTGCGGGGGAGTCTTGCTGGGACTTGTAGTACTACTGGAAAAAACAATATTCTTTCAATTTTCTCAAGGCTATCAGCCCCCCATCCGCAGCCCTTCACCCCTGGCCCTTGGGTGGCTGGGGGGGTGACCCCTTGATTGAAGGGGTCCCCACTCCTCCAGGGTACCCCGGCCAGGGGTGACTAGTTGGATATTTAATGCCACGGCCGCAGGGCGCTGTATAAAAGTGACCCCCGGCTGTGGCATTATCTGTCCAGCTAGTGGAGCCCGATGCTGGTGTAAAAAATACGGGGGACCCCTACTCTTTTTGTCCCCCGTATTTTTTGCACCAGCACCGGGCACAGAGCCCGGTGCTGGTTTTAAAAATACGGGGGATCCCCTGTCATTTTTCCCCCCGGATTTTTAGAACCAGGACCGGCTCGAAGAGCCCGAGGCTGGTTATGCTTTGGAGGGGGGACCCCACGCAATTTTTTTTCTGTTTTTTTACCGTTTTTTCCGTTTTTTTAAAAATCGCATCAAAATCCGTCAAAACGGACGTTTTTCGACAGCTGGACTGTCGAATCCGTTTTTTATTGAATATGTTGAATTCCGGCACCCACTTGCCGGAATTCAACGGCACACACTGACTGGAGATATATCAATATGCCTTTATGCTCTATCTTAAGTACTACCATGTATAGGCAATGCCCGCTATAACCAGTGAGGCAATGATATTTAATCAGTACAGTCACTGAGGGGTGTCATAATGGGTACTGAGGGGTGTAATAATGGGTACGATAAGGGATGGGGTCCTGCTAGGCTGCTACAATCAGTAAAGGGGGGGGGGGATTTGTGGCGCTTATGTATAATACAGTCAACACTAATGTGATTGGGTGTAAAAATAAGTATTATAAGGTATGGGTGTCTGCACTATATATCTCAGTGCCTGCATTATATATCTCAGTGCCTTTCCTCGCAACTCCCCCCCACCACCACCACCACTGACTGTAGCACGTTCCCCATCCCTTATAATACCCATTATTGCACCCCTCAGTCAGTGACAGTATTGATTATATATCTGTGTTTCCATTATCAATGCCTGTCTGTCCCCTCTCCTCACTCATTGTTGCAGACACTACAATCAGTGAGGGGGGTGCGGGTTTGGGGTCAAGCACTTCAGTGAGGGGAGCAATCAGGAAAGATAGAAAGTGATATACTGTAACAGGATATAAGGAGGAAAAAACAACAAATATAAGTGGCATAAATCAGGAATGAAAATATAGTGCTATGGACTGTTTTGAGGGAGGGGGCCCTAAATCGGCATCTTACTTAGGGCTCCATGAGCAGTGGCACACACAGGGGGGGTTCTGAGTACCAAGAAATCCCCCATATGAACTAAAAAAAATGTACTTACCGGGACCTGCGATTGCAGCCTTGCCTATTAGTGCCGATATAGTATACCAACAGCGGGATCCCAGCCACTGGTATGCTGACAGCACGGCGAGTGCTAGAAAGCCCCTTGCGCGTTCGCCGTGGCTCGTTGTGCTTGCCACAGGGTATATTCTCACTTTATTGGTGTCATGTAGCCTGTGACGCTGGGATTCTGGCGGCGGGATTTCACCACTAGTCGGGATTCCAACATCGGCATTGTGATCTCCGGGATCCTGACTGGCAGTATTGTAACCGCTTCTCAAATATATATGTATATGTGTTGTGGTGAGATGGCTTGTGTCTCAGTAGTAATGCAGTAGTAATTTGGAACTCCGGATTGCACAGCTCCAAGTAGAAAAATAGAAGTCAAGGTTTCCAGCTCACCCAGAGTCAGCAGGGTCAGAAACAGGAGAGGGATTTAAAACCCCCAAACGTCCACTACCCATGGCACTGACGGCTATTAGGGGCCAGTGAGTAGGATACAGTTTGCATACCTCCCAACATGACCCTCTCTAGGAGGGACAATATGCTCTGCTGCTGGACTTTCCTCTTAATATATATATATATATATATATATATATATATATATATTCCGATCTAGTCAGAACTGATGGTCCTCAACAAGGTACTGCACCACAGGATTTGTATATATTCATTTATACAGAAAAAAGTGGAAGTGGTTAGGAGACCGCCAGGCGGGATCCCGGCGGTCACAATGTCAACTGGTGCAGAAATACCAGCGTCACAGGATTTTCTCCCTCTATAGGTGTCCATGAAGGCGAAAAGATCCTTTGGCGAGCACAGCGAGCCACCAAGGGGCTTTCTAGTGCTCGCCCTGCTGCCTTCATACTGGTGGGAGGGATCCCGATGTCAGGATAATGACAGCCGGGATCCCGGCCATTGGTAAATAGTATGTATCCCAGAAAAAGTAAGTACATCTCACATTGCTGTGGAAAATGCAGCACATGTAAAGCAGGTAGCCAATGCAGCACTTGGGAGCTGCACAGGGCTCTTTCCTCAGAGCTGTAATAACATGTACAGAAGCATAACCAAACATATAACTATCGCTTCTTACCTTTTAAACCCGCCTCCTGTGTGTTATTGAGCCGGCGCTGAAGAGTGGGGGTGCAGTGGGCATGGCCACGTGGGATGCCATGTGATGCCATCATTGCTAGTTGCCGGTTACCTTAGCAATCTAGCAAGGTGTCTCCAGCTCTGGCTGTGGGCTGAAAGAAAAAAAAACCACAAAAAAACAACAACAATGTTACTATGTGTAAACACCGTGCTATAATGGTGGTACCCCACTGACTAATACATATACATAATATTATAGCACAGTGTTTACACAGCCACAGCCGGAGACACCTACCCCAATGCTCCTGACGATGGACTAGCCAGGTGATAGGCTGGGGTTAGGTCTTATACTGGGAGCCATTGGTGACTGTACCATTATGACTGTCACACACGTGGAATGTTATTCTGAGACCTGTAACCTGCTGTACACTCCTGTGAGTGGTCTAACTGCTGGAGAGAAAATACACCTGCTGGGTTTTTCCGCAGTGCATGTGATAAGTATCACAAATTTATATATAAGCTCACCATGCTTTGGGCCCGGTGGTGACCTTTGGTCACCACAGGGTTATATTCCCCCTTGGGTGGTGGCGTGGACTGATTTCTCTCTCGATCGATAGATCGACCCCCCTTACAAATCCTGCGTTAGCCCCAGATGAGGTATAACTCCACCTCTGGGTGCAGTTGCAGATGAGTGTATATTTGGTAAAATTGTGATGAATATACGCTTTCTGGGGTACTCATATAGTACAGCACAATGTGTATATTTTTGTGGATTAAAATATGCATCACATAGAATAATTTAATTATTAAATTTATATTGAGCTCCCTGTATACAGTACCATACAATTTGAAAGCATTCAACATGACAGCATGCAATCAGAAAAGCTCAGACTGTAGAAGTGAAATATGTCAGTATAAAATAATCATTCATCTCTTTCACTTGTATAAGTTAAATGAATAACACATGGAAATAAAGCTACTATTTAATGGTATTAATGTAACTCTAAACTTAGGTTATAATATAGCTTGTAGTTGCATATACAGTACAGGCCTGAGTATCATGCTCATAATTGCAAACTGCATATATAGTAAATAGGTTGCTTTTACACATATGTACTGTCCATTGCAGATTATGCAGTAATTAGGTGTGTAACAGGGTTGGGTATGCGTGACCGCCGCTTGGGATCCCGGCGGTCAGCATACTCGGCGGAGGAATGCCGGGGGGGGGGGGGGGCGTTTGCAAAAAGCCCCTTCGCTTGCCACAGGTTCTCTTCCCACTTTATGGGTGTCGAGTGAAAATAGTCCCTGCTAGTCGGCATGTCGACTGTCGGGATTTAGAGGGGGGCGGGATGTAGTCGTCGGTAATGGGACCTGTGGTCTCCTGAGCGCCAGTCACATAACTACATCCTGTGTAACAATATTCTGTTATTACCTATTACAATGTATGTCAACAGCTTCCTAATATAAAATTATAAAATTGCATCAGAGATTTAGGTATAATAGCCTCTATTTCCCAGAGTGCTATGGGATCATTTGTACTTAGTTGCCTCCAGGATTTATAGTGCTGCAGTATAGGTTTATGTTAGTAAAGACTATTGCCTACAAAGGATATACAGAAGACTGGCACCTTGAGCCAGATGACAAATAGTAACTATACATAAAATACAGAATAGTAAGGTATTGTCCAAAATCAGGGATGGTGGCTAACAGAATAGTAGAGTTCACAAATCATAGACAGACCAGGAAAATATTTTAACAGGCTGAAGTCAGAGCAGGCATCAAACAAGAATAATCCTACAACAGGCTGAGGTCAGTGCAGGCAGTAGACATGTCACATGGATCTGAATGAGCAAAGCGCAGTGCCTAGACAAGCTAGCAGTAAAGTAGGTAATGAGAGTGTGCTATAGCCAGCCTTATAAAGCCATGTGAGAGCAATGCCAATGAGTAAATCACGGTGATAATCAGCACTGGAGTTTCTGGAAACCTACGAAATGTTACAGTAACCAGTACACATAGCAGGACTGAGATGTTGTCTCAATATGCCTCTGTTTCAATTTCTGACTTTGTTTATAATAGTGACACCTGAGCCCTGACCTTGCATCAACTTCTAACAGACTGAATTCCACAAGCACTGACCTATGCCTTATTCCTGACCTTGTCTGTAGTTGCTGATTTTGTATTTTCACTTGTGAATTCTGACTGCACTTGATTTGACTTTTTTACCTTCTCCTCTGTTGTCTGACCTTTCTTTAACCTGAATAATAAGTACTAATATCTAAGAGCAGAAGCCCTGAGTGGAATAAAGTACAAGTGAGCACATTTGTCTCTAATAGATAAAAGGGTTGCTATAGGTAAAAGGCACAAGTAGCTTGGGTTATTGGAGTTAATGAATGTATTTGAGGGTCTGACACTGCAATAAACCAGTTCATTCTATAGCTTGTGGCTCATTTAAAACAAGCTGTATTTTAAACATTTTGAAGCCAAGGTCTGGTGACTGTTTATATCTCAGGTTTCTGTGCAAGTTTTCATATTTCTATATGCATCAATTACAGAGTAGAAATACACTGCAGCCCCTAACACATTGGGCTAAATTCAATTGACTATCGTGCCCGATCTCCCATCTAAAGTGATGGGAGATCACATGGGCGATATTCAATTGAGTCCCGTTATCGTGCTGATCGCGCCCATAGAGGCCGGGTTTAGCCATGTAAAGTGGCTAAACCCGACCAAAGTGCTAGGCGCGATCACGAAAAGTGGCGTTTGGGTGCCCAATTCAGCTATTAATCCACATGGCTTGTGAGGTGAAATGCAGATGCTGGCAGCCATCGCACCCGATTGTTGCTACAATTGAATAGCTCCATTTGGGCGCCATCTAGTGGCTGCCAGCTCATATGAATTCCGCCCACAATGTAGATATTTTTTACTCCACACTAACCATCATCCTGCAAATGTCAGTTGAAAATAGGCTTTTAATTACCTACCGGTAAATCCTTTTCTCATAGTCCATAGAGGATACTGGGGTTCCATTTAGTACCATGGGGTATAGATGGGTCCACTAGGAGCCATGGGCGCTTTAAGAAATTGATAGTGTGGGCTGGCTCCTCCCTCTATGCCCCTCCTACCAGACTCAGTCTAGGAAACTGTGCCCGAGGAGACGGATATATCTTGAGAGAAGGATAGCGATGAGATTTGAACACACACACACACACACACACACACACACACACGGAAATCCAAGCTAACCAAACTTGAAACAGGAACAGCAACGAATGAACCAACATTACTTAACTAAGTAACAGTGCAGGAAAAACTAAACACCGGGCAGGTGCCCAGTATCCTCTACAGATTACGAGAAAAATAATTTACCGGTAGGTAATTAAAATCCTATTTTCTCTTACATCCTAGAGGATACTGGGGTTCCATTTAGTACCATGGGGATGTACCAAAGCACCCAAACCAGGTGGGAGAGTGCCGAGGTTCCTGCAGAACTGATTGGCCAAACTGTAGGTCCTCAGAGGCCAAAGTATCGAACTTGTAGAACTTAGCAAACGTGTTTGAACCTGACCAAGTAGCTGCTCGGCAGAGCTGTAAAGCCGAGACACCCCGGGCAGCCGCCCAGGAAGAACCCACTGACCTAGTAGAGTGGGCCTGTACAGATTTTGGACATGGTAAACCTGCCATGGAATAAGCATGCTGGATAGTAAGCCTGATCCAGCGTGCAATTGTCTGCTTTGAAGCAGGACACCCAATTTTATTGGGATCATAAAAGAACAAACAGCGAGTCCGATTTTCTGTGACATGCAGTCTGCTTTACATACACCTTCAAAGCCCTCACAACAGCCAAAGACTGAAGTAGCCGAGGTGTCGGTAACAACCGGAACCACAACAGGTTGGTTGATGTGAAATGCAGACACCACTTTAGGAAGAAATTGCTGACGAGTTCGGAGTTCAGCTCTGTCCTCATGGAAAATTAAATAGGGACTTTTGTGAGACAAAGCCCCCAGCTCCGACACACATCTTGCTGAAGCTAAGGCCAATAGTGTGACGGTCTTACACCTCCTGAAATGGTTCAAACCAGTCCGATTGGAGGACCTGCAGCACCACATCAAGATCCCAAGGTGCCGTGGGAGGCACAAAGGGAGGTTAGATGTGCAGTACACCTCTCAATAAAGTCTGGACCTCAGGAAGAAGAGCCAATTGTCTTTGAAAGAAAATGGACATGGCCGAAATCTGGACTTTTATGGAGCCCAGACATAGGCCCACATCCACACCTGCCTGCAGAAAAGGAAGGAAACGTCCCAGATGAAAATTCCACCACAGAATAATTTCTGCTCTCACACCAAGAGACGTATTTCTCCCTTCCTGGCTTGGATCATAGTCAGGATAACTTTGTTAGGGATCCCTTTCCTGGCTAGAATCAGCCATTCAACTTCCATGCCGTCAAACGTAGCCACGGTAAGTCCTGATAGACAATCAGGCCCTGTTGCAGAAAATCCTCGCACAGAGGTAGAGGCCACGGATCTTTGAGGAGCATCTCCAGAAGGTCCGCATACCAGGCCCTTGTTGGCCAGTCCGGAGCAATTAGTATTGCTTGAACCTTTTCCCTTTTTATTCGCTTTAGACTTCTTGGGATCAGAGGAAGTGGAGGAAACACGTACACCATCTGATAGACCCATGGAGTCATCAGGGCATCTACTGCCATTGCCTGTGGGTCTCTCAACCTGGAACAATGCCGCCTGAGCTTCTTGTTGAGATGAGAGGCCATCATGTCGATCTGTAGATATCCCCATCGACGTGTCAAGTACCTGAACACTTCCGGGAGAAGGCCCCACTCCCCCGGGTGCAGGTCGTGTCTGCTGAGGAAGTCTGCTTCCCAGTTGTCTACTCCCGGAATGAAGACAGCCGACAACGCCACAGCATTTTTTGTTGTTGTTTTTTTCTGCCCAGTGGAGAATTCTTGACACCTCTGACACTGCTGCTCTGCTTTTCATACCGCCCTGTCGGTTTATGTACGTCACTGCCGTCACATTGTCTGACTGGACCTGAATTGCCCGATCTTGCAGAAGCTATGAGGCCTGCAGAAGGGCGTTGTATATACTCAGTTCCATAATGTTGATTGGAAGGATGACTTGACCATGTTCCTTGAAACTGCACCCCCTGGGTGACTGCTCCCCAACCTCTGAGGCTTGCATCTGTGGTTACCAGAATCCAGTTCTGAATTCCGAACCTCCAACCCTCGACGAGCTGAGAAGTGTGTAGCCACCAGAGAATCGAGATCCTGGCTTTTGGCGACAGATGGATTCTTTAGTGCATGTGAATATGCTATCCGGACCTTTTGTCCAACAGATTGTGCTAGAAGGGTCTTGTGTGAAACCTTCCATATTGAGGCGCCTCATAAGAGGCCACAATTTTCCCCATAAGGCGAATGCGAAGATGCACCGATACCCAGGTTGGCTTCAGGACATCCCGAACCATCGATAGGATTACCAATGCCTTTTCCAACGGAAGGAACACTTTCTGCGACTTCGTGTCCAGTATCATTCCCAGGAAAGGGAGCCTCCGTGTTTGCTCTAGGTGAGATTTCAGAAGGTTCAGAATCCACCCGTGATCCTGGAGAGTTTGTTTGAGAGATCAGTGCTGTCCAGCAACCTTTCCCTGGATGGTGCTTTTATCAGATCGTCCAGGTATGGCATTATGTTCACTCCCTGCTTGCGGAGTAGAAACATCATCTCTGTCATCACCTTGGTGAACATCCTCGGTGCCGTGGAGAGACTAAATGGCAGGGCCTGCAACTGGTACGGACAGTCCTGCAGTGCAAACCGTAGGTAAGCCTGACGAGGCGACCAGATCGGAATGTGAAGGTACGCATCCTTGATATCCAGAGACACTAGGAATTCCCCCTCCTCCAGACCTGAGATTACAGCTCTCAGAGACTGCATCTTGAATTTGAACACTCGTAAGTACGGGTTCAACAACTTGAGGTTCAGAATTGGCCGTACCGAACCGTCCGGCTTCGGTACTACAAACAGGTTGGAATAGTACCCCTTGTTTTGCAGATGAGGTGAAACTAGAACAATGCCATGAGTCTGTACCAGTTTTTGGATGACATGCTGTAAAGTTATACTTCCCTCTTGTGAAACTGGTAAGCCTGATTTGAAGAATCTGTGAGGTGGGAGCTCTTGGAACTCCCGTCTGTAGCCCTGGGAAATAAGATCTATGACCCAGGGATCCTGGCACGAACTTGAAAAGATCTGACTGAACAATCGTAGTCGGGCTCCCACCTGACAGCCTTCCAGGCATTGCGGTCCACTGTCATGGCTTTAAGGAAGCAGAAAAGAAATGTATACTAGTAGTAGCGCTCTCCAGTAACCATGTTAAATATCACCCATGTGGAAATGATATAATGAGGGTAGATTCACCATGTAATGAAACAGAAATGTCCTTTAAACTCCTTATCGCATACACTCAGATGGTCACACCGAAGTTCTTCCTTCTCAAGGAAATTCAGTAGTGTTCATTTGTATTAGGACCAACATAGAATCTATGGGAATCAAATGGCATCAGATGTCAAGTTGGAAGGTGTTAGGCGCTGCGGTCCGGGTTCCCTTCGCGGCCCGGCGCCTAGCAACTAGGGACGCCGAGCGTGCTGAGCCGCCGGGTCCCTAGCAACGCTAGGACGCCGTGCGCGCTGAGCCGCCGGCTCCCTAGCAACGCTAGGACGCCGGGCGCACCGAGCCGCCAGGACCCTAGCAACAGGGACGCCACGGGCGGACCGCGTTCCCCGTTGCAGGGTCGATCTAGTTTAATTAAAGCACATGTTTCCTGGTCGTGCAGCAAGGCAGCTGCACGACATTTATGTTAATCAGGCTCTGGAACTCTGATTGGAGGAGTCAAGGTTTTAAGCCTTCCCAGTGCCTCACACAGACGCCGGTTATAGCTTCCTGCATGCTGCTTAGGTTTGCTGAACGTCAGTTCCTGTCCTGCTGTGTCCGGTCATTCCTGTTTCCAGAGTTCCCGAATCTTGGAGTTATCATCTCATCCTAAGAAGTCTCTGGTCCTCTATTGTCCGCCACGGTCGCCAGAGAATCTCGTGTGGTGTTCGTGAGTTGCGGCTCTGCCGTGTGCTGCAGATCAGCCCGCTATATTTTTTGTATTCTGTTTCGGAGCATTTGCGGAGGGTTCCGCTTCCACAAGTCCTCTCCGGAACTCGGCGGTGCCGGGTAGGAGAGTGGACAAGTGGTATTTTGGTTGTACTTTTCCCTGGCGGTATTTCCGCACATACTTTAGTTTTAAGTTACCTTGTAGCCCCTGGCCTTGTTGCTGAGTTAGAGGGCCCCTTGTTATCACCCTGTCTCGGATTTCCCTTTGTCTCCCATTAAGACCTGAGGGGGCATCGGAGTTGGGTAGACGTAATCCGCCCTTCAAACGCGGCTGCCATGGGCTCAAGCAACCATAGTCTCGCAAGGGATTTCTGACAGCACGGGCGAGACAACGGAGTTAGGGCGCCAGGGGCTATTTTCCATTCCCGCTTCCTTTCCCAGCATTACGTTCCAGTGCTCAGGTCCTTGTCATAAAATCTCCTCAGACCAGAGTGCTGGAATCATAACAGAAGGTGAATGAGCTCCGGATGCCCACCGCCACACCATAGAAAGTTCACCCTGGTAGCTGATCGATGAGTGCAGGAGTCCACGTAAAACACATCTGGTGCCATTTGATTCCCCGTGAAAGATCTGAGCGATGGTGATGTGATATATGGAGATTATGACATGCTGTTTTAAAGTTGTTTTCTTGTACGTGCATTGTGTACATATTAAATGTGTTCCATTTTAAAGGCTTGCTACACTATATTTGTGTTTCTTTATAAGTACCTCCAACAAATATCCTTGCAAGAGGATTAAGAGGCGCTTATATTTATTTCCATAGATTCTATGTTGGTCCTAATACAAATGAACACTACTGAATTTCCTTGAGAAGGAAGAACTTCGGTGTGACCATCTGAGTGTATGCGATAAGGAGTTTAAAGGACATTTCTGTTTCATTACATGGTGAATCTACCCTCATTATATCATTTCCACATGGGTGATATTTAACATGGTTACTGGAGAGCGCTACTACTAGTATACATTTCTTTTTTTCATCTATATCTGTCAGTGTGTTTTTGGATGCAAACTTGTGTATATTGTGTAGCTGCACTACTGTTCTATTGCGCACTGTATTTTGAAGGTTTTTTTTTCTTTAAGGAAGCAGAGCCTGAGCTCTGTTCCTGAGCCCCTGCAGTTGCTGGTTTGCGTGGTTTATCTCTTGCGCCGCTGGAGGACGTAGAAGCACCTCTGGATTTGCCCTTAAACTTGGCCGTCCAAAAGGACTGCAACTTAGAAGCTGAATAAGTCTTCTTGGTTGGGGGGGCTGCAGAAGGAAGATACGTAGACTTACCCGCAGTAGCTTTGGAGGATCTCCAAAGCTACTGCGAGTAAGTCTACGTATCTTGTCTAGTTCATCTCCAAACAAGGCCTCTCCCATGAATGGTAGGCCTTCCACGCCTTTCCTGGAGTCCGCATCAGCAGTCCACTGGCGTAGCCACAAGCCTCTGGGTGCCGACACTGCCATAGCAGTGGTGCATGCGTTAAACAAGCCTCTCTCTTTTATGGCCTCCACCATAAAGTTTGCAGAGTCCTGTATATGCTGCAGGAGTAAAACAGCATCCCCCCTAGGCAAGGAATCTAACCCCTCAATTAGGTTACCTGACCATTTAGCAATGGCTTTTGTGATCCACGCACATGCAATAGTGGGTCTTCGGGCCACCCCAGCAGCTGCGTACAATGATTTGAGTGTAGTCTCCATTTTATAATCAGCCATGTCTTTCAGGGAGGCTGCACCAGGGACAGGCAATACAATCTTTCGTGACAGCCTAGAGACTGATGCGTCCACTATGGGCGGATTTTCCCATTTTTTCTTACAAAGGAAAAGAGCAACCGTTTAGGGATTTGAAATTTCTTATCAGGATTAATCCATGGTTCTTCAAACAGGGTATTCAATTCCTTTGATGCAGGAAAAGTGACTGAGGACCTCTTTTTTTACATTAAAATAAGATTCCTTCACACTCCTCTGACACCTTATCGGGAATATGCAGAACATCTCTGATATCTTCTATAAGAGCTTCTATTCCCTGTTACAGAGCTGCATTCCCCCCCCCCCCCCCCTGAGTCAACCTCCCCCTCCTCCATGTCTGACTTGTCAGCGTCAGACTGCAGGACACGGGCCAGAGATCGCTTTGCGGACAAATGGGATGGGATTCAGATGCTGTTTTGGGGACGGAGTCTCAGTTCATAAACTCATACAGTCTGTTTTAAGTATTGCGTCTCTTGGCGGGACAATTTTGTAGAAAGAGTGGAGATCATTCCCTTAAGAGAATTAACCTACTCTGGTTCAGCCCCGCTTTTCTGGGAAGGTGCACTGCCCTGAGTACTCAGTAGTGAGCCCGCCGGTGAGGAAATACACTCCGCTGTACATGAAACACACTCTTTTCCTGACATAATGTAAATGTGACAGCACACACACACACACACACACACACACACACACACACACACAGGAAAAGGTTAAGCACAATTAACCCACAAAGAGCCCTTCAGGGAGACACAGAATTGTTGGAGCCAGCCCCCCCCCCTTACTGCTAATGCAAGCTTAGCTGGTTCGCAGACCAAGTACCCAGATTGGGGACTCAGTACACTAATAATCGCTCGCCCCCTGCTATGACACCCTGGTACCGCTGAGGTAATTTAGAGTCACACTGGAGGAGCTGCGTGTCCCTGTCAGTCAGCGTCTGTGTCCATGGCAGAGGGAAAATGGTGCTGGTGAGCTGCTGGATCCTCTCATAGTGCAGATCTACCCCTTCAATGGCGCGCGGTCTTTCTGCTAAAATGAAGTAGAACCGTTTTAAGGCTGTGTTTGCCAGTCTGGGTACAGTGTACAGAGAAGCAGTTGTGTACTGTGTCCGGAGACGCACTCCGTCCTGTTGAGAAGCCGTGCATCTCTGTACTCTCGTGCCACCTGTCAAAGTCGAAAAATATTGCAGAACACACAGCACGTATAAAATACACACACATGCCCACTGCGCGTGCACTTGTTCCGCCGTGCGTGCACATATCCGCAATTTGCGTATGGTCGCTCCCGCGGTCCTGCGCGTGGTATGGGTATTTACGGCAGAGTTTGTGAATGCATGGAGAGCTATCAAAACATTACATATTTAATCCAAATAGTGCACATTGTACACATAGTTCCCCTGCACCACATCAGCAAGTATCAACAGTTTAAATGATTCCAGAACAAAGGGATTCACCTTTACATGATAAGAGGGGACAGACTAAGGTTATAAGGTGGTGTTTGGTATCCAGCTGTAGGGTATTTTAAGGGTAACATTCTGGTGTTGGTTTGAGGAAGATTGCATGTTCCTGCGGATAGTTATGTGCAGAAGCAGAATATAGATATAAACTGTATTTACTGTATATTATGTATGCGGCGGGAATCCAGAGGAGACCACCCACAAGAACAGTTGAGAAAGACATCGCCCACCTTTTCAAATAAACCTATGACCTCTCCTGTACTGTAAAGATGCATCCCTGTGTCCAATGGACAAAGGGATTACAGTATCCATTGTATTGCTTTTGGAAGTATTGTATAAAAAGCCTGTTGCTGCCTGGCCGGACACACAAGACTCTCAACGCTATCAACCTGATAGCGGAGGACCGGACCGGGAAGCGCATGCGAATATTCTCTCATGTATGTACATTGACTGTAGCCATTTACTCTGTTGTATTGTAGTGCATAATGTGTATTGTTAACCCCCTTTCAGAAATATTACTCTGTGGTGTCGGAACCCAGTGATTAACTACAAATCGGTGTTGTGTCCTCATTTCCCTGCTAGGGTTTAAAGTGTATTACATTGACTAATTGTATAAGGATTTAAAGTGTATTAATTGGGTGTGTACGCGCTGCATGTACTTTGTACCCCCAGCGCGGCGTTTGTACGCAGACTCCGTACATGGTACGGGACTCATTACGCAAATAGCGTAAAAGGTACATAGAGTGCATATTAAGTCTAGCGGCCGCAGCAACTCCATGGTAAAAGTGTGTTTAAAGGTATAGCTTTATGTTTTAAGATAATATCAACATTATTAATTGGGGGCATCGTCCAGTTTTTCCACATACCCGCAGCCTAGCAGGTTAAAGCAGACTTTATCTATCAGCAAAGGGCGGACAGGTATCCTACATAAACCTTTTTATGGCCGCTGGATACACTGGAAACCCTATTTTATTGCTGATTAGATGGCGTCTGCTCTGCATGGTTTGTAGGGATGCTGGTGGGACCTGTAGAGTAAATACGCAAAGCTATTTAGAAAAGTCTGTGAATTTCTGTTTGGCGCCAAATGCACACACAACACAAGCGTACACCTGTACTCTGTATACCTGCTCACATTGTTGCCATAAGTACTGATTACTAGATTCATTTAGACCTGTGCGGAGAAATTTGTTGCTATTTAGTTAAAATATAGAATAAATATTAAGGAAGTAAACGTAAAACACAAACACAGTCTGGCCTAGTTAAAAAGGTTTATACAGAAAGAAACTGTGTTGTGTTAAGTGAGCGATTACAGGTAATATCGCTTACATTTATAGAAGTGTGGGATTTGTGCTATTGCGGACGTACGGTTTTTGGACACGTGTCTCGGAGAAAGGACGGGACTGCGTACGCGACGTAAAGACATACACACGGTCACGTGTTTACGCAACGTGCGTAAGGTTATGACCGCTAAGTACAAATTACACAATAGTATCGGTTAGTTTAGGGGTGGGACAGTAGCCACGCTACATTAGCACAAATTGCTCGGTTTCCAAGATTTAGTTGAAATAAAACCTTTTTTTACTGTATTGCCTCTGGTAGTAAAGCTGTTTATCTGAATGAAAGATAATTTTCTGTACAGAAAAAACCAAAGTGTATTTGAATGAGCGAACGTGAGTGAGCAAACGTAACAGAGAACGTAGTGGACCCAGGGAATTCGGGATCCCGTCGAGTGGTACATCAAGTGAGTGGAGACTTGGTGGCGTGAGGCAGCTGACTCACGTTAATATAGATTTAAGTACAAAGGAGCAAGGTAGCCAATTGTGTTAGAGTACCGCAGCCCAGGGGGTTAGCGAAGGTTTACCCATTTAGTGTTTTTTGATATGCTCCGGCTGAGGTTTCGCAGCCTGAATATCGATTCCAGTGGTCGTACGGCGGATAAGTAACAAGTACCTATACGCTGTGCGATTGGACCGCGCGTTCGTGGGTGCAATATTTAGCGCAAAGTGATACCCTTTTTACGAGCTTTGCGTAATATCGTGGTATCATTAGCGCTGTATATAGCATAAGCAAGCGTGATTTGTGTATAATAAAGGTTTAGGGAGTTTTCGCTGGTCTCTCTGAGGAAATCTCCAACAGCCTATATTTACTGGAAAGGGTAAGTTATTCCCAGAAACCTCCAGTAAATAGAGGTTACATAGGGCCCTAAGTTGGGTACATTGCCTTCGCTATCGACAGTGTATGGTAGTACTGGCCAACGTGGGCGGTGAGCGGGTGAAGAGCGCTCGGAGAACTTTCACCGTTGCCTTATATTGAGTATTTTGGTTTTTTGTGGGATTAGCCGAAAGGGCAATACCTGCAATATATGGGGGCCAGTTGCTCAAGTAAGGGACGTTCAACCAGGGTTCAGGTTGACATACCGCGGCCCAGGGGGTCAGCGAGGTTCATAATGTGTGAGAAGCATGGACCACACACAGAAGTTTTGTGCAATGAATGGGAACGTATGACTGTGGGAGATAGGGAACCATTCCCTAAGGTAGGCAGTTTTGAACCAGAGGTATTGCAGAATTTAAGGATTAGGATATGTATGATAAAATCCCGAAAACAAAGGGTCAGACACACAAATTGTTTAAACTTATGGCAGCAAGAGGGCGATATGCAAAGAGAATTAGCTCACGCAGCAGGTTCCAAACCTAGCAGGAAAATGATGGCAACCGCACCACCACCACCGTATATTGTGGGGGAGAAAGTGGCTACAGACAATGGCATATTGGTATCCGATAAGAGTATAGTTGATAAATGTACTAACGCTAACCCTTGCCAGTTGTATCCCATTTTAAATTTTCCTCAGGACTGCGAGCAAGAAGATGAGTCCAGCACGATATCGGCACTCTATCTAGCAGCCACCATACAGAATACTCAGGTGGGCACAGCCCAACCAGCAAGAGCAGTAGTAAGGCCCCCTAGCGGAGGGATAAGTGAGGTCGTGTCCACAGGTAAGTACGGTACCATACATTATGCAGAGGCAATAGCACCTCAGATTGTGGAATCAACTCAGAATGATGTAATTGAATTAAATCCTGTCAGGGTGATCGCAGTCCCCAATGGGAGGACTGACGCTCAGGGAATCACTCCCATCAGGAACATTGCTATGCATTGTCCCTGGTCCCGGACAGAATTGAGGGCAATTATGTCAGAATTTCCCGATCCCAGAAAGGATCTAGTCGCATGCCAGAGGTTCATTAAAGAGTTAGGTAACGCCACCGAACCCACAAACAAAGATTGGCGAACAGTGCTACGAGTATGTTTACCTTCCAATATTGACCCCGCGAAATTCATTACTGATTGTAGATTAGACACAGAAGTACCTCTCACTGATGAGTACACTCAGGAGAATGTACGACAAATCAATCTGCAATTAGGAGTATATTTCCCTACTGTTGTCAAATGGAATAAAATCTTTTCAATAAGACAAAAAGAAGGTGAAATGGCATCTGAATATTTCCATCGAGCACTGCAGGAAATGGCTAGATACACTGGGATCGAGGACATTAAGGACAATGTACATCACAGGGAGGTAGCTGTGTCAGTATTAATGGACGGGTTAAAAGGCATTAAGAACAAGGGTACAAACCACTCTACCTAACTGAAGAGGTATCTCGGTGGCTGCATTAAGAGAGTCCGCTATCGAGCACGACCGGAACGTCATTAAGCACAGGGAGTCTCAGGGGGATAAGCTGATGACAGTAAGTATAAATGCTCTTACAACAAAACCGCATCAGCCAAAACCCCAGACCCCTGATGGTAAGTCACGTGTAGTAGTATGCTATAACTGTCAGAAGGAAGGACATTTTGCACGGAATTGTAGGTATAAAAACACACATAAGGTATACCGACCCCCTAGACCAGGATATGAACCACACTATAATACACATAATTGGGATCAGGGATCGCATAGGAGAAGTTATGAGCCACATGCAGGGGAAACAAAGAGGTACCCACCTAGGAGGGACTGGCAGACCTCCAAAAATTCTCAGTTACCCCCCTTACATATTGTAGCTGCCAGTGCGCTGCGGGAGGGTCACAATATACAATAGGGGTTGGGCCACACCTGTAGTCTGCAGCCAGTGAAGTTGATTGCTAGCCTTGGTAGTGAACCTGAGGTCACAGTTGATGTAGCTGGTAGATCATTACCTTTTCTTGTAGATACAGGGGCGGCCAGGTCAGTGTTAAATTCGATGGTAGGTATGAAAACCACGGGTAAAACATTTTCGGCAATGGGAGTAACAGGAATAGTGCAACACTACCCTTTGAGTAGACCTGCGGAGATTACGATAGGGCCTTTGCAGACCAAGCATTCCTTTTTGCTAGCTGCATCGGCTCCGACTAATCTACTTGGGAGAGATTTATTGTGTAAAATGAGGTGTGTCATATATTGTACTCCTGAGGGTGTCTTCTTGGATATACCCGAAAATCACGTTCAGGAAGTGCAGGATATGTTAGACACCCCACAAAAGCTAATGTCACACTCTGCTGTTATAGACAGGTGTCCATCAAAGGTAGAGGAAATGATCTCACGAATACCGGGATCCCTCTGGACCAAAGATGGACAAGACACTGGATTGATGGCGAATGTAGCTCCAGTAGTAGTACAAATAAAATATGGTAGGATAGCTCCAAAATCCCTCAGTATCCTCTGAAGCCAGAGGTGGAATTAGGAGTGTACCCAGTCATAGAGCGCTTGCTACAACAGGGCATCCTAGTCAGGATGTCCAGCACTGCCAATAGTCCCATCTTCCCTGTGAAAAAGAGTGGGGGGAGGGGTTACAGGCTAGTGCAGGATCTAAGGGGGATAAACAAGATAGTTGAGAGCCAATTCCCCGTAGTGCCAAACCCAGCTGTCATCCTCATGCAAATTCCCCCTACTGCAAAATTTTTCACTGTCATTGACCGCTGTTCTGCCTTCTTTTCGGTCCCTCTGCACCCTGACAGCCAATACCTGTTTGCATTCACATACAGGGGAGTACAGTACACCTGGACTCGCCTACCCCAAGGTTTCATTGACAGCCCAAGTATTTTCTCCCAGGCTTTGCATGACTGTTTACAATCCTTTCAACCTGAGAGCGGATCAGTATTAATACAGTATGTAGATGACTTACTGCTGTGTTATGATTCACTTGAATCGTCCTTGAAAGACACGAAACAGCTTCTGTTTCACCTTTCTAATACGGGACACAAGGTTTCAAAGGATAAGTTGCAGCTGTGCCAGACCAGGGTAAAATATTTGGGACATTGCTTGACGCAAGGACTTAGACACCTCACCGCTGATAGAACACAGGCGATTCGCGACATGACTCTGCCACAAACCCAGCAACAGATCCGCACCTTTCTTGGAATGTGTGGGTACTGCCGAAACTGGATCCCAAAGGTTCTCCATACTGGCTTTACCTTTGCAAGAGATGGTCTCTTCGAACAAACCAGATCGGATCTCGCACACAGATGAGTCCGAACTGGCATTTGAGAGACTCAAACAGTGCCTATCACAGGCACCTGCATTAGGCATGCCAGATTATGGGAAACCCTTTGAATTGTACGGTACGGAAAGTGCTGGGTGTGCGGCAGGTGTCCTAACCCAGAGACATGGTGATGCCAGCAGGCCGGTAGCTTACTATAGTGCACAGTTGGACACTGTAGCGCGGTCTCTCCCCACATGCTTGCGAAGTGTTGCAGCGATAGCTTTGCTAGTAAGTAAAAGCGAAGACGCAGTGTTAGGACACAACCTGACAATCCATACACCTCATGCAGTGTCAGCCTTACTGAACTCCGCCCAAACCAGACATGTCTCATCGGCACGGTTTACAAAGTGGGAATTAGCACTAATGGCCCCTGTAAACATCACCATAAAGAGATGCAGTGCACTAAATCCTGCAACTTATCTGCCAAGTATGCCTGGCACACACTGATGCGCATGATTGTATGGAATACCTGAACCAGACTTTCACTACAAGACCTGACATTAGTGACAACCCACTGGAAGGCATAGATTTTACTTTTTACACCGACGGTAGTTGCCACAGACAGACGGACTCGGGAGACCTGTGTACTAGATACGCAGTTGTAGATGACAGAAGTATCATAGAAGCTGAGCCCCTGGGCCCACCGCACTCAGCACAAGTTGCTGAGCTGGTCGCCCTAACCAGAGCGTGTGAATTGGCCAAGGGTAAGTCGGCCAATATACACACAGATTCTAGGTATGCCTTTGGAGTAGTGCATGATTTTGGGGCCCTATGGCACCTCAGAAATTTCATAACGGCAGCTGGCACACCTGTAGCGCATGCATCCCACATAAAAAGGCTTCTAACAGCGATACAAGAACCAGACAGAGTGGCTGTTATCAAGTGCAAAGCACACACATACAGCCAAGACCCAATCTCACTTGGTAACAGCCGGGCAGACGAAGCTGCTAAATCAGCAGCCAGCACCCCCATACAAACAGATATAACATCACTGATGACATTCAACACAATCAACACACAAAAATTAATTGAAATGCAAAATTTGTGTCCCCCACAGGAAAAGGCGGTCTGGAGGTCAAAGGGGTATGGCCAGGAGTCCTCAGGACTCTGGACAGGTGGACAGGGTAAGCCAGTGGCCCCCAGAGCATATCTTCCAAGCTTAGCTGAGGCGGCACACGGTCTGACTCATCTGGGTAAAGAGGGTATGTGTAAGCTGGTGAGAGCCTACTGGTGTGCGCCAGGATTCTCTTCTCATGCGGGTAAGAGAGCAATGACATGTCTTACTTGCTTGAGGAAGAATATTGGAAAGACAATACCAACAGAACCATCCCATATTCCTCCGACAGACGGCCCTTTTCAGGTAATACAAATTGACTTCATACAGTTACCACCTTGTAGGAATTTAAAATATGTGTTAGTCTGTATTGATGTGTTTTCCAATTGGGTAGAAGCGTTCCCTGCTGCCACAAATACTGCTACGTTCACTGCAAAGAAAATTGTGCAGGAATTTGTGTGTAGATATGGTATCCCTAGAATAATTGAAAGCGATAGGGGTACCCATTTTACAGGTGAAGTCTTTCAGGTTATGTGCAAACTGATGGGATTTAATAGCAAGCTGCATACTCCGTACCGCCCACAGGCGAGTGCGAAGGTGGAGAGAGTGAACAGCACTATTAAGAACAAGCTGAGCAAAGTGATGGCTGAGACTGGATTGTTGTGGCCAGAAGCTTTGCCACTAGAATTGTACAGCATCAGAACCACTCCCAGGTCCCCCCTTAACCTATCACCCTTTGAGATTCTTTTTGGCCGACAGCCCCATGTAATGATAGACCCCCAGGATGATTTGAAATGCATTAACGAAGTGACTGTAAAATATTTGGTTAAGATGAGCCAGCAGCTGAGGAATCAAAATAGAAATCTAAAGCTGGTGATTCCTGACCTACCGAACAGTAATTGTCATGACATTGAACCTGGGGATTATGTAATGATTCGAAATTTTCTACGCTCAGGTTGCCTCATTGCCAGGTGGGAAGGAACGTACCAAGTCTTGCTAACCAGCACGACAGCGTTAAAGGTTGCCGAAAGAGAGACTTGGGTCCACTCGTCCCACTGTAAGAAGGTCGCTGACCCGGAGAGAACCCGTGACAAAGAGCGGAGTGTAGAGAACATCGTATCACTGGAGTGTCTGTTCCGGGAAGGTTGAGAGGCAGTACTGTTGAGACGGCACCTGAGCACGGAGAACAACAAGACCAGAGGCGGTTGTCGCACCAGTTTTTCTTTTTTATTATTTTCTCCATCTCCCACTACCCTCCTTCTCTCCTTCTCTTTCTCCCCCTTCTTGTTTCCCTTCTCTTCCCTTAACAAGATGGACTTACCCCAAGAGACTGCGTTCCGGGTTTTCCTGTTAATCCTGTTGTTGACCAGGACAGTCTGTTTCGGTGAGGGTCCCAGAGAAGTCGAGAAAGGATCTGGAATGGGTTCTAATGGCGAGGATGGATTTGTAGAATCTCAAGAGCAACACATCACTCGAGCAAAGGCGAGTATCAGAAAGCGATCTGGTAGTCAGGGAGCTCGGAGGCACTGTGAAGGGTTATTGGCTGAGGAAAATTGCATTTGTAGGAATTGTGAGAACATAGTCGAGGATGGGTGCATCCAGAGATGTCAGTCCAGCCTTAATATCAACATGGACCGTCATCCATTGAGTGATTACCACTCACTAGTGGGTAAGGTCTTAAACCAGACAGAATGCTGGGTGTGCTCACAAGTACCTCAAGGTCAGAGCAAGTCAGGATTAGTACCGTACCCTTTAGCAATAGATGAGGTACTCGAATTACGGGGTGGGAGACCGGTGGACAAGAAATTCAATATTTCTAGGCCCCCTAGTTTGAAGCTCCACCAGTATCATGTAGATAGATCCTTATTATGTTTCAATATTTCCAATTACCGAAAACCGGGAAATTGGGAGGTGACATGGAATAACCAGACAATGGCCTTTTCGCACAGAGCTGATAGGATACCCATAGACTCTGAACTTGTACGCCAAATAGCCAACAGTGGAAGGTATTTTCGGTATAGGTATACTCGAGGAAGCAAGACCATGTGGGTTGGAGAAGTATCACCAGGGTACTGTGCTCATATCATCCAGCCTGATACTTGTACTGAGCAGATGGGAGAACTAGGGATTGGGTTTTTCACTTGGAAAGTTTGTAATATGGTAATGTCATATTCTGTCCCCTATGTTCTCCCCGATGATGCCTATTTCATATGTGGGAGGAAGGCGTATAAGTGGCTTGCCCCGAACTCAGAGGGATTGTGTTATGTTGGAAGAGTGTTGCCAGAGGTCATGACCATAACCCATGATAAGATGAAAGATGTTCACCGCAGTGCTCAGGCTCCTTATACTCATACTCACTATGAACACATCGTCAAGAGACACCTCATAGAGAGGACAGAGCACGTAGCCTCTGAGTTGATCCACGAATCCACCGGGATTCAATTCCTTCTCGCATTAGACATCACCCGTACTGCCAGAGGAATTATAAATTATAGGTATATCCATGCGCTAGCGAACTTGATAGATAATATCACTGAGATGTATGACGACACCTTCAGGTATACGGGAAGGGAGTTACAAGCTTACAAGACAGAACTGATCCAGCACAGGATGGTCCTCAATTATATCACAGCCGTGACGGGTGGGTACTGTGTCACTTTGGCAACTCAATATGGTGTGAAGTGCTGCACGTATATTACAAACATCACTGACGACCCCACAGAGATTATCGATCAAAAGATTGATGATATATTGCAGTTGAAGTGGGAGTTCCGGAGGAGACACAATCTTACCCTGACCGCTGTGGGTAATGAGCTGACCGGCTGGGTCTCATGGTTGAACCCACGAAATTGGTTCTCAGGATTAGGAGAGTGGGCTCAAAATGTTATTATGAGTGTAGGGAAGTTTCTCCTTTGTATCCTGGTAGTCGTCATAATTATTGGCTTGATAATTAGGTGTGTTCGAATTCTAACGCGGCGCAAGCACGGCACAAAATTGATGAGTTTAAGGAGCGAGGGCATTGTTACAGCAGCAGATTTAATTTACGACCCATCCATAGAGACAGTGTTATGATAAGGATTGCAAATGAATTCCATGGCCTGTTTCTTTCACCCGTTTTTCCTTTGTCTCCCCCTCTGCCCAGATACTCCGATCCGGAAAAGACATCGACCATACCCAAGAATGATTATGAAAATGTTATGTGAATGTATTTTAGATATGTGTCTTATCTTCATCTCTGCAACCTCCAGTTAGTGACACACATCGTCGACAGGTGATATCCACATATACTAGCACTCACATATGTTCCCCCTCCATGTATCATCAACTAAATGTGCTCCCCATTTGTTGGAACAAGAAGCCGAAAAAAGCTCGGTAGTGTTTGTTGGCCCACTTACAGACCCTTAATACGGGATAAGAAGGATTTAATGTATACTTCGCAATACCTCGAAGCTTATCTAGAACATATACGGCACGATGATACATGCCCCTCAGACATGGATTCATACACACATATAGATTGGTAAATGCTCAATTAGCTTAGTGATATCATTCAGGTGCTCGAAAGGAAGGGGTATTTCTGAGCAAGAAAAAAAGCAATTGTTTCCCCAGCACACTGAATGGATAACAGTAACCAGATATAAATCCCACATGATAATAGAATTCAGAGATCTTCGTTACACATTTAGGAGGAGGTGCAGGCCCTGACATGCCACATGGAGCATTATGGGGTTGCTCCAAGGTAAGTAGCTCTTAGCTTAGACATATTTTAGTAAGGAGCCATTATCATGTGACTCCTTGCTGGTTAATATTAGACCCAGATTGGGGTAATGGAGGTGTGAGGTGTGGTGCCTCTGGACTGGCTGAGCTGGATGGCTTTAGTGTGGCATACCTTTACATTCTATTAACACTTTTCACTTATTAATTTTCTAACACTATTTCTCTATTTTAATTACATATCATGTTTGTATCACCCCCTCTATAGCTTCGGCTTCCTAAATACTAATTTATTAACACTATAGTTTTTTACACTGGTATGTCACGCTGTGCTTTCTGGCTCATTCTGGTGTTTTGGGGTGCCACACCCTGCACCTAGATATAGCGCTAGGGACCCCAAATATACAGAGAGGCCTTGATGCGGCTTTGGGGCTTAACCACACATTTGCGCAAATATGTGTAACGAAGATCTCTGAATTCTATTATCATGTGGGATTTATATCTGGTTACTGTTATCCATTCAGTGTGCTGGGGAAACAATTGCTTTTTTTCTTGCTCAGAAATACCCCTTCCTTTCGAGCACCTGAATGATATCACTAAGCTAATTGAGCATTTACCAATCTATATGTATGTTGTGAGAGGCAGAGAGGTTTCTGCATTAGGAGGAGGTGCAGGCCCTGACATGCCACATGGAGCATTATGGGGTTGCTCCAAGGTAAGTAGCTCTTAGCTTAGACATATTTTAGTAAGGAGCCATTATCATGTGACTCCTTGCTGGTTAATATTAGACCCAGATTGGGGTAATGGAGGTGTGAGGTGTGGTGCCTCTGGACTGGCTGAGCTGGATGGCTTTAGTGTGGCATACCTTTACATTCTATTAACACTTTTCACTTATTAATTTTCTAACACTATTTCTCTATTTTAATTACATATCATGTTTGTATCACCCCCTCTATAGCTTCGGCTTCCTAAATACTAATTTATTAACACTATAGTTTTTTACACTGGTATGTCACGCTGTGCTTTCTGGCTCATTCTGGTGTTTTGGGGTGCCACACCCTGCACCTAGATATAGCGCTAGGGACCCCAAATATACAGAGAGGCCTTGATGCGGCTTTGGGGCTTAACCACACATTTGCGCAAATATGTGTAACGAAGATCTCTGAATTCTATTATCATGTGGGATTTATATCTGGTTACTGTTATCCATTCAGTGTGCTGGGGAAACAATTGCTTTTTTTCTTGCTCAGAAATACCCCTTCCTTTCGAGCACCTGAATGATATCACTAAGCTAATTGAGCATTTACCAATCTATATGTATGTTGTGAGAGGCAGAGAGGTTTCTGCATTAGGAGGAGGTGCAGGCCCTGACATGCCACATGGAGCATTATGGGGTTGCTCCAAGGTAAGTAGCTCTTAGCTTAGACATATTTTAGTAAGGAGCCATTATCATGTGACTCCTTGCTGGTTAATATTAGACCCAGATTGGGGTAATGGAGGTGTGAGGTGTGGTGCCTCTGGACTGGCTGAGCTGGATGGCTTTAGTGTGGCATACCTTTACATTCTATTAACACTTTTCACTTATTAATTTTCTAACACTATTTCTCTATTTTAATTACATATCATGTTTGTATCACCCCCTCTATAGCTTCGGCTTCCTAAATACTAATTTATTAACACTATAGTTTTTTACACTGGTATGTCACGCTGTGCTTTCTGGCTCATTCTGGTGTTTTGGGGTGCCACACCCTGCACCTAGATATAGCGCTAGGGACCCCAAATATACAGAGAGGCCTTGATGCGGCTTTGGGGCTTAACCACACATTTGCGCAAATATGTGTAACGAAGATCTCTGAATTCTATTATCATGTGGGATTTATATCTGGTTACTGTTATCCATTCAGTGTGCTGGGGAAACAATTGCTTTTTTTCTTGCTCAGAAATACCCCTTCCTTTCGAGCACCTGAATGATATCACTAAGCTAATTGAGCATTTACCAATCTATATGTATGTTGTGAGAGGCAGAGAGGTTTCTGCATTAGGAGGAGGTGCAGGCCCTGACATGCCACATGGAGCATTATGGGGTTGCTCCAAGGTAAGTAGCTCTTAGCTTAGACATATTTTAGTAAGGAGCCATTATCATGTGACTCCTTGCTGGTTAATATTAGACCCAGATTGGGGTAATGGAGGTGTGAGGTGTGGTGCCTCTGGACTGGCTGAGCTGGATGGCTTTAGTGTGGCATACCTTTACATTCTATTAACACTTTTCACTTATTAATTTTCTAACACTATTTCTCTATTTTAATTACATATCATGTTTGTATCACCCCCTCTATAGCTTCGGCTTCCTAACTACTAATTTATTAACACTATAGTTTTTTACACTGGTATGTCACGCTGTGCTTTCTGGCTCATTCTGGTGTTTTGGGGTGCCACACCCTGCACCTAGATATAGCGCTAGGGACCCCAAATATACAGAGAGGCCTTGATGCGGCTTTGGGGCTTAACCACACATTTGCGCAAATATGTGTAACGAAGATCTCTGAATTCTATTATCATGTGGGATTTATATCTGGTTACTGTTATCCATTCAGTGTGCTGGGGAAACAATTGCTTTTTTTCTTGCTCAGAAATACCCCTTCCTTTCGAGCACCTGAATGATATCACTAAGCTAATTGAGCATTTACCAATCTATATGTATGTTGTGAGAGGCAGAGAGGTTTCTGCATTAGGAGGAGGTGCAGGCCCTGACATGCCACATGGAGCATTATGGGGTTGCTCCAAGGTAAGTAGCTCTTAGCTTAGACATATTTTAGTAAGGAGCCATTATCATGTGACTCCTTGCTGGTTAATATTAGACCCAGATTGGGGTAATGGAGGTGTGAGGTGTGGTGCCTCTGGACTAGCTGAGCTGGATGGCTTTAGTGTGGCATACCTTTACATTCTATTAACACTTTTCACTTATTAATTTTCTAACACTATTTCTCTATTTTAATTACATATCATGTTTGTATCACCCCCTCTATAGCTTCGGCTTCCTAAATACTAATTTATTAACACTATAGTTTTTTACACTGGTATGTCACGCTGTGCTTTCTGGCTCATTCTGGTGTTTTGGGGTGCCACACCCTGCACCTAGATATAGCGCTAGGGACCCCAAATATACAGAGAGGCCTTGATGCGGCTTTGGGGCTTAACCACACATTTGCGCAAATATGTGTAACGAAGATCTCTGAATTCTATTATCATGTGGGATTTATATCTGGTTACTGTTATCCATTCAGTGTGCTGGGGAAACAATTGCTTTTTTTCTTGCATGGATTCATACACACATGCTTTTTACTATCCCACTAGGTCATACATTTTCCGCCTACAACTCTCCTCCTACCATCCAATCGTCTGTAGATATTGTATTGATATTTTTCTGTTTAGTGAATAGATAGTGGCAGTTATTGTTGACTGCCAAAGGGTGGACTGTCAAAGTCGAAAAATATTGCAGAACACACAGCATGTATAAAATACACACACATGCGTGCACATATTCGCAATTTGCGTATGGTCGCTCCCGCGGTCCTGCGCGTGGTATGGGTATTTACGGCAGAGTTTGTGAATGCATGGGGAGCTATCAAAACATTACATATTTAATCCAAATAGTGCACATTGTACACATAGTTCCCCTCCACCACATCAGCAAGTATCAACAGTTTAAATGATTCCAGAACAAAGGGATTCACCTTTACATGATAGGAGGGGACAGACTAAGGTTATAAGGTGGTGTTTGGTATCCAGCTGTAGGGTATTTTAAGGGTAACATTCCGGTGTTGGTTTGAGGAAGATTGCATGTTCCTGCGGATAGTTATGTGCAGAAGCAGAATATAGATATAAACTGTATTTACTGTATATTATGTATGCGGCGGGAATCCAGAGGAGACCACCTACAAGAACAGTTGAGAAAGACATCGCCCACCTTTTCAAATCAACCTATGACCTCTCCTGTACTGTAAAGATGCATCCCTGTGTCCAATGGACTAAGGGATTACAGTATCCATTGTATTGCTTTTGGAAGTATTGTATAAAAAGCCTGTTGCTGCCTGGCCGGACTCTCAATGCTATCAACCTGATAGCGGAGGACCGGACCGGGAAGCGCATGCGAATATTCTCACGTATGTACATTGACTGTAGCCATTTACTCTGTTGTATTGTAGTGCATAATGTGTATTGTTAACCCCGTTTCAGAAATATTACTCTGTGGTGTCGGAACCCAGTGATTAACTGCAAATCGGTGTTGTGTCCTCATTTCCCTGCTAGGGTTTAAAGTGTATTACATTGACTAACTGTATAAGGATTTAAAGTGTATTAATTGGGTGTGTACGCGCTGCGTGTACTTTGTACCCCCAGCGCGGCGTTTGTACGCAGAGTCCGTACATGGTACGGGACTCATTACGCAAATAGCGTAAAAGGTACATAGAGTGCATATTAAGTCTAGCGGCCGCAGCGGCTCCATGGTAAAAGTGTGTTTAAAGGTATAGCTTTATGTTTTAAGATAATATTGACATTATCACACCATAATGGCCGGCGCCCCGCTAACTGGGACGCCGGCTCAGTACTCACCACTCTTCATTCTTCTGCTCTGTCAGGGGTGGCGGCGTGCTGCGGGAATGTACGCTCGCCGTGGTGGGGCTTGCGAATAGTTTCCTCAGGAGCTCAGTGTCCTGTCAGTGGGGAACGGGACCATTAACCCTTCAAGAGGTTGGGCCGTTCCCCCCCCCCCCCTAAGTCCCACGAAGCAGGCAGGCTGGTGCCATCCAGCCCTGCATGAAAATAACAAACATATAAAATAAATGCAGAAAACTCTTCAGGAGCTTCCATAAGCGTGACCGGCTCCTCCGAGAACATTTTATTAACTGAGTCTGGTAGGAGGGGTATAGAGGGAGGAGCCAGCCCACACTATCAAATTCTTAAAGTGTCCATGGCTCCTAGTGGACCCGTCTATACCCTATGGTACTAAATGGAACCCCAGTATCCTCTAGGACATAAGAGAAACTGTATTACCTAGTGATCAGCAGCTGGGTAAGTTACATATCACATCAGCAGTGGCACTGAGAGGGGGGAGCAGGTACTCTTTACTCAGGCCTGCTGAAGGATCCCAGGTCCCATTGCCTCCCCCTTCCCAGTTTTAAAGCAGCTGTAGGAGCGAGGAGAGGTCACGGATACTAGGCTTCCCTGTGTGGCCATGTGCAGGAGGTACATGAAATGAGGTTATACGGAGGCAAAAGGAATGTATAAAGATTTATAAATGCAAAATAACAGGATCCATAGGTATAAACTGTATTATCAACAGATAAGAGACCAGGGGTGGAATGTACTAACCTCCTCCACCGCGTTATTAGTCTTTTCTCTGTGATCTTAGTGTTATCTTCGTGGTTACTGTTCACCGCTCTGCTGCCCGCCGCTACCCGTTGCTCCCCATCTGCATTCTATTATCACTTCTCATCACCACCGCGGCCACAGAGTTCTCCTCTCTCCGTAGAGCTCGGTCTGCGCTGCACTCCCCCTGGCCATTTGCGCATGTGCACCTGTCCCAGTTTCCGGGCAGGCGCACAGAAAGTGCTGCCATTACCCGCTAAGCGTGGTCCGCGATGCGTGGAGGCACCAGCCCCACATAGCACTGCCACTGTCTGTCTCTGAAGGGAGGGGAGAGAAGACCTGGCCAGGGAGACTGCACTGAAACTGCTCCGTCCTGCACTAAGCGTGCCGCTGCCTGTCAGCTGTTTCACAGGCACAGCAATAGCAGAGTGGGGAATAATTGAATGAGTGAGGTTTGAATAAGACTTTGAGTACCTCCTTGGGTTCAGTACAGTACTAAGCAGGACTGTGCAGTGAATTTTTTGTTATTCAGCCCCTGCCCTAGTGGAGCTTACCATTCTACAGTCGAAAATCATTTCATACTATAAGTAGGACTGTGAGAGGAAGCAATGCTAACCTCTGTGCCCACGGCATGCCTCAGCCTGGCAAGCTAGACATCTTCCTGGCTGTAAGCCACCATGAGACTCCATACTGGGCCTTATTCAATAATTGGTTGTACCTCCCAGGAGCTCTTGGCCCATCTAGTGCTGCAGTGCAATAGAAAGCTGATGCAATGCAAGATCACTGAAACTCTGTTATTCTAACACCGCAAGGTCTTGTGATAACCCTACGCAGCCCTTAGGAAAAGAAGATCCTTGTACAACTTCTTCTAACTAAATAATCCCAAAATGTGGATCATCAATAATAAATAAAAATTAAGGTTGACTAATTGGAACCATTCATTTGAGTGAGTCCCTAACATTAAATAATTGAGAAGAACCTCTCTCTAATGCTCCGACAGAAAATCTCACTTTTACCTCTTCGGCAGTTGCACTGGATAATGATTCAGTCTCTTCTGAGTCACACTGACATTGGCCACAAATGTGGTCTCTCCACACTTTATTAAAAAACACTTTGTCAAAATAGCAATTTCCATATCCACCTTTGCGGCTATGTTTTCACAAATCTGTTTGTGATGTTGAAGCTTGTTTCATATCTGTTGTAGGCTTTCATTTTAACCTAGGATCAAGTACAGCAGCACCCCAGGAATTATACGGCAGCACCCCTGGATTTATACAGCATAGGCAGCACCCATGGAGAGTTAAACAGCACAGCAGACAGGCAACAGCACCCCTGGACTTAAATGGTAGTGGGGCAGCACCCCTGGACTGATAGGGCAGAGGGGCAGCACCCCATATAGAGCAGCAACCCTGGAATGATGTGGCAAAGAAAAAAACTGCAAGATGGAATTGTCCTTGGGCCCTCCCACCCACCCTTTTGTTGTATAAATAGGACATGCACACTTTAACAAACCAATCATTTCAGCGACAGGGTCTGTCACATGACTGTGGCTAAAATGATTGCTTTGTTTGGGCCCCCACCATAAAAGAAGCAATAAATCTCTCCTTGCACAAACTGGCTCTACAGAGGCAAGATGTCATCCTCATCCTAAGATTCCCGTCCCCCTTCAGTGTTTACATCCTCATCCTCACAGAGAAATAATATTCATACAAAACACATCATTTAGGTGTCAGTGGACTGCTTACGCTATTACCCAAAGTTTCTGAACTTGACAATGACTTATGATGAATGCGCTGCAGGTGACGTATAAGGGAGGATGTTCCTAGGTGTTTAACATCCTTACCCCTACTTATTATGGATTGACAAAGGCAACAGATGGCTTGAAACCTGTTGTCTGGATTTGTGGAGAAATAATTCCACACCAAAGAGGTGGCTTTTTTGGTATTTGCCCAGGCATGAGAATGGGCTTTTTCATCCCATGGCCAACAATTGTCTCCACTGGTGCCTTATTCAAAAAACCACATCACCCTCAGAATCCTCATTGTCAACATCCTCCTCAGCACCAGCAACACCTATATCCTCCTCATCCTGGTGTACTTCTACAGTGACAGCCTCAATCTCAATATCAGCAACTAGACTGGCGGTGCTCCTCCCAGCACTTGCAGAGGGTGTGCAAATGGTGGTAGGAGCCTCCTCTTCCCATACAGTGTTGTGAAGGTCAGGCCTAGACATCGCAACCGCGGACAGTGCCAGCACCCCTGTATTTTTACAACACCCCTGTATTTTACAGCATACAGGGCCAGTGTACTCTTATTTTAACAGCAGCACCCCTTTTTTTTACAGCATACAGGGCCAGTGTACTCTTATTTTAACAGCAGCACCCCTGTATTTTTAAAGCATGCAGGGCCAGTGTACTCTTATTTTAACAGCAGCACCCCTGTATTTTTACAGCATTCATGGCCAGTGTACTTTTATTTTAACAACAGCACCCCTGTATTTTTACAGCATACAACACAGGGCCAGTGTACATTTATTTTCACTACACCCCATATTTTTCAAAGCATACAAGACAGGGCCAGTGTACATTTATCTTCACTGCAGCACAGATTTTTTACAGCATATAAGACAGGGCCAGTGTACATTTATTTTCACTGCACCCCAGATTTTTTACAGCATACAAGACAGGGCCAGTGTACATTTATTTTCACTGCACCCCAGATTTTTTACAGCATACAAGACAGGGTCAGTGTACATTTATTTTCACTACACCCCATATTTTTCAAAGCATACAAGACAGGGCCAGTGTACATTTATCTTCACTGCAGCACAGATTTTTTACAGCATATAAGACAGGGTCAGTGTACATTTATCTTCACTGCACCCCAGATTTTTTACAGCATACAAGACAGGGCCAGTGTACATTTATCTTCACTGCACCCCAGATTTTTTACAGCATACAAGACAGGGCCAGTGTACATTTATTTTAACAGCAGCATACCATAATTTTTACAACATACAAGACAGGGCCAATGTACATTTATTTTCACTGCAACCCAGATTTTTTTACAGCCAGCACCACTGTATTTTCCCAGCATACAGGAGGACAGTGCCCCTGCCCCCTGTACAACACAGTGACAGCCAGAACAGCAACACCCATGTACATCTGCAGCACCCCTAACAGCACATGAAACAGCAGTGACAGCCAGGACAGCACCCCTAGCAGCACAGGTACACCACAGTGACAGGAACAGCATTCCTACAGAGCACACACTGACCCCACCCGATGCCACCACCCATTCTCCAAGACCGAAGTGAAAATGGCGGCAATGCGTGGCTGTTTATATGGGATCCAAAAAACCCTGCTATAATCCAACAGCTGGATGATGACGTTTTTCCTCGTTCTGGTTTCTGAATCTGGCGGGAAGTCCGAAGCCGGACTCGGAAACTGGCTTGGAACGGGATGTTTGGGGGGGGTTTGGTTCTCTGAGAACCAAACCCGCTCATCTCTAATGACTCCAATGACTCACTTTTTACTAGATCTAATTACTAAGACATCCTGCATCATTGCGCTTAGCCATGATCCGAATCTCAATTAGCACCACGAAAACGGTCCACATAATACATTTGCGTTTTGTTTCATGCAACATACTGTGTACCCCATCTTTATGGTTCATTCTTACCAAATTGCAAAGTGTCTTGACTAGATTTTATCGATGCATTGTAATAACAGTTTTTATTGCTATGGTAAGTGGTGGGTGGGAGGCAGAATCTGGCTTCCCTAAGTATCCCACACTTGTGATAATGACACCTTCAAGATGACACACACAATGTAATTTTGTCAGGTTGGCAGACAACTTGAACAAACCAAACATTGTCTGTGTTGATAATCCCTAGCACCAAGCTAACACAGTTTAAATGGCAATCAAATTGGCCAAATGGACCAGCAACAATTTCCACGCCCACAAGAACTTGTCATTTTTAAAAGCTAAACTCTTCCCCAACTTTATCCTAATCTAAGAGCTCCTTCCTTCCCTATATTAAACTGATTAATGCAGGTCATCTGTTGACTTGTCTTACCGCTGTTCCTCTGCACTTTGCTGATATCTGAGTTCCTTCAAAAGAGATATGGTAAGTTATTCACTTTGCCACTCTATCTATCTATCTATCTATCTATCTATCCATCCTCTTATGTGTGTGATGCTCCAGTATGTGAAAGAAAGAGCGATAACAACACCTATATCATGGTGCAGTATGTCTCTAATATTGAATACGGACACCCATTGTGTTCTTTTGACAGAAACAACAAAGAAGGCTGCGCTGTGTGTCAGTAGTTAGTACAAAAAGAGAGCAAACGTGTACTATAAAGGTATTAAATTTAATTAAAATAACATGAAGTTATAAAAGCAAACATAAAATATAAGCACACTTGTACCTGTCTCAAAGGTATATTTGAGTGGTTATGAATGGTATATGGCAAGGAAAAGTCCAATGCTATAGTTCAGAGAGAAGAAACTCAAAACGGTGCAGTCCCAAAAGATGGTTACCTCGTATATGTCATCAGGCAGGTTATAATGAATAATGATAGTACCTCTCCGAATGGGCTGGTGTAAATTTCGGCCGAGCGTCCCCGGCCAAAACAATCCTGCTTTGCCCAAAATGCTGCACAGCGGAGGGACGATATCTTGTAGACTGCCTGTTAATGATCACTCGTCACAGTGAGAAGGTGGTAACAGCATGCGGCTGGATGGAAGCAAGGTCCGATAATGCTCACCAGTTGCAGTGGTGAGATGGACGACAGCCTGTATGGTGACGAGCCGGTCAGTAGATGGAAATAAAAACCAAGGAGGGTATGCACGGCAGTGTAACACCTTGAGCCAGGTGTGCTAGTTTAGAGGCGGAGTCCTGACGCGTTTCGTCACGATCACGTGACTTTTTCAAAGGTATGATCCTGCCTCCACATTGATCAGTATTTAAAGCCTGAACGGCTGATGACAAACAGATGTCTGCAATTAATAATTAAGGCAACTGCCCCATACAACATATTGCATACACGTTCGCTCTCAAAATAACACAGTTTAAAAGACACATTGTTAAAGAAAACACTCGAAGCATATGGCAGAATTGACCCGCGAGCAGAATTAATATGAGTCTTCAGATTAACCCTCTGCATAGAGATTGCAATATTGTGCAGAAGGCTTTCTCATAAACAAATACTAAACGAGGATACATGAGCTGATTAGCTAACACCTATAATGACACTTCAGTGTTAGACATAGTTTGCTCATTTTGTATGATAGGGATCCTCTATAGTTTTGGACAGAGGACATATATTATCCAATAAGATAAAGCCAACGATAAGACATAATTTAGAAAAATAATAAATAAAAAATAAATAAATAAATGATTAAGCTGGATTCGAACTAGGGTCTGATGAGGGATACTATTCACTGGTCTGAAGAGGGATACTGTTTAGTGGTCTAACCTAGTGTGCCACTGACCCCACTGTGTGTGAAACAGATTCAGACCTATATTTGAAAGCTATCAAACACTCAAAAGTACATGTAAAATCTGATATTTAATATTATCTCCATAAAATAAAAAAATAAAATAAATAAATAAAAATAAAAGAGATAAAAAGAAAGTGGTAAAAGTAAAACATACGCCAGGATAGGGGTCATAAATTGCCTATATTCTTGTCAATCCATAGCGTCATGAGTCCTTACACCACTAATGTATAAACGTAAAAATAAAATAAATTTATTCTATATACACTATTGTAAATAAGAATGTACCAGAAAGAGTCCTTCCATAGACACCCCGCTTTTTCACAATTGGTTAATTTATAGGTACTAATCCAACAGAAGGTGAGTCCCATAGGTTTAGTAAGTATAGATAGGCTCTAAAAATCTATCAGGCGCATTAGTGACTGCCATGAGTTCGCATCCCACGTCCAGCTTAGGCGCCATATGAAGTTTCAGCTCGATGTGCCACTGATCTCACTATACACACCATAATTGCAAAACGACTGTTCATTATGGGGTATCTTGGAATTTCACAGAAACTTTGACGAAGTATAAAAAATGTAAAAATATAATACCCATATATCACATTCATTCATAGAGAATATGTAAAGAGCCTGAAGCAGAAAGAAACTGGGTACCCAAAGCGTCTATAACATAATTACTAGATTAATGAGTATTGGCTGTTATTATCCTAGGTCGAATTCAATACATTCATTGAGACCCTCCGGCATTAGGGTCCTCAACTTATGGATCCAGTAGTTCCCATCATAAACCATGGTTGAACAATGTTCCATTTGGACAATTAAGACGTATCAAACGTAATTGTAGCAGCTTATCAGATTATCATTCACAAGCAGATGAGTTATCAACCGCATTTAAGAACCGAGGATATCCTGAATCTCTGATTAAATCAGCCAGAGAAAGGGCAGACTCTATAGACAGGAAGGAATTATTGTTACATAAAGCACATCACTGCAAGTTTGATTCTGATCAACCACACTTTATAACACAATTCAATAGCTCTTCATCCAAGGTTAAGAACATCATTAATAACAATTACACCATTCTTTTGACAGATCAAATTCTAAAAACAGAGATGAAGGATAAACCGTCTGTTATTTTCAAAAAATCTAATAATCTACAACATCTTCTTGCACCCAGTCTTTTTATAGACAAAAGAAAAACAGAGGCGAATATCAACTCCTCTAACATGGTTCAATGGCTCCCCAAAATTGTGGGATGTTTCAGATGTGGAGCCAAACAATGTATCACCTGCTCATACATTTTAAATAATGTTAAAGTTTTCAATACTCCTAACTCCCTAAAGGTAGAAATTCGCTCACATATCAATTGTAACAACTCTTTTGTAATATATCTATTGATCTGCAATTGTGGTCTTATCTATGTGGGTAGGACTACACGTAAATTAAGAACTAGGTTTCTTGAACACAGACGCAATATTCAAAAAGGTTTTGTGTTCCATAGCGTCTCTAGACACTTTTTAGATAAACACCAGAAAAATCCAGAAGACATCAAATTAATTGGTATTGAGACAATCTTACCAACAGCACGCGAAGGAGACAGATATAGAAAGTTATGCCTGAGGGAGAACTACTGGATCCATAAGTTGAGGACCCTAATGCCGGAGGGTCTCAATGAATGTATTGAATTCGACCTAGGATAATAACAGCCAATACTCATTAATCTAGTAATTATGTTATAGACGCTTTGGGTACCCAGTTTCTTTCTGCTTCAGGCTCTTTACATATTCTCTATGAATGAATGTGATATATGGGTATTATATTTTTACATTTTTTATACTTCGTCAAAGTTTCTGTGAAATTCCAAGATACCCCATAATGAACAGTCGTTTTGCAATTATGGTGTGTATAGTGAGATCAGTGGCACATCGAGCTGAGACTTCATATGGCGCCTAAGCTGGACGTGGGATGCGAACTCATGGCAGTCACTAATGCGCCTGATAGATTTTTAGAGCCTATCTATACTTACTAAACCTATGGGACTCACCTTCTGTTGGATTAGTACCTAT
Source organism: Pseudophryne corroboree (assembly GCF_028390025.1). Taxonomy (NCBI): domain Eukaryota; kingdom Metazoa; phylum Chordata; class Amphibia; order Anura; family Myobatrachidae; genus Pseudophryne; species Pseudophryne corroboree. Next base: position 506,673,076 of record NC_086449.1, read on the forward strand.
AAATTAACCAATTGTGAAAAAGCGGGGTGTCTATGGAAGGACTCTTTCTGGTACATTCTTATTTACAATAGTGTATATAGAATAAATTTATTTTATTTTTACGTTTATACATTAGTGGTGTAAGGACTCATGACGCTATGGATTGACAAGAATATAGGCAATTTATGACCCCTATCCTGGCGTATGTTTTACTTTTACCACTTTCTTTTTATCTCTTTTATTTTTATTTATTTTTTTATTTTTTTTATTTTATGGAGATAATATTAAATATCAGATTTTACATGTACTTTTGAGTGTTTGATAGCTTTCAAATATAGGTCTGAATCTGTTTCACACACAGTGGGGTCAGTGGCACACTAGGTTAGACCACTAAACAGTATCCCTCGTCAGACCCTAGTTCGAATCCAGCTTAATCATTTATTTATTTATTTTTTATTTTTTATTTTTCTAAATTATGTCTTATCGTTGGCTTTATCTTATTGGATAATATATGTCCTCTGTCCAAAACTATAGAGGATCCCTATCATACAAAATGAGCAAACTATGTCTAACACTGAAGTGTCATTATAGGTGTTAGCTAATCAGCTCATGTATCCTCGTTTAGTATTTGTTTATGAGAAAGCCTTCTGCACAATATTGCAATCTCTATGCAGAGGGTTAATCTGAAGACTCATATTAATTCTGCTCGCGGGTCAATTCTGCCATATGCTTCGAGTGTTTTCTTTAACAATGTGTCTTTTAAACTGTGTTATTTTGAGAGCGAACGTGTATGCAATATGTTGTATGGGGCAGTTGCCTTAATTATTAATTGCAGACATCTATTTGTCATCAGCCGTTCAGGCTTTAAATACTGATCAATGTGGAGGCAGGATCATACCTTTGAAAAAGTCACGTGATCGTGACGAAACGCGTCAGGACTCCGCCTCTAAACTAGCACACCTGGCTCAAGGTGTTACACTGCCGTGCATACCCTCCTTGGTTTTTATTTCCATCTACTGACCGGCTCGTCACCATACAGGCTGTCGTCCATCTCACCACTGCAACTGGTGAGCATTATCGGACCTTGCTTCCATCCAGCCGCATGCTGTTACCACCTTCTCACTGTGACGAGTGATCATTAACAGGCAGTCTACAAGATATCGTCCCTCCGCTGTGCAGCATTTTGGGCAAAGCAGGATTGTTTTGGCCGGGGACGCTCGGCCGAAATTTACACCAGCCCATTCGGAGAGGTACTATCATTATTCATTATAACCTGCCTGATGACATATACGAGGTAACCATCTTTTGGGACTGCACCGTTTTGAGTTTCTTCTCTCTGAACTATAGCATTGGACTTTTCCTTGCCATATACCATTCATAACCACTCAAATATACCTTTGAGACAGGTACAAGTGTGCTTATATTTTATGTTTGCGTTTATAACTTCATGTTATTTTAATTAAATTTAATACCTTTATAGGACACGTTTGCTCTCTTTTTGTACTAACTACTGACACACAGCGCAGCCTTCTTTGTTGTTTTAGTCTACTTTTTCCATTCCTCACATAGTGGTCACGGCAAGCGCAGTGTCTCAGCAGTTTATTATCTCATTTACACTACAATTAGGCGCTGCACTAGGAGTGTTTTTTTGTTCTTTTGACAGCTCTATGAGTGATAAGGTAAAGGGGACACCGTCGACCATTCACTTTTCAAACAAAGGCATCAGAATCATACTGAAACTCAGAAAAATAGATTTAAAGACCAGCATGTAAAGGTTTATTTATTTATTATTTTATGATGTTGCAACATTCATTACCAAATCATACGCATTAGGGGGGTGATTCAGACCTGATCGCTGCTGTGTTTTCGCACAGCGGGGGATCAGGTCTGAACTGTGCATGTGGCAGTGCGCTGGCGCATGCCAGAGATGTGACTGGCATCTCAGCCCAGCGATCGCCTCTGCCTGATTGACAGGCAGATGCGTTCGCTGGGCGGGTGGTGGCGGGCGCGGGTGGTGGGGGCGCGGTCCGGGCAATACAGGCGTGCCCGGACCATGCAGGGGGCAGACCGCAGTCGCTGCGTGACGTCACACGCAGCCGATGCAACCCGGCGAGCGATGGGTAGCTCCCTGCCAGCGCGCAGGAGCTGCGCTGGTGGGAGCTACTCTTCAGGTACAAAAGCATCACCGCTGTGCGATGCTTTTGTACCTGTTCGGGGTTGGACTAGCCCTGTGCTGGGCATCCCCCCGCATGTCTGTGAAAGTGATCGTTGACGTGCTAATTTTAGCACATCTACGATCAAGTCTGAATTACCCCCTATGTGCAGTGCAGGTGGGGCAGATATAACATTTGCAGAGAGAGTTAGATTTGGGTGGGTTATTTTGTTTCTGTGCAGCGTAAATACTGGCTGCTTTATTTTTGCACTGCAATTTAAATTTCAGGTTTAACACACCCCACCCAAATCTACTCTCTCTGCACATGTTATATCTGCTCCACCTGCAGTGCACATGGGGCCTAATTCATACCTGATCGCTAGGATGCGTTTTATGCATCCCTGCGATCAGGTAGTTGCCACCTACAGGGGGAGGGGGTAGTTGATGTGCAGGGGTGCGATCACTTTTGCAGAGAGCTGCACAAACAAAAGTTTGTGCAGTCTTTGCACAGCTCAGGATTTACTCTTCCACTGCGACGATCTGGTCCAGAGCTGACGTCAGGAACCCTCCCATCAAACGCCTGGACACGCCTGCGTTTTCCTGGACACTCCCTGGAAATGGTCAGTTGATTCCCACAAACGGCCTCCTCCAGTCAATCTCCTTGTGATCGCCAGTGCGATTGCTTTAGTCATCCTTCCCGTCTCAGCAGCGATGGGTTCTGAATGACCCCTATGGTTTTGCCAAACTGCTAACAAATTTGCTGCTACAATCAGGTCTTAATTACCCCCTAAATCAGTGGTCGCCAACCCATCGCTCGCAAGCAATGGGTAGCTCGCAGCTGCAATCCGGGTCGGCCGACCCGTGCTGGCTGCTGCTGCTGCCCAACTTCAGGGGGGGGGGAAATAGTCCACAATTGCCTCCCCCCAGCCGGTCCCTAGTACTCCTCTGCTGCGGAGGAGACAGACGCTAGAGGTCATACAGCACAATGCTACAGCTACCCGGAAGTGCCAGGAGCGCTCAGTGCTGGTGCTTCTGACACTTCTATTACACCCCTGTAACGAGCATTACACCGCTGGCAACTAGACCCCTGACAGCCAGCATGACATGCAGAGCATTACACCCCTGGCAATAATCATGACACTCAAAGCATTACCCCCCTGGCAATGAGCAAGACATGCAGAGCATTACACCCCTGACAATAAGACCTCTAGCAATGAGCATGACAGACAGAGCATTGCACCCCTGGCAATGAGCATGACACACAGAGCATTACACCCCTGGCAACAAGACCCCTGGCAACGAGTATGACATGCAAAGCATTACACCCCTGGCAACAAGACCCCTGGCAATGACCATGACACGCAGAGCATTACACCCCTGGCAACAAGACCCTTGGCAACGAGCATGACACACAGAGCATTAAACCCCTGGCAACGAACATTAATCCACTGGCAACAAGACCCATGGCAATGAGCATGACACCCCTGGAAACGACCATTACACTCCTGGCAACAACGATTACACCCCTGGCAACAAGCAGGACACCAAGAGCATGAAACTCCTGGCAATTAGAATGAGACCCCTGACAACAAGCAGGTAATTTAAAATGAATTAGAAGCCTTACTGAGGGGTGTCGAAGTCAAAAATATTACATACACACACCATACAAACTCCAAACAGATGGGTCTCTGTTTGTGCATTTTGCGCATATACGTCAGCATACGCATTCGCACAGAGAAGCCAAAAAGACATATACAACATATTCATACAACACATAGACAAAACATGTTTAGCACCATTTTGTATTAAATTATATAAGAGTGTAACATCAGATATATATGTATTATTGGAACGGAACAAGTTAATTATATCATGCTTAGTGTCAATATGATCAGGAGAATGTGTGGAGTAATTTGATAGCTATGGGTAGATTGTAGCACATGTCAACAATTAGTTATGATTAAATGTATGAATATGAAGCCACATTCTAAAGTGAACAAAATAACTTCCTGAAAGACAGCATGTGTGCAGCAAAAACCAGTGGCTAACATTTATAATTGCATCTTCAAACTGGACGTTGCTTGCATATGAACTGACCAATAACACATCATGAATGAGAGACCTTCCTCCTCTGGACCAATGGAAGAAGATGAAACTCACTGTCGTATACACCTATTATTTTACTGTATAAAGGGAGGGACTCAGATTCCAGGGAGCTCTCTGATACATTCTCATTTCACTCTCTCTCACACACACACACTCAAACATTCACTCTCACACACACACACACACACACACACACACACACACACCCTTATCAGAAGTCTCTTACCTGATGACTGGCTGCCTGGGACCAGTGAAACTAAGCGTATGTATTTTGGCTGTAACTGATCCTTATGTAACTACAACTGCTTCTTGTGTAATTGTAACTCTGTAACCATACTGTACATATGTAATTTTGTATGCATACTCCTTTTAATATCAAATATATATATATATATCTCTGAGCATTGGACCTCAGCTTACAATATGTGCGATTGCTTGCTTTCTCTTAAGGGATATAATGTTGCGACGTTCAGCTCACTTTTATCGTATATGGTTATAAGATGCGCCTTGCGTCCGCAGTATATATTAACGCTGGCATTTGAAATGTTTATTTAGAAATAATTTGATATTCACAGGGGCATAATGAGTTATGGGCATTACGGTGTGTGGCATAATGTATCATAGACATTGCAGAAGGTGGCATAATATGTCAGGCATTATGGTGTGGGGCATAATGTATCACGGGCATTGTGGTGTGTGGCATAATGTGTCAGGGGCATTGCGGTGTGTGGCATAATATGCATGTGAGGAGGTAGTCTGTGACCGATTAAAAAAGTTAATGATTAATAAGTCACCTGGTCCCGATGGAATTCACTCGAGGGTTCTTATGGAGCTGCACGCTGAACTAGCAAGACCTCTATTTTTGATCTTCATGGATTCGGTTAAATCGGGTATAGTTCCCAAGGACTGGCGTATAGCGGAGGTAGTGCCGATATTTAAAAAGGGGAGCAAAGCTGAACCAGGTAATTATAAACCAGTTAGTCTTACATCTATAGTGGGGAAAGTATTGGAAGGTATTCTAAGGGACAGTATTCAAAAGTTCCTTGAAGCAAATAAGGTCATTAAAAGGAACCAACATGGATTTGTGAAGGACAGATCATGTCAGACCAACTTACTTGGCTTTTATGAAACAGTAAGTGCGAACCTGGATCAGGGTAAGGAGGTAGATATAATCTTATTAGACTTTGACAAAGCTTTCGACACTGTACCACACATGCGTCTTCTCTATAAGCTACAAGAAATAGGGCTAGGGAGCACAATATGCACTTGGGTCAGTAATTGGTTAGATAATAGGGAGCAGCGCGTTGTGGTCAATGGATCATTTTCAAATTGGACTAAAGTACTAAGTGGTGTGCCACAAGGGTCAGTACTTGGACCACTTTTGTTCAACATTTTCATCAATGACCTAACAGTAGGTCTAGAGAGCAGACGATACCAAATTGTGTAAGGTTATAAATACGGAGGGGGATGCTGAGTTTCTTCAGAATGACTTAACTAAACTGGAAGCATGGGCAGCAAAATGGAGAATGAGATTCAACACAGACAAGTGTAAGGTAATGCACTGTGGGGACAAGACCAAAAATTACACCTACATACTAAATGGGGTAATATTAGGGGATTCTGTACTGGAAAAAGACTTAGGGGTTCACATAGATAACAAATTAAGCAGCAGTACCCAAAGTAGGAGTGCAGCAAAGAAGGCTAATAAGATATTAGCATGCATAAAACGGGGAATTGATGCAAGAGACGAGAGTATTATTCTCCCATTATATAAATCACTAGTGAGGCCACATCTTGAATACTGTGTGCAATTTTGGGCACCATATTAAAAAAAGGATATCCTGGAGCTAGAAAAGGTTCAGAGGCGGGCGACCAAACTAATCAAGGGCATGGAGATGCTGGAATACGAGGAAAGGCTTGCAAGGCTAGGCATGTTTATATTGGAAAAGAGGAGACTAAGAGGGGACATGATCAACATCTACAAATATATAAGGGGTCAATACACAGAGCTTGGGAGGGACCTGTTTTCTATAAGATCAGCACAGAGAACACGTGGTCACTCGCAAAGGTTAGAGGAGAGGAGTTTCCGCACATTGAGGCGAAAAGGTTTTTTCACAGTAAGGACAATACGTGTTTGGAATTCCCTGCCTGAGAGAGTAGTAATGGTGGACTCAGTCAACACCTTTAAGAATGGGTTAGATAAATTCCTGTTGGATAAAGATATTCAGGGTTATGGTGCGTAGGCACGCATTATAGTTAATTTAACTAGTCCTAACATAAAAATAACTAGTACTATAATAAGACTGCATAGGAGACCACAAATAGGTTGAACTCGATGGACAATTGTCTTTTTTCAACCTTAGTTACTATGTTACTTTGTTACTATGTCACGGGTATTATGGTGTGTGGAATAATGAGTCAGGAGCACTGCGGTGTGTGGTATAATGTGTCATGGCCATTACGGTGTGTGGCATAATGTGTAAGGGGCATTACTATAAGGAGGAAAAATTACAAATAATGTAAGGGGGCATGAATCAGGATTTTTTTTGTGTTGTGGCCAATGTTTGAGCATGCAGGTTGCATAACTGGGGTATAAGGTAGTATTTTCCTGCAATACCACACCCCTTTCAGTGATGCTACACCCTCTTTTTGGAGCACGCACGCCCACGGCATGCGCTAATTCTTTGCTTTTAATATAGCAATGGGAGGGGCGCTAGAAACTTTTTTGTCAGGAGGGTGCAAAATGTATAGCTACGCCACTGCCCACGAGTCCAGTCTTAACACTGAGAGCGCGCCAGCAACCATTCAAGTACAGCATTTTTTTCCAAAATCTTTAGTAGCTCCTCAGGAGGTTTAATTTTTGTCAAGTAGCTCACACTCCAATTAAGGTTGGAGGCTACTGCTTTAGGCGATCTGCCTGGCCAGGTACCACAGTTTTCATTCCCTCCCTAATGCAGCCGAACCCAGCCCGAGCTTCGGTTCTCCGGCTCTTACGAGCATGACACGCAGAGCATTACATCCTGGCAACGAGCATGACACACAGAGCATTACACCCCTGGCAGTGAGCATGATATGCAGAGCAATACACCCCTGGCAACAAGACCCCTGGCAATGAGCATGACACCCAGAGCATTACACCCCTGGCAACAAGACCCCTGGCAATGAGCATGACGTGCAGAGCATTACACCCCTGGCAACAAGCATGACACACAGAGCATTACACCCCTGGCAATGAGCATGACACACAGAGCATTAGACCCCTGGCAACGAACATTACACCACTGGCAAAAAGACCCCTGGCAATGAGGGGTCATAGAAAGATATTACACATTATATGACACATTATTACACATAGCTCATGAGTTATGATTATCATACAACAGGTCTAGTGTTCAAATCCACAGTCCGCAGACAAGCAGTATTATTTTCTTTTTACTACTTTCTCCTGGGGCCCCTCTAATTGACCTGTGACCATGAATGTGGGGGGAGGAGACAGGGAGGAGGTAGGAAGACATCAGTGTTCTCTGCTTTTCTCCCCTGAAGAACCTCTTTATGCCATCCTAAGGTGACAAATTTGTGAAGAGAAATGTTAAGCTGAACCTTCTGTGCTTTTCTGAATTGCTCTCCTCATACTACTGTATGGGAAAGCAATATCTACATATCTTAGCTTTCTCTAAAGGCCCATACACACTAGGAGATTTTCATTTCAAAAGACTTTGACAACATCTCTGAAAGATATATCTTTCACCAAAGTAGTGCATAGTGGGGGTAATTCAGACCTGATCGTAGCAGCAAATTTGTTAGCAATTGGGCAAAACCATGCGCACTGCAGGGTGGGCAGATATAACATGCAGAGAGAGTTAGATTTGGGTGGAGTGTATTCAAACTGAAATCTAAATTGTAGTGTAAAAATAAAGCAGCCAGTATTTACCCTGCACAGAAACAATATAACCCACCCAAATTTAACTCTCTCTGCAAATGTTATATCTGCCACACCTGCAGTGCACATGGGGGGTAATTCCAAGTTGTTCGTAGCAGGAAATTTTTTAGCAGTTGGGCAAAACCATGGCCCTCATTCCGAGTTGTTCGCTCGCAAGCTGCTTTTAGCAGCATTGCACATGCTAAGCCGCCACCTACTGGGAGTGAATCTTAGCTTAGCAAAATTGCGAACGAAAGATTCTCAAAATTGCGAATAGAAATTTCTTTGCAGTTTCTGAGTAGCTCGATACTTACTCTGCCACTGCGATCAGTTCAGTCAGTTTCGTTCCTGGTTTGACGTCACAAACACACCCAGCGTTCGCCCAAACACACTCCCCCATTTCTCCAGCCACTCCCGCGTTTTTCCCAGAAATGGTAGCGTTTTTTCACACACACCCATAAAATGGCCAGTTTCTGCCCAGAAACACCCACTTCCTGTCAATCACACTACGATCACCAGAACGAAGAAAAAACCTTGTAATGCCGTGAGTAAAATACCAAACTTCTTAGCAATTTTACTTGGCGCAGTCGCAGTGCGAACATTGCGCATGCGCAATTAGCGGAAAATCGCTGCGATGCGAAGAAAATTACTGAGCGAACAACTCGGAACGAGGGCCCATGTGCGCTGCAGGGGGGCAGATATAGCATTTGCAGAGAGTTAGATTTGGGTGGGTTACTTTGTTTCTGTGCAGGGTAAATACTGGCTGCTTTACTTTTACACTGCAATTTAGATTGCAGATTTAACGCACCACACCCAAATCTATCTCTCTCTGCACATGTTATATCTGCCTCCCCTGCAGTGCACATGGGCCCTCATTCCGAGTTGTTCGCTCGCTAGCCGCTTTTCGCAGCAGTACACACGCTAAGCCGCCGCCCTCTGGGAGTGAATCTTAGCTTAGCAGAATTGCGAACGAAGTATTCGCAATATTGCGAAAAGATTTTTCTGTGCAGTTTCTGAGTAGCTCGAGACTTACTCTTCCAGTGCAATCAGTTCAGTGCTTGTCGTTCCTGGTTTGACATCACAAACACACCCAGCGTTCGCCCAGACACTCCCCCGTTTCTTCAGCCACTCCCGCGTTTTTCCCAGAAATGGTAGTATTTTTTCACACACTCCCATAAAACGGCCAGTTTCCGCCCAGAAACACCCTCTTCCTGTCAATCACACTCCGAACACCAGAACGAAGAAAAAACCTCGTAATGCCGTGAGTAAAATACCAAACTTCTTAGCAAATTTACTTGGCGCAGTCGCAGTGCGAACATTGCGCATGCGCAATTAGCGGAAAATCGCTGCGATGCGAAGAAACTTACCGAGCGAACAACTCGGAATGAGGGCCATGGTTTTGCCCAACTGCTAAAAAATTTCCTGCTATGATCAACTTGGAATTACCCCCATGGTTTTGCCCAACTGCTAACAAATTTGCTGCTGCGATCAGGTCTGAATTACCCCCATAGTTTTGCCCAGCTGCTAACAAATTTGATGCTACAATCAGGTCTGAATTACCCCCACAGACTGAGCTATTTTGCCGAAGAGCAAGAGATTTTTAGAAGGCGAAAGACTTTGCTGAAAATCTTTATTTAGAAGGGCTAATTACATAATGGGCTGGGACAGCAATGTATACATTACCAGCTTATTAATATACATTAATGGGCAGTGGAGCCGGTAACGTATACATTGCTGGACTGTGCCAGCAATTTATATATTTACTGGCTCATAAATCAACATGCATTGGTGGGCAGTGGTGCCAGTAATATATACATTGCTGGCCTGTGCCAGCAATGTACTGTATATATTACTGGCTTTTAAATAAATAAGCATTGGTGGGCAGTGGTATAAACATTGCTGGTCTGCGCCAGCAATGTATATAACCCAGGGACGCAATATTGTTTGCAGCACCTCACTTCACAGTGAATGAGCTGCTGCCGCTGCTTTTTGCTCCTCAGCATGCATCTCCATGCGGCAGAGGCGTCACTAGGGTTGGTGTCACCCGGTGCGGTAACTCATGGTGTCAACCCCCATGGACCTCCTCCCCTAACACACCACACGGAATCCTGGCTGGGGGTGGTGATGGGGCGTCGACGAAACGTTTGACGGGTGTGGTCCAGACAACACAGACGTTTCTGGACCATTTGTGGGGTGGGCCGCGGCAGCTGCATGACGACCCAAAAGATGGCAGCCCCGGCGACTGCCTTCACAGCTAGGCTGCTGAGGCAGAGGACTACCCTTAAAATGCGAGCGCATCTCTGTATAGCAATGCACTTGCATACCAGTGTGGGGGCAGACCCAGCATGCGGGCCGGCCTTGCCCCCCCCCTCCCCCGCATGCTAGAGAAAGCAGTTGTAGTTTTGCTACTTTTAGCAAAACTACTACCGATGCTGAATTAGGCCCAAAATCCATTGATATGCCAACAGTCATGGATGCGTGTGTACACACGCACACGCTAGCAGCCCACACATTATTGCAAAAACTATAGGTAGCTGGAGCACTGCTCCCCACTACTCCTGATTATTCCCTAACGCCGGCTCCCCCTTACTGCTCTGGGCTGTGGCCAGGGCCGGATTAACAATGGGGCGGGTGGAGCTGCAGCTCCAGGCCCCCCATCAAAATAGGCCCACAGGATCTGCTTTGCTGCAGCCAGGGAATTTTATTCCCTGCTACAGCAAGAGCCGCCCCCTCCTGCCAGCAGCGTAGATGCCAGCAGCCAGCCATACCCACGCTTCTGGGAGCCGCTCTGGCAGCCGCAGGGCCGCTGGCAGCGCAGGGGATACAGGTCAGGAACAGTCACAGCCGGACACATGACTCGGGGGCGGAGCTACACGGGACTCAGGGGCGGAGCTACACGGAACTCAGGGCAGGCTGCTGCTCACATGCTGTGAGAGGGGAGAGGAGAAGCTGTTGCACATCATCCAGGGACGGCCCAGCCTGTGAGACTGCACTCTGCTGTAGTGTGTAAGGTAAGAGTGAATGGAGGAGGACACAGTGTGTGTGTGTGTGTGTGTGTGTGTGTGTGTGTGTGTGTGTGTGTGTGTGTGTGTGTGTGTGTGTGTCTTGATTGTGAACTTCTGCAGGGAGTAGGGTAAAATATAGCACGAGGGTGAGGAAGTATGTCAGTGAGATAGAGCGCAGGGGGAGCGAGAGCGTCAGTGAGATAGAGCGCAGGCTGCAGGGTGAGGGAGAGCAGAGCCGGCCTTAGGTATAGGCAAACTAGGCTAATGCCTAGGGCATTTGGTATGCTTAGGGGCACCAGCAGCTTCTGCTGATTAAAATGATATGCGGCATGCCTATATTCTGTGTGTGACTGCGGCTGTATCTGCATACGAAATGCTACGTTGCAGTGTAGTCCTGGAAATCACTGTAATGTAGCATTTCATATGCAGATACAGCCGCAGTCGCACACAGAATATAGGCATGCTGCATATCATTTTAATAAGCAGAAGTTGCTTGTGCATCCTAGCCACATAGTAATGCAAATAAGACGCATTTTCATAAACAAAAGGCGCCCGACGTTAGCAGAGCCGCCAGCTGACTCATGCCAGGCATCTCCTTCAGAACTAGTGGCGGTGTTGGGGGCACCAGCCAAAATCTTGCCTAGGGCATCATATTGGTTAGGGCCGGCTCTGAGGGAGAGCGTCAGTGTGATAGAGCGCAGGGTGAGGGAGAGCATCAGTGAGATAGAGTGCAGGGTGAGGGAGAGCGTCAGGGAGATAGAGCGCAGGCTACAGGGTGAGGGAGAGCGTCAGTGAGATAGAGCGCAGGGTGAGGGAGAGCGTCCGTGAGATAGAGCGCAGGCTGCAAGGTGAGGGAGAGCGTCAGTGTGATAGAGCGCAGGGTGAGGGAGAGCGTCAATGAGATAGAGCGCAGGCTACAGGGTGAGGGAGAGCATCAGTGAGATAGAGTGCAGGGTGAGGGAGAGCGTCAGTGAGATAGAGCGCAGGCTGCAGGGTGAGGGAGATCGTCAGTAAGATAGAGCGCAGGCTACAGGGTGAGGAAGTGTGTCAGTGAGATTGAGCGCAGGCTGCAGCGGGAGGGAGAGCGTCAGTGTGATAGAGCGCAGGCTGCGGAAGAGTGTCGGTAAGATAGAGCGCAGGGTGAGGAAGTGTGTCAGTAAGATAGAGCGCAGGCTGCAGGGGGGAGGGAGAGCATCAGTGTGATAGAGCGCAGGGTGAGAGAGAGCGTCAGTGAGGTAGAGCGCAGGCTGCAGGGTGAGGGAGAGTGTCAGCAGGGGCGGATCCAGAAGAAAATGATAGGGGGGGGCACCATGGAAGCGGCAAGTACATTTGCGTGCGGCTTCGGTGCATGGTGCAGTGTGCAGGGGGCAGCGTTTGAGGGACAGGGGGCAGCGTGTGAAGGTCAAGGTGCAGGGGGCAATGTGTGTGGTGCTGGGTACAGGGGGCAGTGTGTGAGGGGCAGCGTAATAATGCCCACAGTAGTAGCACCCCGTAATACACATAATGCCCACCACAGTAGCGCTTCTTATACAATGCCCACAGTTGTAGCGCTCATTATGCAATGTCCATTGTACTGGTAGTGCCCCTTATATAGACCCCATAGTAGTGGTGCCCCTTATGCAATGCCCGTATTGCCCCCAGTAGTAATGTTGTCTGTAGTAATACCCCCAGTCATTTAGCACCCTAGTAGTTATGCCCCCAGTGGTAATGCCCCTGCAGTTATGACCCCAGTAGTTTACCCCCCCTTTAGTTTAGCCTCCCAGTAGTAATGCCCCCAGTAGTTTGCCTGCTTGTAGTTTAGCCACCAATAGTAATGCCCCCCTGTAGTTTGCCCCATTGTAGTTATGCCCCCTTTGTAGTTTAGCCCCCAGTAGTAATGCCCCCAGTAGTTTGGCCCCTGTAGTTATCGCCCAGTAGTTTGGCCTCCCTGTAGTTTAGCCCCAAGTAGTAATGCCCCTGTAGTTACGCCACCAGTAGTAATGCCCCTGTAGTTACGCCGCCAGTAGTAATGCCCCTGTAGTTACGCCGCCAGTAGTAATGCCCCTGTAGTCACGCCGCCAGTAGTAATGCCCCTGTAGTTACGCCGCCAGTAGTAATGCCCTCCTGCAGTATGCCCCCAGTAGTTAGCCCTTTGTAGTTTGCCCCCTTGTAGCTTACCCCCAGTAGTTTGCCCCCTTGTAGTTGGCCCCAGTAATAATGTCCCCCAGTAGTTTGCCCCCAGTAGATGCCCCCCAGTAATAATGTCCCCCAGCAGTTTGCCCCCAGTAGATGCCCCCCAGTAAAAATATCCCCCAGTAGCTGCCCCCAGTAGTAATGCCCCAATAGATGACTCCCCCCCAGTAGTAATGCCCCCCAGTAATAATGCCCCCAGTAGTAATGCCCCAATAGATGACTCCCCCCCAGTAGTAATGCCCCCCAGTAATAATGCCCCCAGTAGTAATGCCCCAATAGATGACTCCCCCCCCAGTAGTAATGCCCCCCAGTAATAATGCCCCCAGTAGTAATGCCCCAATAGATGACTCCCCCCCAGTAGTAATGCCCCCCAGTAATAATACCCCCAGTAGTAATGCCCCAATAGATGACTCCCCCCAGTAGTAATGCCCCCCAGTAATAATGCCCCCAGCAGTAATGCCCCTTGCTGCTGCCCCCTCCCCAGTAGTAATGTCCCCCGTAAATTGCCCCCAGTAGGTGCCCCCGCTGCACTAAGAAAGATAAAAAACGACATACTTACCGATCCCCGTTCCCGCTTCCAGACATCCTCCTGGCGTCCTCTCCTCAGCACTATGAGAGAGACGTCATGACTGACGTCTCTCCCATAGCGCACGCCGCACACAGTGACAGCGCCGGAGGCCGGAGCTCAGTACTGAGCTCCTGCCTCCGGCTGCCGCTGTGCAGGGAAACGGGCGCCCGCTGGTAACACAATCTCAGCGGGCGCCCGTCATTTCCCTGTGCGGCGGCGGCAGCGGGGACGGACGACGGAGGGAGAACGGACAGGGGGGGCACGGGCCCAAGTGCCCCCCCCCCTGGATCCGCCACTGAGTGTCAGTAAGATAGAGTGCAGGCTGCAGGGTGAGGAAGTGTGTCAGTGTGATAGAGCACAGGCTGCAGGGGGGAGAGAGTGCATAGGTGTGATAGAGCGCAGGCCACAGGCAGAGGGAGTGCATCAGTGTGATAGAGCGCAGGCCACGGGAGATGGGAGAGCGTCAGTGTGATAGAGTGCAGGCCGCGGGGGGAAGGAGATCGTCAGTGTGATAGAGCACAGGCCGCGGGGGAGGGAGTGCGTAGGTGTGATAGAGCGCAGGGCACAGGAGGAGGGAGTGCATCAGTGTGATAGCGTGCGGGCCGCATGTTGGAGGGACTGTGTAAGTGTGATAGCGTGCAGGCCGCATGTTGGAGGGACTGTGTAAGTGTGATAGCGTGCAGGCCACATGTTGGAGGGACTGTGTAAGTGTGATAGCGTGCAGGCCGCATGTTGGAGGGACTGTGTAAGTGTGATAGAGCGCAGGCCGCAGGGGGAGGGAGTGTGTCAGTGTGATAGAGCGCAAGCCGCAGGGGGACAGAGTGTGTCAGTGTGATAGTAAGAAGACCGTGGGGGGAGGGAATGTGTGTGAGTGATAGGGTTCCGGGAATGTGTGAGTGTGATAGGGTGCAGGGGACGGAATGTGTGAGTGTTATAGGGTGCAGGGGACGGAATGTGTGAGTGTGATAGGGTGCAGGGGAAGGGAATGTGTGAGTGTGATAGGGTGCAGGGGATGTAATGTGTGAGTGTGATAGGGTGCAGGGGAAGGAAATGTGTGAGTGTGATAGTGGGCAGGGGACGGAATGTGTGAGTGTGATAGGGTGCAGGGGACGGAATGTGTGAGTGTGATAGGGTGCAGGGGAAGGGAATGTGTGAGTGTGATAGGCTGCAGGGGGAGGGAATGTGTGTGTGATAGGGTGGCGGGGGAGGGAATGTGAGTGTGATCGGGTGCAGGGGAAGGGAATGTGTGAGTGTGATAGTGGGCAGGGGACGGAATGTTTGAGTGTGATAGGGTGCAGAGGAAGGGAATAAGTGAGTGTGATAGGGTGCAGGGGGAGGGAATTTGTGAGTGTGATAGGGTGCAGGGGGACGGAATGTGTGAGTGTGATAGGGTGCTGGGGGAGGGAGTGTGTCAGTGTGATAGAGCGCAAGCCGCAGGGGGACGGAGTGTGTCAGTGTGATAGTAAGCAGACCGTGGGGGGAGGGAATGTGTGTGTGTGATAGGGTTCCGGGAATGTGTGAGTGTGATAGGGTGCGGGGGGAGGGAATGTGTGAGTGTGATAGGGTGGCGGGGGAGGGAATGTGAGTGTGATAGGATGCAGGGGAAGGGAATGTGTGAGTGTGATAGGGTGCGGGGGGAGGGAATGTGTGAGTGTGATAGGGTGCCGGGGGAGGGAATGTGAGTGTGATAGGGTGTAGGGGGACGGAATGTGTGAGTGTGATAGGGTGCAGGGGGAGGGAATGTGAGTGTGATAGGGTGCAGGGGGACGGAATGTGTGAGTGTGATAGGGTGCAGGGGGAGGGAATGTGAGTGTGATAGGGTGCAGGGGGACGGAATGTGTGAGTGTGATAGGGTGCGGGGGGAGGGAATGTGTGAGTGTGATAGGGTGGCGGGGGAGGGAATGTGAGTGTGATAGGATGCAGGGGAAAGGAAAGTGTGAGTGTGATAGGGTGCGGGGGGAGGGAATATGTGAGTGTGATAGGGTGCAGGGGAAGGAAATGTGTGAGTGTGATAGGGTGCGGGGGGAGGGAATGTGTGAGTGTGATAGGGTGGCGGGGGAGGGAATGTGAGTGTGATAGGATGCAGGGGAAGGGAATGTGGGAGTGTGATAGGGTGCGGGGGGAGGGAATGTGTGAGTGTGATAGGGTGCAGGGGAAGGAAATGTGTGAGTGTGATAGGGTGCGGGGAGAGAGAATGTGTGAGTGTGATAGGGTGGCGGGGGAGGGAATGTGAGTGTGATAGGATGCAGTGTATTTTTATGGAAATATTAACTTTTCATCAAACTTTCCAAACTGGCAGCTGAAATGACTGACAGCCAGCCAGGGAGAGGCAGCAGCAGCCAGCAGGATACTTCAAGTTCAATGTAAATACTCCTGAAGTTGTTCTGGCAAGGAACACTGGTCAAGGAGAACCTTAAACATAGCTCACTGGCTACTGATAGGCCACTAGAGTCATGTGCAGGAATTGAGTTCAGGATTGGATGGAAAGCGATCAGCTGAATGAAGGCAAGATGGCAGCACTCATGTTCTAGTGGTGGTGGCTCCATATGTAGACACAAACAACTACTGGCAGCAGTACAGCATGAGAGACATCCAGGCAACTTGGGGGACAGATCTAATGCCATGAAGCAACAGTGGCAGGTAATAAAACAAGGACCGTTAGTCTGTCGTTTAACAGTAGATAAGTGAAGAAGTTTTAGGGAATGCATAGTAGGGGGTAATACATTTTTGCTCATTAGAATGTTTGTGGTATTTTGCTGCCTTGTCACTTTGCTTGTTGAGAGTGAGCATAAGCCCTCATTCCGAGTTGTTCGCTCGCTAGCTGCTTTTAGCAGCATTGCACACGCTAGGCAGCCGCCCTCTGGGAGTGTATCTTAGCTTAGCAGAATAGCGAACGAAAGATTAGCAGAATTGCTACTAAATAATTCTTTGCAGTTTCTGAGTAGCTGCAGACCTACTCACAGATTGCGATCAGCTCAGTCCGTTTAGTTCCTGGTTTGACGTCACAAACACGCCCTGCGTTCGGCCAGCCACTCCCCCGTTTCTCCAGACACTCCCGCGTTTTTTAGCACACTCATGGAAAACGCTCAGTTACCACCCAGAAACGCCCCTTTCCTGTCAATCACTCACCGATCAGCAGAGCGACTGAAAAGCGCCGCAGGATCCACAGCAAATCTACTAAGTTTTTAGTTAAATAACTAAGCGCATGCGCCCTGCGTGCCTTGTGCATGCGCATTTTGCAACAAATCGCAGCATAGCGAAACTCGTCAACGAGCGAACAACTCGGAATGACCCCATAGTAAATGTAATTCTGATGTTATTAATACATACCTCACAACTTCTAGAGGAGGCAAAGTGGGACTGTGTAGTGCAGCAAAACCATGCGTTGCCGAAAAGCAGCATGGCCTATGGAAAAGGGGGCGTGACTTCACGGGAATGCCGCAGTTCTAGCCACACCCCCATTTTCATCACTGAGGGGGCATGCCCAGCTGCTGAGCTGCTGGCATGCCCCCATTCCTTCTGTGTCCTGTGAATAGATGCACAGTGTCTATTCACCGCTGCCCTGCTAAGCTGAGAAGCGAGTGACAGGAGCCTCCCAACTGTCGTCCCCCGCCCACACACACACCGCAGGATACTGCGGTCCGCATGTGGGATAGCGGGACAGTTGCAAAAAAAAAACAGAGGCAGGAATGTGGCCACACAATAGTACCCCCAAATTCAAATTACATCACACAGTAGCACAATCTTATTCACATTAAACCGCATGTAGTGCCCTTGATTCATATTACAGTGTGTCCAGTCAGAGTGAGAACCTCCAACCCTTCTCCCACCCTGTAACAGGTGAATGCTGGAAACACAGTAAATGTACTTGCATGCAAATGACACCCCCCTCTCAGGGGGTGGGTTTACTACCCTTCCCCCCCTTCCAGAGCTGGTTTGGAGTTGATGGGTGCCCGGTTTCTGCACATACTTGGCAGTAAAGAGGCATGGGTGTAGCTGCTGCCTCTCCTGCTGCGGCTGGCATGTGTTACTGCATCCCATCATCACGGGTCCCCCCCCCCCCCCCCCCCGGGATTATCCGCCTGGCATGTGACTTCCTCAGGGGTATTCCTCAGGGGTATTAGATCAATAAGTGTCTGAGACTATTATCTCCAGACGATATCCTTATTAAAAGATCAAGATAAACCTAGACCAATATTGGACAGATCGGACTCATAGACCGATATCAGGGTGAAAGTTTTAGCAATCAAAAAATGCTTTAATGCTGCCACCTCTCTCAAGATTCACTGGATCTTGAGAGAGTGGCAGCATTAAAGCACTCAAACTTCATGATTTGAGGCCAGCTATTTTTAATCTATCCAGTGTTGCGTTTAAACATACAGTATATGGGTCTGTTGTAAATTTGTAGGCCTATTCCTCTTTTTTGATTGCTAAAACTTTCACCCTGATATCTGTTAATGGGGGAGATTCAAATGTTTGAAAAGTCAGTTGGGAGCCTGTTTTTTCATATCTAATAGACAGGAAAAAACAGACACCCAACTGACTTTTCAAACATTTGAATCTCCCCCTATGAGTCCGATCGGTCCAATAATGGCCTAGGTTTATCTTGATCTTTTAATAAGAATATCGTCTGGAGATAATAGTCTCAGACACTTATTGATCTAATACCCCTAAGGGACGAAACGCGTTGGGTTCCGCATCTGATCAAACCTAATTGGTGCATATTGGAATTCATGCAAGTCAGATTGAATATCCATCCTGTATGGTGATAATGTTATTAACACTGTGAAATGGAGAAAGTATTCTGTTTTATGAATACATTTTTAAAATATTTTGATTGTTTGTAATTGAATAGCATGTTCGTGGGATAAGGTCTTAATGGCACACCTGTCTACACCAGCAGTGCCATTAAGACCTTATCCCACGAATGTTAATATTGATGTAAGAGTCATTTATTTTAAAAAGAAGAAAAGATTTTATTAATAATAAATTTCATGGGAATTATTAATAATAAATTTCATGGAAGTTTTAATTAACGAGTGATGCTGTTATCTGGGTGAATCTGGTGAGAGGGTATTTTGCAGAATTATCCATCTTCTTGTGATCAAATCCCAAATTGAAGGACTATCTTAAAGAGAAAAAAGTTAAAGAGACACTACTACCTATTGTGAGCGCTCTCCATACAACCATCTACATTGTTAACCGCCTGGTTCTCGACTGGCAGGAGGACCTATTTGGAGAATAGCAGCTGACCTTCCCCAAGGACATTTTGGGTCTAAGGCGAATTATTATAGCGCAATTTGGTTATATTTACACACGTCAGTTACAGCCTGTTTGTCACTGGGTGAGGTAGCAATTTAAGGTAAGAATGTGTTTTTTGTAACTCATATCCTGAAGACGGTAATACACCGAAACGATGATATTGAATTTTCTTGAGTCTGTCATTTTTTCCTGAGTGCCGCACCTGCTTGTCGTGTATGTATTGCTGGTGATCCAGCATGTGAGGGCACCAGGATACGTTATGGTATGGATTCAGCGAGTGCCAGTTACAGTGCATGTTTTATATATATATATATATATATGTATATATATACAATGGCATTGGTTGGCACACACAGAAAAAAATCCAAACCGCCTGGGGTGCTCCTTAATGCTGACAGTGAAGGAAACATACATATTTAACAAATTCCAATAAAGTGCACTCACCAGGGACTTTTTCACAATACAGTACTTTACTTCACCTCAATAAAAGCGTCATGTCACCACAAAGTCATGTCGACGTTTCAACCAGAGAACGTGACCGTCATCAGGACATCATATCCAAGTGGGACCACAGAGCAAGACAAAAATAAAATATATTTCATCAAACGAGATGTGGCACTCACGGGTCCCAATGTAAGCCATACGCAGCAGGTTTTCCTGGCTTGTCAACGTTTCATTAATTCAAATAAACAAAATTTATATGAATAAATAAAACATTGAAAAGCATGCAGCGTACGGCTTACATTAGGACCACACTTGTGTCGGCTCTCCATGCCCAGACATCATTCTATATATATATATATATATATATATATATATATAAACACAGTATGTATATATACACACACACATATATATATATATATATATATATATATATATGTGTATATATACACACACACACATATATATATATATATATATATATATAAAAATGGGGGGCGCAAGAGGCTGGTGCCTTGCAGCAGCTGCGGGACCCTTAACATAACGCGGTGGTGGGAGGAGATTGCGCTGGCGGTAGGAGATCGTGGGGGGGTTGAATAGCTAAGGGAGCCGTCAGCGCTCTCAGTGCCCTATCAAATACATCACTATTCATGTGTTGCCATCGCTACAGTCCTTAGCACATGTCACAGTGGTGGTTGTTTTCCTATGTTTCTCACATATAAAATGTTCTGCATTTGTAACGTAGTATACCAACCGGTTGGGACCCCAATTGTGTTTTTTATCATATACGTTTTTTTCAAAGAACATTTTATAAGCCTAATTACACAGTATTTATCTTAATTCGATGTGGGACACATAGAAAAATCTGGAGTAAAATAGTTGTTACAGATACGGCAGGATCACAAAAAATAACATTCTGGGGTCTTCAGAAGACCCCCCTTGGTATACTAAGGGTTAAATAGAAACCACTGCCAAATATAACACGCCATAATGGATTGTCATTTAGAAACCACGGGGGATCAACGGCGGATTTAGTTTAGATACCAAAATGGACCTTTATTAAATGCTGTAAATTAGAAATAGAAACCGCCATCAATTGACACCAATTTCTAAATGATACTAAAACTGCCACTTATACCCTTTTCAGAGAGACAGTGAAATTACTGGGTGAAGCAGTTTTACCCGGTAATTTGCTTTTTAACAAGGGTCCTTTTTCTGTGTGAAAGGGTCAACCCGGATTGAAATTCCCAGGACTTCGACCCCGGAATTTACCAGGGTTGGAGACACAGGAATTTCAACCCAGGTTGACACTTTCACTCAGATGAAATACCCGCGTTGATCCGCAAATTACCGGGTAGAAATTCTTGACCGGTTAATTTGCTTGTCTGTGTGAAAGTTGGGTCTGGCAGGGACCGGCAAAACTACCCGGCACTGAAATGCCGGGAAAATGCCGGGATTTTCAGGCATTACTGTCTGAAAAGGGTATTAGTAAACTGGGCTAAGATGTATTGTGTAAAGGCGGTAACTTGCTTCTGTTATCTATAGGCTTATTGCTTTTAGGTGGTGCTAAAAAAAAAAAAAAGTAACATGCAGTATTGTATCTTAGAAAGTTTTATTAAGTAATAAATGGTGTGTGCAATGTAGTAATTAATTGATAGTTTAGGTCTGGATGTTTTATGGTGCAAGAACTTCAAAAGTTTTGGATTAAATGTCTTGGCAGAAGAAAGAATTATCGTCTGATATTCCAAAATGTAAAATTTCACAGTTAAAATGTAACCTCAAAATAGAGCAAAGGCACAATCATTCATATGTGAGCCCACACTTTTACATATCACATCACACTAATACAAAAATAGATCATCAGAACAAAAAAATCCATTGTTCAGAAATATCAGACTCTGTTTTGAAGGAGCAGCAGCGCCCTCTATGGAGAGAGCTTATTTCTACAGTTTACAGGCAGATACCATTCAGTTTATTAACAGTTATGAATATACACTTCTAAAAAGGGGTTTAGCTTTTATTTCTAGGTTAGTTACATTTTATTATACTCATGAATGACAAATCATATACTGGCATATAGGAGCAATTAAGAAAGGATTTGGAATGACAGAAAAAAGAGAAATAACAAGGAAGTATACGTCTTTCCAGAGCTTAAACAAACCAGCCATATAAGAATGTAAGAGTCGTACAGCAGTGGCAGAGACTCCTGACACTGAATACAATATAATAAGTAAAACTAAAAAGTAAACACATGGTACAGACTTATCTACATAAGGGGATTAGTCTGGACTAATGAAATAGTGTAGTTTACTGTATGCTGTGTATAATGTAATATGGGGGGAGGGGGGGCTGTGTAGTGTACTGTATGCTATGTATAGTGTAATATGGGGGGAGGGGGGGCTGTGTAGTGTACTGTATGCTGTGTATAATGTAATATGGGGGGAGGGGGGGGCTGTGTAGTGTACTGTATGCTGTGTTTAAAGTAATGTGGGGGAGGGGGTCTTTATGCTGTGTTTAATGTAATGTACTGGGTGTAATATGGGGGAGGGGGGCTATGTACCGTATGCTGTGTATAATGTAATGTGGGGGGAGGGGATCTGTGTGTGCAGCATACTTGCCTACCCTCCCGGAATGGCCGGGAGGCTCCCGAAAATCGGGTGACCCTCCCGGCCCCCCGGAAAGGTGGGCAAGCCTCCCGCTTTCCCCCTCGGCCGCCCGCAGCAGTGAACAAGTAGGCGGGCCGAGGGGGTCCGATGACGCGATTTGTGCTGAATCGCGTCATTGTAGCTCCGCCCCCCCGCTATGCAGCGCCTCGTTTCTCGGCACAGCACAGCGGGGGTGGAGTCACGATAACGCGACCCTGATGCAACGCCCCCGGACCGCCCATCCTGCTGCCGGCCACGCCCCCGAACCACCCGTCCTGCTGCCGGCCACGCCCCTCATTCACCTACAGCGCTGCCTCCTCCCGGAGGAGGAGGCAGCAAAGTAGGTAAGCCTGGTGTGCAGCAGACTTACCTACCCTCCCGCATTTAGCTGGAGGCTCCCGGTTTTGACCTCAACCTCCCGCTGCCCCGCAAATCTGCCCTGTTCTCCCGTTTTTTAAACTATTTTTGTGGGAATATGCGGACTGCGCATGCGCCAGTTGGGAAGTGCTGTGGGCGGGGCCTGGATGTTGCTTAATTGCTGGCCACCGCGGGGTTATCGGTGCGCAGCTGGCAGGGAGGCTGTGTGCGCGGCGGCAGCAGAGTCCCCAGCAGTGGAGCTAGCGGAGACCCCAGCTGCGGCGGCAGCAGAGTCCCCAGCAGCGGCGGCAGTGGAGACCCCAGCAGCGTCGGCATTGGAGACCCCAGCAGCGGAGACCCGGAGACCCCAGCAGCGGCGGCAGTGGAGACCCCAGCAGCGGAGACCCGGAGACCCCAGCAGCGGCGGCAGTGTTGACCCCAGCAGCGGCGGCAGTGGAGACCCCAGCAGCGGAGACCCGGAGACCTGGAGACCTCAGCAGTGGTGGCAGTGGAGACCCCAGCAGCGGAGACCCGGAACTCCATCAGTGGCGGCTGCAGAGACCTCATCACCAGTGGCGGCAGCAGCACAGAATGTAAGGTAACCAAAAAAGCCAGCCTGCGTCTTGGATGGGGTCCATGTGGCTGGGGTGGGGAGAGCAGGGCAGGGCTGAAGAAAATTAACAAAGTGGGTGCTGAGTGATTACATGTTATTGCTGCTTGCAGGCCCAAGCTGACTGTCACTCATCCTAGGGGGAGCGCTGACAGTATTATAGGAACAGGGACAGTGTTACAGGGATAGTGTCAGACTTACAAGGTTATAGGGATAGGGTCAGCGTTATATGGTCAGAGTTACAGGGGGAGGGTCGGTGTTATAGTACAGGGTCAGTGTTATAAGTATAGGGTCAGCGTTATAGGGCCAGAGTTATAGGGACTGGGTCAGAGTTACAGGGGGTGGGTCAGTGTTATAGTATAGGGTCAGTATTACAGGGATAGGGTCAGCATTATAGGGCCAGGGTCAGCGTTATAGGGTCAGAGTTATAGGAACTGGGTCAGAGTTACAGGGGGATTGTCCGTGTTATAGTATAGGATCAGTGTTACAGGGATAGGGTCAGCGTTATAGGGTCAGAGTTATAGGGACTGGGTCAGAGTTACAGGGGGAGGGTCAGTGTTATAGTATACGGTCGGGGTCAGCGTTATAGGGCCAGGGTCAGCGTTATAGGGTCAGCGTTACAGGGATAGGGTCAGCATTATAGGGATAGGGTCAGTGTTATAGGGATAGAGTCAGCGTTATAGGGATAGGGTCAGCGTTATAGGGATAGGGTCAGCGTTATAGGGATAGGGTCAGCGTTATAGGGATAGGGTCAGCGTTATAGGGATAGGGTCAGCGTTATAGGGATAGGGTCAGCGTTATAGTATAGAATAGTGTCAGCGTTATAGGCATAGGGTCAGCGTTATAGGGATAGAGTCATTGTTATAGGGATAGTGTCAGCATTATAGGGATAGGGTCAGTGTTATAGGGATAGTGTCAGCGTTATAGGGATAGTGTCAGCGTTATAGGGATAGGGTCAGTGTTATAGGGATAGTGTCAGCGATATAGGCATTGTGTCAGCATTATTGGGATAGGGTCAGTGTTATAGGGATAGGGTCAGTGTTATAGGGATAGGGTCAGCGTTATAGGCATAGGGTCAGCGTTATAGGGATAGAGTCAGTGTTATAGGGATAGTGTCAGCATTATAGGGATAGGGTCAGTGTTATAGGGATAGTGTCAGCATTATTGGGATAGGGTCAGCATTATAGGGATAGGGTCAGTGTTATAGGGATAGTGTCAGCATTATAGGGATAGGGTCAGTGTTATAGGGATAGGGTCAGCGTTATAGGGATAGTGAACAAAGAGTATTTATTAAACAATTAAGATCAACCATAAAATCACATTTAAAACCACATATACTCAATATTTCTTTTACTTAACACTTTCTTTCAGAGATCATACAAGACAGTAAAAGCACTGCATGTAACAATTTCAGCTGTACGGGGGGGATACACTTGTAATATCAGCATACTATGTTGCAATTATTTAAACTGAATGTATCCACACCAATACAATTCTCCACAATATGCGTTGGGATAATTCTGCGGTCCCTTGTGACTAATGAATATTACATTTTAAATGACCGTTCCAAACAATTCCAGAGGATAGCAATATTGATATGCCCCAATCTTTGGGATAATATTCTTGATTTTAGCTCCTCCCACTGGAAGAGTTCTTATTACAGTCACTATATGAAAGTTGAAACTTGGATACGCTTGCCGAATGAATAGCTCTCCTGCTTTGGAGAGGCAAGTCCAGTTCCAATTGATGGTACGGACGGGCGTCCCAGTCGGAGGCTATCGGCTGGCGTGCCGTTCCTGGTCCTACTACTTTGTGCACTCCCGGCTTCACTGCACTAGGGATGACTACAGGAGTAGCTAGTTCAGCAATATGTTAAGGCGGCTGCGCCTTTGGCTGGGCGCTCGTCCCTGTCGCACAGCGTCTATTCACTGGAGATAGGAGAGGGGCCATGCCAGCAGCTCACAGAGAGCTGGGCATGCCCCCTCAGTGACGAAAACGGGGTGTGGATCACGTTCGTGGGCCCTCCCGTGAAGTCACGCCCCTTTTAATAAGCCACACACCCTTTTGCGTGCGCGCAGATGTCACTCTTTCAGAGCGACAATAGTTGGGAGATATGCCATATAGTCACTGGAGTGAGCGCCTAACAATGAAGGACACACCCCATTATGGCAATAGACACACCCATAGGTGGAGTTAGACACACCCTTTGGGTCGGGCATGACATGAAGCTTCTGCTTACACCTACAATCTCCCTGAAATTAGTTTTCAAAAGTAGGCAAGTATGATATATATATACATATACACACACATGGGTCCACGGTTATCTTGACTAGTTTTCTGTGTCTAGGCACAACATGATTTATTAACATAAACCCTTCATTTATTGTTCTCAGCTGCAATACAATACAGAGAACAATACAGCAGGGGATTAAGGGGTACATTTACTAAGCAGTGATAAGAGTAGAGAAGTGAGCCAGTGGAGAAATTTCCACATCAACCAATCAGCATCTCTGTATAATTTTATAGTATGCAAATTATAGATGTTACTTCAGTGCTGATTGGTTGCCATGGGCAACTTCTCCACTGGCTCACTTTTCCGCTCTTATCACTGCTTAGTAAATGTACCCCTAAGTCATTAAAGCAGGGGATTAAGTCCGATTGGCCAGTCTCAATTAATCCTATTAAAGGTCAAGATAAATGTGGACCCATCTGTATATATATATATATATATATATATATAAATAAAATATATATTTTTTATATATATATATATATATATATATGATGGAAATAGTCGGCACTCAGGAAAAACATAGGTACAGACCGGGGTGCCCTCCTCAAGTAAATACACGATGTAGATGTTCGTGGTGACTGAAGCCACAGTCCACTGACCCCCTCACCACAGAAACAGGCGGCACTCCACGGATTTGTTGTGAGAAAAAATTTTATGAGGTAAACTGCATGACGAGTCCAACGTTTCAACACCACGAAGGGTGTTTTTGTCAAGGACACATGGTGAAAACAAACGTGTGTACAATGTTCTTACCTTAAATGCTCCCCTGATGTCAGTGCAGACGCAGGTGCGGCGGGCGGGAGAGACGTCGGCGGCTCCGGCATCGGGCGGCTGAAAATGACGTCACCGTTGCTAGGCTACCAGAACGTATCAACGCCCGGCGCATCGCGTCACTGCACTGCAAAGAGAGAACAAGTGATACAAAAAGTGTAACAGTGATACAATAAACTTATAGGAGGAAACAAAATAACATTTCCAGCAAGTGTAAGTGAAGGAATGATAAAATGACTGAGCGATCGTGTATTGGAAGTTAAAAGTAGACATTATAAGATTTATCTATATGAGAATACTGTTCTATATGATGTGTATTGCTATAAAACCTGATGAACAAAACCACAGGCTACACGCTACTGCAAATGACTCATTTAGACGAATGTCATTTGCTAAAGAGAAAAGGCATGCACTGAACTAGCCAATGTAGAATTATTTAAAGAAAAACGCTCCATGTTAATTTTTCATTTAGTCCCTTGGGGGCAACAGAATTCAATAGCGAAATCCATCGCAATTCTCGTTGAGACAGCAATTTCTGTCTGTCCCCGCCACGGTTGAGTATGGGGACATGGTCCACAATCTGGTACTTCAAGCTTGAAAGGGGATGTCCAAGTTGTTTGAAGTGTCGAGCGACGGGCTGATCATTGTCCTTGCCTTCAATGGCAGCTTTGATGGCTGATCGATGAAGCGCCATGCGTTCTTTGAATGTCCTAATCGTTTGGCCAACATACAATAATCCGCATGGACAGATAATGATATATACTGAGAACTGCAGGTTAAGAAATGATGTATCATGTATTTTTTGCCCGTAAGTGGATGTTGAAAATGAGAGCCAGCAATCAGATAGTTGCATGTGGTGCATGAGGGGCATTTGTAGCACCCTTTGCGGGTCGATGTTCTGATTTTAGGAGAAACATCTGTATGGACAAGAATGTCACGTAGATTGCGTCCACGCTTATAACTAGCCATCACAGATTTTTTGTGAAAACATGGCAATGTATGGTCACTTTTGACAATCGCCAGAGAGCACTGACGGCCCTGGGGATTACGGAACTTGCTGTAGTAAATTCTGTAACCAATGGGATCTTCTCGGATAATGTCTCATCCTTTTTAGGTTGTAATAACATTGCCCGCGGTTTATTTAACACCTCTGACTTCTGTTGTAACAGCTGCTTGTATGGATAACCTCTGGCTCTGAATCTATCTACCACCTGCGTTAATGCTGGATCCAACTCACTCGAATTGCTTGTGATGCGGGCCACCCTGGTCATCTGGGATTTAGGCAATCCAGCCTTCAAAGCTGGTGGGTGAAAGCTGGAATGCTGAAGGAGTGTGTTCCGGTCTGTCGGTTTTTGATGGACAGCCGTGTGTATATGACAGTCCTTGATGGTGATGCAAACATCTAGATACTGGATTGCTTCCCGACTATATTGATGGGTGAACCGAATTGGTGAATCTACCAGGTTGATCGAGCTCAGGAGTTGTTTCAGGCTATCTTCGTCTCCAATCCAAAATATAATCAGATCGTCGATATACCGTTTGTATAGCAAAATTTTAGAGCTGATAGAGACATCCGAGAAGAATAACTCGTCTTCTTTGGCAAACATGTATACATTGGCTAGCGACGGTGCGATGCAAGACCCCATCGCACAGCCAGTTGATTGTTCGTAATATTTCCCATTATGTATGAAATAATTCCGCTGAAGGGTCAATTGCAACAGGGTAATGAATAGATCAATGTCCATCCGCTGGAACATATTATGCTCAAGGAATGCTCTCATCGTGGCCAGCCCTTCCATGTGTGGGATCACTGAATACAGATTTTTCACATCCATGGTGCACATGATTGGCAGGCACAGTATCCATGGTATTTAAGATATTTAAGAGATCTGTGGTATCCCGTAGATGTGTGGGTTGCTTGGTCACCAATGGCTGTACCATAAGGTCCAGAAATTTAGAGATCGGGTAATATAGAGAATCTCTCGCCGAGATGATGGGTCTGATGGGTGGTTTGATCACATCCTTGTGGATCTTCGGTAAAGAATAGATCACAGGCACTTTAGGGTGTTTCTGTGTGAGCCCCAATCTGCTCTTCTCATAAATTTTACCTTGATTCTGAGCTGTGGAAAGAATTTTGTCCACTTCAAGTTTATAACGGGCAGTGGGATTCCCTGAAAGTTTTTTATAAGTCGTATTGTCGGCTAAGAGTTCATCTAGATCTTTGATATACTGTGTTCTGTCTTGCATGATGATTGCACCGCCCTTATCGGCTGGACGGACTATGATTGAGGAATCCTGAGATAATACTTTTAAAGCTTTTTGTTCCCCTTGTGTCAAGTTAGAAAATACCTTAGGTTGTGCCTTATCATATTTATCAACAGCACAATCTATCAATCTGGAGAAAGACTTGATAGACGCATTTGTGCTTTGAGGGTCAAATGTGGAGGTGGATTTCGTGAATGTAGTTCCCTGAGGCATGTTAGGTTGATGTTGAAAGAATTCACGAAGTCTTAAAGATCGTTCAAAACGATATTGTTCAGTGCGCCATTTAAATGTGTCATGTTTATTTGTAGGGATAAAAGACAGCCCTTTATTTAGCAAACTCGTTTCGTCCACAGACAAAGGTCGTGAAGATAGATTAAATATTAGATCTACGTTTTCTTTTTTGTCTTGCTGCCGGCAGGAGGTTTGTAGAGCCTCTGGTTCTGTTGACCCCTTCGTGTGCGCTGGTAGAAGGAATCACGTCTGTGGGAGTTTTGGTCGCTGTTGCTAAAGCGATTCTGTTTGGCGACCGTGCATCGTCCGAGTCCTGGACTAAAAAATCGCTATCGCTGTTATCTGAATCCTGTCTCACACCCCAATAATAAATATGATGGAAATAGTCGGCACTCAGGAAAAACATAGGTACAGACCGGGGTGCCCTCCTCAAGTAAATACACGATGTAGATGTTCGTGGTGACTGAAGCCACAGTCCACTGACCCCCTCACCACAGAAACAGGCGGCACTCCACGGATTTGTTGTGAGACTACAAACGTGACCTAATACAATATAAGAAAAGCAAATTATCAGTGGTATTGGCTGATTACGAGGAACATAAAGTCTATCGTTGGCTACATGGTTCCGAAGTTACTTATTCGCGATCTACCAATAAGCGACAATCATGGAGAAACAAACAACATAAGAATCCAAAGAGACAGGATTCAGATAACAGCGATAGCGATTATCCAGCTGACCATACAGGGGAGTCTACATATCAGTGTTATGTACACTGTTAAATCTTGATAAAGACGCCGCCGAGCGTCGAAACGCGTTGATACTGTGCCATATTGATGTCCTAACCTGCCATATCCATTGAGGGGAACTTATGACATATTGATACCCGGGTCACATTGTGTCAGCTGATTTCCATCTCAGTTTCCTTATATGGTATGGCTGGTCGTCTATTTGTATTTTAAATTTTGAAGAAAGAGGTTTTTGTTTGCCCTAATTGGCTCCCTTTTTTTCAATTCTTCTCATGCATTTTGTGATTGATATTCATCCTTTCTGAATTGGTTGAAGAAAAACAAGACAGCACTCACAATAAAGAAACCTTTATGTGTTTTCTACCTCGCTTATACAAGTAAGCATACATGTACGAATTCCTTGTTCCGTTGGCATGACATCACTTGTGGTGATCCCATAAGAAGGTGGACGTTTGAATCTTTTTGGGAAAATTCTACATCACCTATTCTTCCCCCCTACACAGTGGAAAGAACTATTTCTCATAGACTATATTACACCATGTTGTGTTTTATTTTCTTTTTCATATGATACCATTGTTCTGGTGAAAAACCATTCAATCAATGGGACATTTGGAGCGCAGAAAGTCAAGAGAGTAGCAGGATTCAATGTAGAGCACCTGACAATGGTCAGTTTAGGAGGTGCAAGGAGGGCAAGCTCCCATCGAGTGAACCTCGCACTGGAGACATGTCGAGTTTGAGCAGAATTTAGCTGAGAAGCAATAGCATGAGGTACATACAGGGTGAGAGGATGCTGCAGCATGATGTCCTGGAACTTGTCAACCAGGGCCACAGCAGCTGCAACAGCCCAGAGACAGTAAGTAAAGCAGAAGCAACAGCATCAAGTGTGCAACTGTAATATCTCACTGACCTATGTGAAGACCCATGTTTCTGTGTCAAAACCCCTACTGCTGTTGTGTGTTCTTCATTGCAAAATAGAAATAAAGGTTTGTCATAATTTGGTTTGCCCAATGCAGGGGCCTCTGAAAGTGCCTGTTTCATAGCAGCAAGGATGCTTGTGTCTCCTCAATGTGTTGGACTTTGTCTGGGAGGTTCTGTGAGACCAAAGACTGCAGAGGATGAGCAATGGAAGGAAAACCTGGTACCCACTGTCTGCAATAGCCACACAGCCCCAAAAATGCCCTAACCTGTTTCTGGTTCTTAGGTAATGGGTGATTAACAATCAGTGCTATCCTTTCTGGAAAATGCTAGGAGAGTCCACAAAACCCTAATCTAGTCCAGGTGTACTGTACACCCTTGTTTGTGAATGCAAACAAATTTTGGCTGTCTGGGTATAATGGAATAGAGAAAAATGCGGAGCATAAATCAATCACTGTAAAGAACTCTGCATCATGTGGGAATTTTATTTACACTAACTCTCTCTGCACATGTTACATCTGCCTCACCTGCAGTGCAACATGGTTTTGTCCATTAGTGTGCTTTTTGGTTTGCCAACAACCTGAATAAAGCCCTATTTCTCTATTTCTGAGAGAATACTCCCTTCTCGCCATCACACATTGGAACAGACAAATAGCTGAGATTGTTAGAAAAGCCACTAACCCTCCAAAGCTCTAGCTACCCTGAACTACAGTATCTCTGGCTAATTTACCAGTCACAGCGATCAATTTTTGTTAGAACCATAGGATAGGTCACCTTAACTCCATTAATACACATAGATAGTTAAAACTATTGTGGTAGAATTAATGCATTGGAGTGCACAATATTACATTCATAAGCACAATGTGTGTGCTAGAGCAATGCTTCTCAAACTAGGCAAGGTTTTAAATATATCAGTGCTTGAGCACAGGTGATTTAATTAGAACCGTTTTCATTTTATTTTAAGGATCTGTGCTCAAGCATGGATATCTTTAAAACCTGCACTGTTAGGGACGAATCAAATGTTTGAATGGGTGCCCAAAGTAATAGGGGTCCGTCGGAGCAATTCAATTGTTGTCCAATTGAGTTCCCATCACATTAAATGCACCTAAATAGATGGGTTTAGCCATTAGTGGCTAAACCAGAGGTGGATTTAGACCTCATGGGGCCCTAAGCAAGATGCAGATTTGGGGTCTCCCTCCCTCAAACAATCCACAGCACTATATTTTCCTTCTTGAGTTATGTCTCTTACATTATTTGTTGTTTTTCCACCTCTATGACAGTATATTACATTCCCCCTTCACTGAGTGCACCATGTCCACTCACTGACTGCATTTTTTTAATCTTGATAATTTTTTATTAGAATTTTTGTTCCATTCAAATGCGGAAGGGGGAGGGGGTACAGAATGAAGAAAAAAGGAGAGTGGGGAAGGGGAGTACAAAGGGGGGTGAGGAAGTCCAGGTATACAAAGCATTAGCATATAGTCACACATAGTAACATTCAATATACTGTACAGCAACCATAAATAGCCAGAAAAATAAAGAACACAAGAAAGAAAGAAAAAAAAGAAAAAATAGACGGTTAGTCCGACTCAAATATCATGTTCGCCCCTATTCCGATGCCAAGTACTCTTGCCAACGAGCCCACTTACCCACTGAGGTGTTAACCCCAGAAGGGGGAGGTACGCCCATAGTTTCCATTTGGAAAGCATACTGTATTTTCCTTATAATTTTAGAGAGTAAGGGGGGGGGGGGAGGCTGTTTCCAGTACTACGCAATGGCTGCTCTAGTGGCAATAAAAATATGGCCGAGAACATATCGGTCTCTAGATGGTAATTCTATAGGGTAAGTATGTAGCAGTGCCAGGAAAGGGGATATCTGGAGGGGAGTATGAAGAACCCTAGACGCCAGGGTGAACACTTCACTCCATAAATGACGTAATTTCGAACAGGACCAAAACACATGTAAAAGGTCAGCCCTCTCCGAGCAGTCCCTTCAGCACAAATCGGAAACTGTAGGCCAGATTCTATGTCATTTAACTGGAGTGTAGTAGAGGTTATTCAGTAATTTATAATGCATCTCTATGTGGTTTGTACACTTGGACATCTTATGGGATGAAAGCAATATCGCCTCCCACTGCCGTGTGGAAAAGGTGCATGCCAAATCCACCTCCCATTTAGAGTGTGCCGCAGATTTTCCCACGTTCTGGCTGTCCTGTGCTATAGAATACCAAAAACTAATCGCTCCCTTGCTATTACCCTTCGCCAGTCTCGTTAATATGACGGGGGGCGGTAAATGCATTGTACCCATAGATTTAAGAGAGGACTTCAACCAGTGGATAATACGCATATAGGTAAACAATTCTGCTGGAGGGAGGCCGAATAGACCTTGCAAAGCACTAAATGGGGTGATCGTTACTCCATCAACCAATGGTGCGATAGAGGCTATACCAGAGGTAATCCATTTTGCAAGGCTTAAATCAGGAATCAACTTGGAGAGGGCCAACATAGACATATTACGGGCTGGGAGAGAGACCACCTTAGTAGAGACCACAGTGGTGTCCCACGCCACAAGGGAGTCTGTAATGGATCGGAGTGGAATATCAGGGGGGGGGGGGGGTCTTTGTTGAACTGGAATCCACAGCAGATCAATCAAAGGAGTACGAGCATACAACTCTCTTTCCAGGTCTACCCAACATTTCTGGCCTGACGGCAGAGACCAATCGCTCAATTGGGCTATCAGGCATGCAAATTGGTATTGTCTGAGATCTGGAACTGCCAAACCTCCTTGGCATCTAGGTTTAGATAGGTGTTTGTAAACTATGCGAGGGGGCTTCATCTTCCAGATATATTTCAATATTACTGAATGTATACGGCCTATGATTCGTAAGGGGACAATATAGGGGATTGCTCTGAAAAGATACATTAATCTCGGGAGGACTGACATTTTGAACGCGGCCACTCTACCCAACCACGATATCTCCAAGCCAAACCAAGATTTACATAGGGAATCTATGTATTCAATCATAGGGCTATAGTTAATCTCCACTGTTGTGGACAGAGAGTTAGGGATAAGAATCCCGAGGTATATGAGGGAGTCTTTCTTCCAGTTATATTTATACCCTAACTGGAGCTGCAATAGCTTATCTGGTTCTAGGTTGAAAGGCAGGGCTTCAGTTTTGGACGTATTTAGTTTGTAGAATGAGGCCTGTCGAATCGCCAAGGCGAGCGGTTCAATAGCCAGCACATACATGAGAGGGGACCCACAGGACCCTAAGCAGCCACTTTGGTTGCCTTGTGGTAAATCCTCCTCTGGGCTAAACCCATCTAAACCCTGTTTGAGCACCAAAACCACAGATTTTTCACATATCTGCACTCACGACCTCAGGACACATTTCAGCTCTGAGCTGAAATGTGTTCCTGTCCTGTCCAAGCCTTCCTGCTGCAAGCATGCCTGAACAGAGCAACAATGGAATTGCTTTGTCGGGTGCCATCTAGTGGCAGCCGGGGGGATGGCAATTGAATTCCCCCTTAGATTGCTTTAAGGGACCAAGGGCCTAATTCAGACTTGATCATTCCTCTGTTTTTGCAGAGCTCTGCGATCAGATAGCCGCTGCCCATAGAGAGTGAAAACCCTCCCCGTGCCAGTGTGCAAATGCATGTGTACGCAGTGCGGAAATTTAGCCAGACAGCGGACATCTGCAAATCCGTTCGCAACTCACTCACCATCTAATGATTTTTTTCCAGTCTTTGCAGTCTCTGCGTAGCCCAGGACTTACTCCTACAGTGCGATACAAACAGGCTGATCGGGTCCGGAGCTGACGTCACATACCCCCCCAGAAAATCCTTGGGAACGTCTGTATTTTTCCTGACACTCCCAGAAAACATCCCATTTCCACCCGCAAACGTCCGCTTCCTGTCAATCAACTTGCATATGCCTAGCGATTTAAATTATTTGCACCATTCTTTCACAGTTTAGCATTGCGATCCATATGCATGCGCAGTCTTTCAATAATCGCCCGTCATGCGAAACCGCACAACAGCAATCGGTCTAAATTATGCCCCAAGTTTGAGAACTACTGTATAATTAAAAAATTATGAAAGCTTAATGTAATGCTTGGGAAACTCCCCGGTAGGTCCCAATGCCTAGGGGGCCCCACCTCCTCTTCTAGGGATCAGGTTCCAGACTGTGCACTTGAATTATACATTATACATATTTACATTATTCTGAACAGGACTATGGTGTATTTTCTACAGTGCATTGTTGTTATTAATCTGGCACATTATTATGCATGGAATATGATTATGAACGGCACAGACCATACACTCTCTAATGGTTAAACAAGCATCTGTATTAGCTGGCAACACCCCTTCTGGAGGATGGCCACAACCCTAATCATGGGCCCTTACCTCTGCATTCCCCTGGTGGGCCCCTCATCCCCCAGTCAGACATTGAGGGGGTCTGACACATCACACACCCTGCACCCATATAATTATATATAATTATACTTACCACTCTGTCAGCTTGGCATTGGCTGCAGAAATTTCCAGGAAAATGGCCACCACGGTCATTTTCCCTGTGATTTGCGCATACACAGTAGAGATGTCCCTGGGAACAAGGTGCAGGCACCATGTTCCCAGATATTTGTGCATGCGCAGTGGATTCTAGCATAATGCCAGAAATTACTGCAATGCCAGGGAGGTGAGAGCCTGATCGAAGCCTGCACTATGCCCCCCCCCCCCCCTTCACCCCTTAAAATGCTTATGGTGCTTGGTACACACAACAGCGATCCACTGTCATCCCGATAGAACAACATTGCTCACAGACATAATGGGTGTGCATACCATGAGACGCGGGGAGTAACTAGAACTTTGGATGCACCATAGCAAAATCTTGAAAAGCCCCCACCCTGCTATTGTCACTACAATGCCCCTTATGGGAGCAGGAGAGAGAGTGAGGGGAGTGAGAGAGAGAGAGAGACACACATGCAGGGGGTGTCGGGGGAGAGAGGAGCAAGAAAGAGGAAGAGAGAGGGTGGTCAGGGACAGAGAGAGAGAGCATTTAATGGAAAAGGAGGAATTGAGAAAAAGAGACAGGAGCGAGGCAGAGGGTGTCAGGGAGAAAGAGAGAGAAGGGGGTGAGGACATCAGGGAGAGAGGGTGTCAGAGTGAAAGAGAGAATGGGGAAGAGAAAGAGAGACGGAGGGGAGCAAGCAAGAGTGCGAGGGAGGGAGAGAGAAAGAGAAGGGATCAAAAGAGAGTGAGAGTATCATGGAGAGAGAGGGAGAAAGAACGAGCGATAGAGGGTGTCAGGGAGAAAGAGAGAGAGTCAGGGAGAGGTAGTGTCAGAGAGAGGGAGAGAGAGACACTGTAGAAAGAGAGTGTAAGTGAGAGAATGTGTCAGGGAGAAAGAGACAGGCAGTGTCAGGGAGAGAGTGAGAGAGAGAGGGGGCAGTATTAGAGAGAGAGAGAGAGAGAGGTAGAGAGTGTCAGAGAGAGAGAGGGGGACAGTATCAGGGAGAGAGAGGGAGAGTGTCAGAGAGAGACAGTGTCAGGGAGGGAGAGAGGGGGTAGTATCAGGGAGAGAAAGAGAGTGGCGGAGATAGTGTCAGAAAGAGAGAGAGACGGTCAGGGAGAGAGACAGGGAGAGCGGCAGTGTCAGGGAGAGAAAAGAACAGTATCAAGGAGAGACAGTCTCAGAGAGAAAGAGAGAGACAGGAGCAAGAAAGAGAGTATAAGGGAAAGGGGGGACGACGACAAGCAGCAGATACATTACCTGTCCGTCCTGAACACAGCAGAGGTCTCTGATGGGGGCGGGTACTTCACAGAACTAGGCCCCACCCCCTAAATACCTGTGCATTGTGGCACCGGCAGCCAGGACTTGGAACTGGCCAGGAAGGGCCCCCACACTCCCCTCTACATCCTCCGCGTAGCTGCAGCCTCCGGGGGAGAAGGATGCTATCCGCTGCGGTGTCTGTTCTCATCGTGGGCAGCGGTGAAGAGGTGAGCAACGGGCCTTGGAGGCAGCCCATGTCTGGATGCCGGGACAGCAACGGGCCCTGGAAGCAGCTCGGGCCCCATAGCAGCTGAACCACCTGCACCCGCTATAGTTACACCACTTCGTGAGACCCGATAGCGATATATTAGCTGTTTGCTCGAATGGTTAAGATACAGTATCGTGAATTGTGTACCCAGCTTATGATTCAATCTCTTTGCAATTGAGCAGTCTGCAGTAGCTCTATTTTCTATCACAAATAGTATCAGAATACCAGCCAATGTATTTAACAATATGCTAGTACTGTTATTTGTTTTCCTACTTATTTTCTGTGAGAGTAGGATCAGGTACGCCAGGGTTAGAGGTGGACTCAAAAGGGACTTTAAAATAAAATCTTATGGAAAATAGTTTGGCCCATTACAGGTTCATATATCATAGAGGTTCAGGAACAGTGTTCCTACTGAAAAAGGAGCACTGGTTTAACATGAGTAGATTTATCCCCATCTTGGATAATCTTCCAAGGGTCGACTTTCTTTTTCAATCACTTAGGGGATCATTCCGAGTTCATCGCACGTAGCAACTTTTTGCTGCTTGTTCAATCAACCTGGCGCCGCCTATGGGGGAGTGTATTTTAGCATAGCAGGGCTGCGAACGCTTGTGCAGCCCTGCTATGCTAGAAAAGTTTCACGTAAACAAGACCAGCCCTACACCTACTTACCATTTGCGACGGATCCATCGATGCAGGTCCTGGATTAAACATCAGACATCCGCCCTCAAAATGTCTGGACACGCCTGCGTTCGCTGGACCACTCCTGGAAAACGGTCAGTTGACGCCCACGACACGCCTTCCTCCTGTCAATCTTCTCGCGGGCACCGCTGCGACCGCTTTCCTCGTTCCCGGCGTTGTTGCCCAGCAACAGCCGTCGCCGGGCAACGACGCACATGCGCAGTTTCTGACCTGATCGCACCGCTGCGAAGAAGTGCAGCATGTGATCGGGTCGGAATGACCCCCTTAGTCCATTTTCTTTTGCTACTTAAGAAAATAAATGTAACATGCACTTTGGACACTGAAAGGATTGCATCTCAATCTACCCATAGGCAAAGGCCTGCTGTGCCTATTGCCAAGTCCAACTTTAGCAATTAGAAAGAAGCTATGAAAACCAACTCATTTTATCACACTGAAAAAGACTCAAGATATGTGTCTGATAATGATTTTAATACAATTTGCAGTTTTAGTGCATGTGGTGTAGTATAGTTGCTATGGCTATTAGTTTATCTAATTAATGAACAAATTGTGGTAGTGGAAGTCTCAAAACAGAATACATAACGTTATGTATGCTATGAGAGTAATCTATTTGAAGGATTTTATACTATATTTTTCTCAGGTACCCAAGAAGCATATATTTACTGTACAAAACTATTCTATGCTAAGTATTATTATAACATAAGTGGTGAAATGGGAAATGGAATAATAGTGTTGTTTTCAATATAAATACATTTTATTTAAATTATATACTATGGGCCGAATTCAGAACTGATCGCAGCAGCAAAATTGTTTTTTAATGGGCAGGCTGTGTGACCAGTGTAGGGTGTAGGCACTGGCTCAGGGCGCCCCTCACAGCGCCGCACTATGTACCGCTGAGCCTCCTGGAACGCAGTTAATACTGTGCTCCTACCCTGATGCCGCTATCTTCACACCGGCCCCCCGCTTGTGAGGGGGGTCAGTGACTCACTCGCCACAATCTTCAGCTCTGTAAGGGGGTGGTGGCATGCTGCTGGGGTGAGCGATCCTCTGCGGCGGAGAACGATTTATCCCCTCTGGAGCTCAGTGTCCAGTGAGCGGAGACAGTGGCTCAGATCCTGCAGGGCGGACACTGCTCTCCCCCTTAGTCCCTCGTTGCAGGGAGGCTGTTGCCAGCAGCCTCCCTGTAAAATAATAAACTCTAAAAATAAACTTTAACTAAAGAAGCTCTGTAGAGCTCCCCTAGCTGTGACCGACTCCTCCAGGCACATTTTCTAAACTGAGTCTGGTAGGAGGGGCATGGAGGGAGGAGCCTGCCCACACTCTCAAACTCTTAAAGTGCCAATGGCTCCTGGTGTACACATCTATACCCCATGGTACTAATGTGGACCCCAGCATCCTCTAGGACGCAAGAGAAATATACATCACAATATTAGATGGCACTACTGTCATTGTAAAATTAGTTCCGCTGAGCAATAACCAGAACTTTGTGGGCCCCATAGCAACATTATGCAGGGGCACCTGTCCCAATGATTCGAGAGAAACCGCTGGAGTTGTTAATTGTATGCCCCATAGGGATCAATATGATATGCCGGCGGCTGGGATGCAAGAACATAGTATGCACCGCCTCCTGAATTTGCATTGCAAAGGATTGTAATTGAAATCCTTAGTGCATTAGGCTCCATGTTCTTAAAATAACATATTTTATTTGTGTTTTGCATTTTTTTTTTTATTTCTGAAGTTTCACATGGCAATAATTTAATGAGAATATTTTAAGACTAAATTGTGTTGTTGTTATTATTATTATTATTATTATTAGTATTATCATTATTTATAGCATTGTGGGGGATCTGCCCACGCCTGACAGCTGCAGTTCACTTTTGCTAGAAGAGTTTAAAATTGTTATCTAACATTGAACATTTGTTTTGTAATAATTAAGAGCTCGAATCTGCGCCATTGAGAGGTCTGAGAGATTTTGCTCACAAGACAGATGGATGTGCACTTGTTTAGAGATGGATCGCTTACGGTGCTCAACCACCGGTGGCCACATACGAACTGATGACATTTGGTAGCCATTGCTAATTAGCTGAATGCATATGAATCCCTCCTACTTATGATAATACTGCAGTAATAATAAGATTACTACTACAGGTATTATCAATTTCTGCTGCGGAGTACACTGGGCTCCACAGGGAATGACATTAGGGTGTAGAGTAGGATCTTGATCCGAGGCACCAACAGGCTCAAAGCTTTGACCTTCTTCCCAGAATGCATAGCGCCGCCTCCTCTATAACCCCGCCTCCGTGCACAGGAGCTCAGTTTTGTAGTTGGTGTCATGTAGTAAGCAGGCATACAACAGGAGGGCTGCTCCAGCAGCCCTGAGAAGAAGCTTTTAAAGAAAAATGAAGACTTCAAGGGCAGCAGCAAAGGCACTGTCTGTGTTAGATGTCAGTCAGACATCTCCTGCTGCAGCTCCATCACCTCCCCCAGCAGCGCTGTATACTCCCACGCCCTGGTTGCCGGGTACTTACAGCGGAGGCTCCGGTTTTCTTCCAGTTAGTCACACACATGACCGCTGTTCTCCTGGATCGCGTGGCCGCACTCAAGGAGGCAGAGCCGGCCTTAGGCATAGGCAAACTAGGCAATTGCCTAGGGCATTTGATATGCCAAGGGGCATCATCAGCTTCTGCTGATTAAAATGATATGTGGCATGTCTATATTCTGTGTGTAGCATTTCATATGCAGATACAGCCACAGTCTCACACAGTATATAGGCATGCTGCATATAATTTTAATCAGCAGAAGCTGCTTGTGCATCCTAGCCACATAGCAATGCAAATAAGATGCATTTTCATTAAAAAAAAAAGGTGCCCGACATTAGCATTGAGGCAAGATTTATGAGAATACATCTGTATACAAGCAGAGGCAGAGGTCACAGTATTAGTGGTAGTGTGAGTGCTGTGTGCATGTGAGTGGGTTGGTTGTGCAGTAGTGTTCGGAATATGTGTAAGGAGCATTATGTGTGTCATGTAAAAATGCATTAATAATGTGCAACATATGTGTAGGGGGCACTATGTGTGTCATTATGTGTATAAGGGCATTAATAATGTACGGCATATGTGTAAGGGACATTATGTGTAAAAGGGCATTAATAAAGGTTGTCATAATGTGTAAGGCGCATTATGTTTATAAGGACATTAATAATTTGTCTCATATGTGTAAGGTGCATTACTGTGTGGAATTATGTGTATAAGGTGCTCTACTATGTGGCGTTGCGTATAGAAAGGGCACTACTGTGTCATCTAATGTGAATAAAGAGCAATAGGGTGGGGTGTAATGTGAATAAGGAGCAATTCAGTGTGATATAATGTGAATAAGGGGCTCTACTGTGAGGAGTAACATTTAAGGTAAAGTAATACTACTGTGGGATGTAATATGAATTATGGACACTATCGCATGATCAAATGTGAATAAAGTTGCAGTACTGTGTGGTGTAATTGGAATTGGGGTTACTATTGTGTGGCCATGCCCCATGCCAGCAAAAACACACTCCTTTATGGGCTGTGTGCCAAATGTGCAAACTGTTCCTATTTAAAATATTGGGGTTACAAACCCCAAAATAAGGACTGCTATGGGTGAGGGGTGATGGTGCTGGGAAAGAGGTGCAAGGTCAGAGGCGGAACCAGCGGTGGTGCTAGGGGGCACCAGCCAAAATCTTGCCTAGGGCATCATACTGGTTAGGGCCGGCTCTGCAGGGAGGAGGTAAGTGGGTCCCCCCGGCGGCACCCGCTGTAAATCGCGATCCCACGCGGCCGGTGAGAGGTGGCCCGCGCGCACTGGTGTGGACACTGTGGTAGTACAGGGACCCCACTAGACCACCAGGGCATGGGCACAGGTCGGTTTTCTCTCATAAACCGTTTATATAAGCCCACAGTACCCGGTGGCGAAGTCCAGCAGGGGGATAAGGCTTTGACCTGTAGCCCCTCCCCCAGCTCCAGGGCGCCATTTAGAGTAAATGGTCCCGCCCTGGAGCTGCATATCTCTCTCTTCCTCGCTCCCTGTCAGTGTTTGGGCGCCATTAGGACAAGCTGAGCTGATCATGGGACTGTTTGGGCAAATCCTCGTCTGTAAAGCGCCTACATGTCAGCATTGTGCATTTTACAGGACACTTAAGTATTCTACATGTCTGCTGACAGTGTTAGTTAAGAAAGAGTGCATTTAGTCAGGGTTATATAGTACAAGTACCCTGTGATATACATCCAGCCTTTACTGTGCATTGTTATATCTATTGAGTGTATATACATAGTACTACTCTGTATTGCTAGTCCAGTGCAGTTTTATTGCATGTCATAATTTCTGCATTGTACAATGTGACTATGCGTGTGTGCATATAGCTGCTGTGTGACCTCCATTTCGTGTATCTCACTCAGATTGCTATCCCTATATTCTATAACCTGAGGGGGCTAAGTGCGTCAGGTTTATCATTTAATATAGGAAGTTCACAGGATATACTCAGTGTGTATTTTTCTCTGTGATTTTTAGTCACCATATACCTCTTGAATTCCCTGTTTGTGCTGATACACTGCACAGGGGGTTCTTGTCAGGTATTGTGCTGCTGATATTGTACTGTGTTGCCTTGCATTGAGCTATCGGATATGTCAGCTACAAAGGGCAATGGTGCTGGGGCTGATCCCACATTGCGTGGTGGTGACGCTGCAGACACATTTGAGGAAAACATAGCAGCTGAGGGTTCAGGTTCTGGGGGATCCTTACCCCCAAGTGGGACCGTAGCAACGGGGGTTCAAAATGACCCACCTTGGGCTACCTTCTCCACGCTATTGAATACGCTGGTAACTAGACTAACGCCCCCTATGGGACCTCCTGTGCCGGTACAACCGCTTCTGTTCCCCGCAGTTAACCCGCCATGGTTAGATCAACTGTCCGCTCAGTTACAGCAATTGAACCAATCACTGACTACTCAGAAGTCTAACCCTCGCCCGCCTAAGACCAAGGGGTCCTCTAAGCGGGCCATTACTTCCTCACAATCCACCAATGTCCCAGACACCTCGTCTGATGAGGATAACGTTTATACTGACCCCACAGATTCTGATCCCGACGCTTCTGATGGGGAATCTGTTTCACAGGTGGATGTTCCTGAC
Source organism: Pseudophryne corroboree (assembly GCF_028390025.1). NCBI lineage: Eukaryota > Metazoa > Chordata > Amphibia > Anura > Myobatrachidae > Pseudophryne > Pseudophryne corroboree. The sequence continues at coordinate 506,715,409 of NC_086449.1, forward strand.
TTGTTGGAGGCTATCAGGACCATTCTTCAAATTACTGATGACCCGGAGCCTGATGCTGCCCCTAAGAAACCGGACAGGTTTAAACGTCAGAAAGTGGTTAAACAAGGTTTACCTCATTCTGACCATTTAGTTGACATACGTCAGGATTCCTGGGAAAATCCAGGAAAGAAATTCACGCCTCCCAAGAAGATATTGGCTCGCTACCCCCTCTCAGCGGAGCTAAGTAAACATTGGGAAACACCCCGTCAGTGGATTAGCAGGTGGCGCGGCTGGTGGTATTCTCAGCTCTGCCGGTAACTACCGTCATGTCTCTGAAAGAATCAACGGATAAGCGTGTGGAGGATTGTTTAAAGGCAATTTACACCCCGACTTCCGGTTCCGGCGCCCATGTGAGGAGAAGCTGATTGCTGCAGCTCTCCTGCACCCTCGGTAACCGGAGCACACAGCGCCTCCCGCTCGCGGCTTTTCTCCACGCCTGGCGCACACTACCTATGGGAAGGTGCTGGGGATTGGATGGAAAGGTTTCTGTCCTCCTCCATGCCCCCTAAAGCCCAGAGATCGAGGTCTGAAAAACGGCCGGGGGAATCCAAGATGGCCGCCGCACCTAACTCACAAACGAGTCTGCAGGCTGCTGGCAGCATTAAACAGGCTTCTGCAAAACAGGTGAGCCTGACTGTTCCCCTGCCTCTCCAGTGACTTATGCTGATGTAGTGAGAGCTGTTAGGGATGCCATGGAGCCTATTATGGATGCACATGCTGCTAAAATGCAGCAGGCAGTAAAAGATCTAAAATCCCAAATCAAGCAGTTATCTTAGACTGTTCTTACAAATGAACAAAGGCTGGGGGAGACTTTTCAGGATGTTGGGGATCTTAAGCACAGATATGATGAGCTCCAGAAATCTCACTTCCAGCTGCTGAACAAGGTTGACGATCTTGAAAATAGATCGAGGAGATCGAATCTTCGGGTGCTGGGGCTCCCTGAGTCACTGAAAGGTCCTGATTTGACTCTTTTTTTACAAACGTCCCTTCTTGATTTACTGCATATCCAAGATGAATGCACTGGCTTAGTTATCGAGAGAGCCCACAGACTGGGTCCCCCACGTTCTTCACCTAATAGCAGACCACGTGTGGTTATATTTAAATGTCTGAACTTTCTCCATAAGGAGGCAATATGGACGGCATCCAGGAGGCATAGGAATTTACAATGGGAGGGAGCTCGTTTGGCCATTTTCTAGGACTACTCCGCGGAGGTTTCCCGGGCACGTCGGGAATTTACCCCCCTTTGCTCCCGTTTGGTAACGGCGAATAAAAAATTTGCTCTGCTCTTCCCTGCAAGACTACGCCTGTTTGATGGAAATTCTTTCCGGGACTTTACAAATCTTGCAGATGCAGAGGCTTATGTTTCCGAGGCATCCAAGGCAGATAACGACTCCTCTCAGGCGGATGACACCCTGGATCGAGATGGCTGAGTATTGCTCCTGGACTTCTCTGTTTCCGGTTATGTCTGCCAATTTAATTATTGCTGTAGAATCTGCTGCAGGTGTTTTTTCCCCCAAAAGAGACTTTGGTCTTATACAGCGGGCTGAACCTTTTTGCCTTGTTTTATGTTTTAGATTTTTCTTATTCATCTGTTGTCTTTTTGTGGCTATGTAATCTTTCTAGAAGGCTTATATATGCTTAGCGGAGATATCTCCCCCTTCTTCTTATGTGACAGGCTGCGTTTTTCTTTTTCTGTTACATGCTCTGTGTGCTCTGATACTTTCTTGTTATTTTTCCTATGTATATTTTCATATATTATGTTGCCGAGGGTGGGTAAGGGCGCCCCCTCCCTCATTTTTTCCTCAGGTTTTCAAATTATGGCTGGCTCATTGGCGGTCTATGACGGTCTCTGTGCTTGCTTGAACCGGTTGTTCTCGTTTTCTGAAGTTATGATTGTCCTTAGCAGGACTTTCTTTCACAATGTTAATGTTATATTTTGTGTGTTTTCTATGTTTCTGTCCCTCTTTTCTTCTCCCCCTCCCCTTCTTCTCCTTATGTGTCCACCCCGGTATGTTTTGTATCCGTTTTTCGGCGGCTGTAGATATTATGATTACTGCGCAGGTTTTCAGGTTTTCCCAGTTCATTTGATGCATGGCTAGTTTGAGTGTCGGCACGTGGAATGTGGGAGGGATCAACTCCCCAGCTAAACGCAGAAAGATTTTGCTCTATCTTCGGAAGGTGGGGATGGATGTTGTTTTCATTCAGGAATCTCACCTTATGCCAAATGAGGTGGTAAAACTGAACACTATGGGTTGGTCTGTGGTAGCCTCTTGTTCCTTCTCTTCTAAGGCTAGGGGAGTGATTATTTTAGCACGGCACACAGTCCCTATCTCTGTCCATGCGATTTTAGATGACACTCAGGGTCGGTATGTACTGGCAGATGTCACATTGTATGCATCCAGGTTCCTACTTTGTAATATTTATGCTCCCAATCAGTACTCTAAGCAATTTTATACGAACATGGTCACTAAGCTACTAAGCTACTCTGAAATTCCCATAATCCTGGGTGGAGATTTTAATTTATATTCTTATCCAACCTTAGATAAATCCCCCCCCCCCCTCGCGCTCCCCCCTCGTTACCACATATTGGTATCCCCTATATTTGCTCGCAGTTGTCCTTAGTGGATGTGTGGCGCGCATGCTACCCATTAGAAAGGGAATTTACATGCCTCCCAGCTGCGCACCACACGTTCTCGAGGATTGATTATCTGCTGTTATCTGACTCCTTTTTCTCAAAAGTGGCTGACTCTAAAATTGAGGATATCTGTATTTCGGACCATGCTTTATGCTGGATGAAATTGATGCTCCTCTCAGAAAAATCCCCTTTTCGCTCCTGGCACTTCCCCTCTCATTTAAGTGGCTCTCTGAAATTCCGCTCCTCATTAGATGCAGCTTGGCTGGATTATCATACGCACAATGGAGAAACTCTGAGCGATGATCCTGCTCTTTTCTGGCAGGCGTCAAAATCAGTTATTCGGGGGCACATTATGTCCTATAGTAAAAAAAGGGATTTAGATTTAAACTCACAATATTTGGAAGCCCAGGCGGCTCTTACTCACTCTTTTCAGGAATTTAAATCCTCCCCCTCCCCTTCTACTAGGGAACGGTACCTTACACAAAAAACACTGTTTGATACCCTCCTTTCTCAAATGGAAGCTAAATATTCATTTTCAAGAGACTGTGGCATTTACAGATATGGCAACAAGTCTGGAAAACTGTTATCCCGTTTGTTAAAAGGCAGACACCCTAAAGTGGTCATTCACTCTCTGCTCACCCAAGGTGGGGACAGAGTACGGACCTCGGCCGAGATTGCTGAGGTGCTACAGTCTTTTTATACCACTCTTTATGCACGTCCTGTTATTAACCAGACCCACAAGTCTAGCTTTTGGTCTTCTACTGATCTGCCTCAAATGTCAGAGTCGCACTGTACCTCTCTTCTTGCACCTATCACCACTGAGGAAGTTTCTTTAGCAATAACTGGACTGAAGACTGGGAAGACTCCGGGCCCTGACGGTTTCGCCAATGACTACTATAAAATTCTATCTACTAGACTGTGCGAACCTCTTTCTGTCTTATTTAATTATTTTATGCAGGGTGCTTCCTTGCCCCAATATTTTAATTCCGCAGTCATAAAGATTATCCCGAAGCCTGGCCGGGATCCTGAGTCTCCCAGTTCTTATCGTCCGATCTCGCTTCTAAACACGGATTATAAATTGTTCACTAAAATCCTCTCTAATAGACTCAAATTCATAGTCCCTGATATAGTTCATACAGACCAGACTGGATTTGTCTGGGGTCGGCAATCAGTGAGCAATATCCGAAAGGTCTTGACTGTTATGCAGGCCTTTCAGCTTTCCAAACCCACTGACACTAATGTATTATTGTCACTTGATGCCGAAAAGGCGTTCGACCTAGTCACCTGGGACCATCTGTATGAAACGCTCCACCACTTTGGTGCACCTGAGGACTTAGTCTCTCTTATTTCCCGATTATATGAATCTCCCTCCACTCAAGTTTTGGGGAATGGTATCCTCTCATCCCCTTTTCTTATCCAGAGTGGCACACGTCAGGGCTGCCCCTTGTCACCTTTATTATTTGCCTTAGCTTTAGAACCCCTAGCTGTTTCCCTGAGAAATTCTCCCAGATTTACAGGCATAAAAATAATGGACACCACGGTAAAATTATCACTGTATGCTGACGACATGCTTCTATTTATTTCTCATCCTGATACGTCCATCCCTGCGATTGTCTCCCTGATTGAACAATTTGGTTCCTTTGCGGGATACAAAATTAATATATCTAAATCCGAGCTTCTCCTCCTTTCAGGAGACTCTTCCCTCTTTCCATTAAACCCGGTCCTGTCCCGATTTCCAGTGGCTCGAGATAGTCTTAGATATTTAGGGGTTCAGATCCCTACTTCCCTCCCGGATCTATATGCGGTTAATTTTGGTCCTATTTTGTCCAAGGTGTCTAAAATCCTCACAGACTGGGCGTCTCTGCCCTTGTCTCTTATGGGTCACGCAGAAGTTATTAAATCTGTTGTTTTTCCCAAGATTGCTTATTTTCTTCTTATGCTCCCTATTGCCCTTGTTGAGAAAGATGTCCTTTTTCTTAAACGGTGTTTCACTAGATTTCTATGGGCAGGTAAACGACCAAGAGTCCCCTACGCTAGGTTGCAGCTATTACGTGAAGAGGGAGGTATGGGAATCCCGGATCCTGTCCTATTTAGTAGAGCAGCGATGTACCGGTATATCACAGACTGGCTTTGGGGCAGATCAGTATTTACGAACTTGCCACTTGAACTTGCCGTATTCCATCCTTTCTCCCCTGCTGCACTCTTACACACCCCAAACTCCCGTCTCCCATCTGAGATAAAACATAATATTTTATTTTGGCATACATATCGAGCATGGCAGGCCACTCACACTAAAGCCCAGAGAAAACCTGACACCTCTCTTCACACTACGTTTTGGGGTAACCCATGTTTCCTTCCTGGCTTTGATAATGCACATTTTTTGAGTTGGAGAGAAAAGGGAATCGCAGCTATTAGAGACATATACGACCCAGGAGGCAACGCAGTGCTTTCTTTCTCTTATATCCAGATAAAATTTGGTATTTCCCACCGGGAATTTTTTATGTACTTGCAGGCTAGACACTTTGCTCAATCCCAGTCTCACCCAATGATTTCTGAGGCTACCACAGACCCGCTGCGCACCTTAATGGTGCTTACTAAAGATTGTCCTTACCATCTTACTTACTTCAGAAACACCTTTAGGGTCTCATATAGAGACCGGCTCTGGGATTCCGCGTTGTCTTCATGGTCCAGAGATATCCCCAATATGGGATTGTGCGCTGAATTGTTAGATAACATTTTACCCACTTTTAGGTTCTTATACTCTGCCTCTTTGCAAGAGGTTCACTTGAAGATGCTCCAAAGGGCATATATAGCACCTAATCAGAGGGCACACATGGTCCCAGACGACACTGGCTGTTGCATCAAATGTACTGCGCAGAGTGCCACCTTGTACCACAATATGTGGTCTTGCCGGAAAATATCTAAGTTTTAGTACATGGTGGTCGCTTATCTCAACACAGTATTTAAGTTACGGTTAATAAAACGCCCGAAGGCTTGTTTGCTACTTGATTTTAGGGAGTGGTCTCTTGGGCCTGAAGATAGAGATATTGTTCCGGTACTCTCTGTTATCCTGATAATTGCCAAGAAACAAATTCTTAATAATTGGATCAAACCGTCTACCCCTTCTTTGATGGCTGTGAAACACATGACCCTCCGGATTATTTATTTTGAGAGGCGTGCTACTCTTCCTGATATTGAATTGGGGGTCAGGCGGTTTGCCAAGAAGTGGGAGAAGTATATTGATACTCTAGACCCGGATGTACAGTCGTTCATCTATAAACTTTTTGAGACCACAACGTGGTATCTATATAGACAAATCGATAGGGCCTCTTGACAACCTAGGCCCATGTACTGTTCCTTTGGGACCACCTGCTGTTTTCTTAGGAAATGCAATTATATTAATTTTAATACCCCATGCTGTATGTTTAGTCTGATGCCATATGGGTACTGAACCTTCTCTTTGGTTAGAATGGCTAACCATGCCTGAATTACTTCTTTAATATTTATACTTAAGACTTCTTTGGCCGCTACTCATTCATGATATGATTATACTTGTATTGTTTTCCCCATTTGTTTCTCTCCCACCCCCCCCCTCCCTCCTGTCTGTCTTCTTTACTGACCTCTCGGGTATACTGATGTCTTGTGAATCCTCAGGTAGAATTGTATGCTTAGCCTTAGGTATATGGTGATTTCTTATGCTGAGACGCACGTCGGTAATGTCTTCATCATTTCCTAGACCTCATGTAGGTTAAGATTGTTTATCCTTTACCTCTTACTCAAGTCTACAATTACCGACTATGTATCTGTGATTTCACTGATGTGGCTTAAAAGCAGTGATAAAGATTATTGTAACTATACCGGTTTCTCTCCGGTTTTTGGTATGTCTGTATCATGAAGGTCTTCCCTGTTCTTGTATTTCTATAAAAAAATCTAATAAAAATTGTTGAATTAAAAATAAAAAGGCAATTTACACCCTAACTGGTGCTGCGCATAGGCCCACCATTGCAGCGACATGGGCTGCAGAGGCTGTTGAAGCGTGGGCTCAGGAACTGGAGGCAGAGTTGCCTTCCAACGCTTCTGTCACAGCATCTCATTACATTAAGGAGGCGGCTTCTGATGACGGTATTCTGGCGGCCAAGGCTTCTACTACGTCCATTTTGGCTCGCCGGATTCTCTGGCTGCAGTCCTGGATCTGGACTCTAAGAAAACCCTGGAGGTACTCCCTTTTAAGGGAGACATTCTTTTCGGAGTAGACCTCAACAAGATAGTGGCTGACTTAGCTTCTGCTAACACAGCATGTCTACCTAGTACTGCTCCTTCGGTGCCGAAGGCTAAGAGTACTCCCTTTCGCTACTTTCGGCCTTCAGGGAAAGCAAAAGGTCAGGCGTACCCGAAACAGGTTCGCACTTCCAAACCCAATAAGCCCAAACCCAAACGGGCGTGGGCTGCTCGTCAGCCTTCTTCCAAAACTGACAAGCCTGCCGAATGACGGGGTGGGCCTCCCTCAACCCAGGAATGGTTGAGGACCACTTCCGATGCCTGGGTACGGGAAGTCGTCACTCGAGGTTACGCCGTATCCTTCAAGAATCGTCCCCTTCATCGATTTTGCCTGACAGACGTCCCTTCGGATCAGGTGAAGGCAAAAACTTTTCATTCGGTGGTACAGTCCCTCCTGGACACAGGAGTGGTAGTACAGGTGCCTCTGGCTCAGAGAGGCAAGGGGTACTATTCACCGCTATTCCTAGTCCCGAAACTGAATGGGTCCTCCCGGCCCATTCTCAACCTCAAGTCCTTGAACAAATTTGTGAGGGTCTCCAAGTTTCGTATGGAATCTCTTCGCTCTATTGTTCTGGCCTTCGAACCTGGGGATTATATAGTCTCCCTGGACATACAGGATGCTTACCTGCATATTCCTATTGCAGTGTTGCATCAGCAGTACCTGAGGTTTGCGGTTGGCAACCTCAATTACTAATTTCGGGCATTACCTTTTGGTTTGACCACGGCTCCGCAAGTCTTTACCAAAGTCATGGCGGTAATGATGGCTGTACTCCGCTGTCAAGGGGTCAGGATCCTACCGTACCTGGATGACTTGCTGATCCTGGAAAATTCCCCAGAAATTCTCCTACGCCATCTGGATCTGACTATCCAGTTTCTGCAAGCCCACGGGTGGCTCATCAACTGGAAGAAATCTTCCCTGGTCCCTGCTCAGAGCATGGTGCACCTGGGGGCGTTGTTGGACACTCACAACCAGCGGTTGTTCTTGTCTCAGGAGAAAGTCCTGAAACTTCAGGACAGGATTCGATGCTTCCTATCTCGTCCGCAAGTGTCGATACATTCGGCAATGCAAGTGCTAGGTCTCATAGTGTCGGCTTTCGACATGGTGGAGAACGCTCAATTCCATTCCCGCCCTCTGCAGAAGCTGTTTCTTGCCAAGAAGGACGGCCTGCCTCACCGGATCAGGTCTCAAATGATCTCCTTGTCTCCGGAGGTCCGTCTATCACTGAGCTGGTGGCTTCAGGACCAACGATTGAGCAGGGGTCATCCCTTCTGGATCTCCAACTGGGTCCTTCTGACGACGGATGCCAGTCTGAGAGGTTGGGGTGCGGTGTTGGAGCAACACTCCCTTCAGGGTCGGTGGACCAAGGAGGAGTCTCTCCTCCCGATAAACATTCTGGAATTGTGGGCGGTGTTCAACTCATTGAACTTGGCCCAGCATTTAATACAGAACAGACCTGTTCTGTATTACAGTACAGTCAGACAACGCCACCACGGTGGCGTACATAAATCATCAAGGCAGCACTCAAAGCCGCATGGCAATGAGGGAAGTATCACGGATTCATCAGTGGGCAGAACGTCATCTGCCAGCCATATCGGCAGTGTTCATTCCGGGGGTCCCAAACTGGGAAGCGGACTTTCTCAGTCATCAGGACATACACTCCAGAGAGTGGAGCCTCCATCCAGAAGTGTTTCAACTCCTCGTGGACAAGTGGGGCCTTCCAGATGTGGACCTGATGACATCTCAACACAATCACAAGGTTCCGGTCTTCGGACCAAGGACAAGGGATTTTCAAGCAGCGTTCGTGGACGCACTGGCAAGTCCATGGAACTTTTGGCTGCCGTATGTGTTCCCTCCAGTGTCACTCCTGCCCAGAGTAATAAGGAAGTTCAAGCAAGAAGGAGGAATCCTACTTCTGATCGCTCCAGCGTGGCCCAGACGGCATTGGTTCTCAGACCTTCAGGGTCTCTCAGTAGAGCGTCCCTTTCTACTTCTGCAGCGCCCGGATCTCCTCGTTCAGGGCCACTGTGTATATCAGGATTTAGCCCAGTTGGCTTTGACGGCATGGCTCTTGAAGCTTCCGTCTTAAGGGCCAAAGGATTTTCTGAGGCGGTCATTCAAACCATGTTGAAGGTCCGGAAATCGACTTCTGCTCAGATTTATCATAGGGTCTGGAATTCTTACTTTGCTTGGTGTGCATCTAACGATTATGACGCTCACAAGTTTAGTACGGCCAAACTTTTGGCCTTTCTACAACAGGGCCTGGACTTGGGCCTTTGTCTGGCCTCCATCAAGGTTCATATTTCTGCCTTGTCGGTTTGGTTCCAGAGAAAAATTGCAACTTTACCTGATGTTCATACATTCACTCAGGGTGTGTTGTGGATTCAACCTCCTTACGTCCCGCCTGTGGCTCCTTGGGACTTGTTGGTGGTTCTGGAGGTGTTGCAAGGGTCTCCGTTTCAGCCTCTTGAATCGGCAGACCTTAAGTTGCTTTCTCTTAAGGTGTTGTTTCTGCTGGCTATTGCCTCTGCTAGACGGGTGTCGGATTTGGGTGCCTTGTCCTGTAGGTCACCATATCTGATTTTTCACCGTGACCGGGCGGTTCTTAGAACATGTCCTGGGTACCTATCTAAGGTGGTGTCTTCTTTCCACCTTAATCAGGAGATTGTGGTTCCGGCCTTTACCTCTCCTGAATTGTCTTCCAAAGAGCGGTCTTTGGATGTGGTACGGGCTCTCCGTATCTATGTGAAGAGGACAGCTCCTATCAGGAAGTCTGATTCTCTCTTTGTACTGTTTGGTTTTCACAAACGTGGCTGGACTGCTCACAAGCAGACCTTGGCCAGGTGGATTAGAATGGTGATTGCACCTGCTTATGTACAGGCTGGTCGTCCAGCTCCTGCTACTATTAAGGCCCATTCTACTTGGTCTGTTGGACCTTCTTGGGCGGCCCTACGTGGTGCAGCCCTTGAAAAATTGTGCAAGGCGGCTACGTGGTCCTCAGTGAACACGTTCATAAGGTTCTATGCCTTCGATACTTCCGCCTCCCAGGATGCTTCCTTTGGACGCCGGGTTCTTGTGCCCGCTACAGTGCATCCCCTCCCATAAGGAACTGCTTTAGGACATCCCCAATGTCATTTCCTGTGGAGCCCAGTATACCCCGCAGCAGAAAACGAGATTTATGGTAAGAACTTACCATTGTTAAATCTATTTCTGCGAGGTACACTGGGCTCCACCCTGATGCACTTAGCTACCTTGGGGTGGTATGGCATTAGCTGCTGACACTTTCTCCTGTCGTGAGAATGTGGTGTATGTGGCTACTAACAGTTGTCTTCTCTTTTGCCTGCTACTGCATTGGACTGGTTAACAAAAACTGAGCTCCTGTGCACAGAGGCGGGGGTTATAGAGGAGGCGGCACTATGCATTCTGGGAAGAAGGTCACAGTTTTGAGCCTGTTGGTGCCTCGGATCAAGATCCTACTCTACACCCCAATGTCATTCCCAGTGGAGTCCAGTGTACCTCGCAGAAAGAGATTTAACAACGGTAAGTTGTTACCATAAATCTCGTTATTTGAAATAGTTGATCTGTAATAAAGCATTTCAATTCAATCTGTTAAAAGAGAAGGTGATGGTTGTGTGTATTGATTTGAACATAATATAAACCTTTCATTTTATATGTCCGCTACAATTTTTGATGGTACGTAACTATTGGCGTAAGCACCTTGACTATGTTGGCTAATACTATAGAGCTCACAGAGTTGAAAGAGCCTGTGTCCATGAAGTATATAACACAAAATAATTTGTGCAGCCAACACACTGCTTAAGTTCTTGATGTTAAAGGCTCTAAATTATGTCTCACCTCATTAAGATGTAGGTTTGTGCAGTTAAGCAAAAAAAATGTGTACGATCTCCCGATCGGAAAGGCAGTCCAAGGCCAATTACTGGAGCTTGCCAGCTCTAAACATGTGGGCAGTGAGGGACCTACACCGACTCTGGTTATGGTGCTGTGGCCCCATCGTACTGCCCCTTTCCTGCTTATTCATATACTCTGTTAGCCCTTCCAGCAGATCTTTAATCCTAACTCTAGTGGAAAATATCAGACAGAGTTTTATAGGTACTATATATATTTCATTTGAAATATGTTTTTTTCAAATACAACTTGTGAGTTTAATATGATTGATGAAGCACCCCCGCTAAACAAAAGTATAGCCTGATCCCTTGATTTATTGACCATTTCCTACTTAAGCCAGGTATTCACCATAGTCCTTATGTCGGCCAATATTGTGTTACAAAAACGTATCTTCCCTAGAAAGCTACATGGGTGACCGTGGGGTGGCAGTGTGGTGTTATGAGTTGAGCACAGTGTGTGGGTTTCCCAGGCAGTTCTATTGAATGGACAATATATCATTATAGTTGCCTGGACGTAGGACGTGGTGGTGTGTTCAGGGTCACCAACACTGAAAGCTGATCTCTATAGCAGAGTGACTGGGAGAAAGCCGGCTAGCCACAGTGTCCAGCATCTGTGCTGTGACCATCGGGGAAGGGGGAGGGGGGAATTTATTGGTACGGGTGCCAGCATGAGCAGTGATTTAATGGAGCCATCAGCAAGAGCCTGGCCTGCGAAAGCCCTAGCTAGCATGAGCCATCAGCAGGTGCTCCAGTCTTCAGGAGACCTTGACAAATATTTATAGTAAAAACTGCTAGTGCATGCTTGATAATGTACCAGATTAATAACAGTAATGCACTGTAGAAAATACAGCACAGATCGGTACATGTGAAAACCTCAGAGGGATTAAACAGGCAGTTGGTCAGAAATAAAGCCAAAATAGATCAGCAAGTTGCACACCATCTCAAAGGACCAGGCACTAATCACCTAGCAAAGGAAGCTAAGTGCACATCCCTAGCATATGGTATTGGAAGAGTGGCAGACCACTGTCTTCTGTTCTCTGGAGCAAGTGATCTGTTCACTGAAGTTAGTGATGGCTACAGATGTCCAGATCCCACAATGCTAAATCACAGAAGAAGGCCCTCCAGACCCTAAGAGACCAACCACTATCAAGACACATCATTCTAGATATGAAACATCCTTGTTTTTCCAATTTTTCTACATTTTCTGTAATCTCCATTTCTTAAATTAAGGTAGGAGACTGGCAGATTACAGGTAAACATAGATAAAAACATAGTGTTTGCTTACAGAAAATATATAAAATTAATGTATTTTCTAAAGCTGTACTAGGCTATGATCAAATAAACTATATATAAAATTGGTATTAAAATCAATGGGGCTGATTCAATTAAATGCAATGTTACAATTCCACTTCATTATTAGTCACTTTAGGCTAATAGTTAAAATGAAGTATATGTACTGTACGTAAAACACTATCACTTCTGAAAGCTGACCACTTGAAATAAAAATAATGAAAAAAGTAAAACGTTTGGTAGCGCTCACAACATCTGCTGCAAATGTAATATTGGGTAAAGTGTAACTTTTGTTAGCATTTTTTGTTATTTATCCATCTGTGTCACTTTAATTAAGTGAAATGGATGCTGTCTGACAGCAGGCATTGCCCTGCTAATCTAACAGCATCCAGCAGTGAACAGCTCCCAACTTTCAATGATGCAGTTTGTGTTGCTATGGAAACTGAGAACAGAACATTATCTAACATTCAGGAGTACTTTTAATAGAGGTAAACAGAAAGAAAGGTGAACTTTGGGCAGGTTAAGCACAGAAATCTGTGTGAATAGAAAATAATTATTTTCTTTGCAGAATTTTACAGTCTGAGCCATGGGTCATGTGGGCGATGACATATGGCTCCAACTTTATGATCTCCTTCATTTTTAATTATTGTAATGGGAAATTAATAAAGAGTTTACTTTGTGTCTGTGTTCCATTGTGTTGTGAAATCAATGTAATTGCCCTAAGTTAACAGGAATCACTGCAAAAGCATCAACATATCTTAAAACTAATATTAACAACCCATAAATAGGGTAATACAGACTTACCTGAATGTCTGATTTATCATCTTTGATGTAGCAACCAGCTTTTGAATATACTGTATGAGCAATCGGCCTGATGAATGACACAGTTGCACATACAGTTTGTACAGTACATGGCCACTTTTGTATGTTCTCTGAAAATGAATATCAGTGATAAGGGTATGTGGAAACTGTGTCTTCCTGTGTGGGCAGTGACAAGAAGGAGGGAATACAGTATGATCTGTATTATGTGTTAGGTTACTGGCAGAGACGTCACTTACATGTTTGACACCCGGTGCGGCTCCTGGTCAAAAGGGGGCGTGGCTTCGCGGGTGCCGTCAGAAGGGACGTGGCTTTGCGATATTGGTGTGTGGTTGCGCTGCACATGGGCGTGGCTTCGCTTCCCGACCCCCGTTTCTGTGACTAAGGGGGTGCGGGAGGTGCTGGCTGACCCCGGAGACTGCGGTGTCGGCTTCTTCACAGTGACAGAAGTCGGGCACTGCACGTAATGTTACAGTGCAGTACCCGGCTCCTGTCACTGAGCAGGAGCCGACACTTTGGTGACACCCCTCGGTGGTTGACACCCGGGTGCGGGCCGCACCCCGGTAGTGACGCCACTGGTTACTGGAACAACCCAGGATATCGGGAGAGGAATCCTGGACATTTGGATGTTTTGCCAAGTGAGCCAAAACCCTTTTTTTAATGGGGGGACGACGACGATTGATGATAGACAGCATTGCAGCAAAAAAATGCACATCTATGATCAAAATCTTAGGCATGCGGGGGGACGCCTAGCACAGGGCTAGGACCTACCCCCTCCCCGCAGACGTACGAAAGCATCGCACAGCGACAATGCTTTTGCACCTGCCAAGTAGCTCCCTGCCTGTGTAGCCTAGCTGCGAAGGCAGGCAGCTACCCACCATGTTTTTGACCGCAGCGGAGTGGCTGTGTGTGATGTCACACAGTTGCCGCTGCCCGCCCTGCAAGTGTCTGAACACGCCTGCATTGTCCGGACCATGCCCCCCCCCCAAATGCCGCTGACACGCCTGCATTGTCCAGACCGCACCCCTCCCCCAACGTCGCTGACATGCCCCCAACCACCCCCTGCAGAGGCGATCGCACAAGTGAGATGCGTTTGCATCTCAATGTGTGCGCACATGCAGTGCGGCTGCTGCACATGCGCACACGGCATAGGGATTCAGCCTGCAATTGCTGCCGCTGCAGCAACCAGGTCTGAATTATGCCCTATGTTTATTGTAATATTTCTTTTACAGATAGGACTACAGGAACCAGCAGATTCTTTAATGACATGTATGCTGGTACTTGTGGGGGAAGCTTGCTGGGATCTGTAGTTTCACCAGTAAAAGACAATATAAAATCTTATTTTAACATTTGAAAGCTATGGACTTGGCACCCACCGCCCAGGGGTGCTGAGCATAGTCCTGGGCTTCAGCCCAAGGTGCCCTGGAGGAAGGCGTGTGTGTGTTTTGTGTGCCCCCTTTATTGGGGGGTTCCCACTCCCACTAGGTGTCCTGGCAAGGGCTGAGTAGTTGGGGGGTAAAGCTATGGCCGCTGGGACCAATAAAAATGTGACCCCTGACTGTGGCATCACCTCCCTGGTTAGTGGAGGCTGGTGCTAGTTTAAAAAATACGGGGCACCCCTATGTCTTCCCCTACTCTGTATTTTTGGAAACAGGACCTGTCCAAGAGCCCGGTGCTGATTCTTACATTTTCCCCCTGTATTTTTAGAACCAGTACAGGATCAATGAACCCAACGCTGGTTATGCACATTTTTTTGTCTTTTTTTAACTCTTTCACTTTTAAACAGAGAAGCACTGCACGGATCTCATTGATCTGTGCAGGCTTCATGTATGGGAGTGTTTGGCTTCCAGCAAACCCGGCATCCAAACATGACTCTGTACACCATCAAAAGACATGATCCTATTAAACATGGAATCATAGTAAATTTCCATATATATTTTTTTAACAATACACCTGTGTCTGATTGATATTATCCATGTTTGATCTCGATCAGACACGGGTAAAATACGAATCTTAGTAAACTTACCCCCAGTTTCCAAAAGTCTGCCAATACAGTCCATGTTTTAAGGATATCCATGCTTGAGTCCAGATGGTTAAATCAATTTGACTGAGGTACTAATTAAGTATCCTCTGCTCAAGCATGGATATCTTTAAAACCTGGACTGTAACAGCAGAGTTTCCTAATTCCTCACTATGGATCCCTAAACATATTTTTTTTTTTTTTTTTGCCTTATGTTTTCTGCTGTTTATAATAAATTGGTGCTTACTAAGATAAAATATTATGTCTGGATATTTTTTGTTTATTCATAATATGTACCTGTGAAGACATCTTGTAACAGAAGTTCTGGAGAAGACACACCAAGGTTTATTGAAAAGCCGTTAATCAACAGGTTCCTGTAAGCATATTTGCAAATCGCCATCCAACTGGAATTATTACGATCGCCCCGCGGGAGCATGTGCAGCGCCCGTCCTGTGCATGTGCTTGCACTTTCTGCGGGGAAGGGGGGGGGGCGGCACGGCTGTTTCCCAGGCGGAGATGGAGCATTGCGGGGGCAGTGCGGCATGAATGGGGGTGGAGGCGACCAAGCAGGGCGTGATCAAGGCCGCTGCGCCGGGAGGAAGCTTCCTCAGTTTCTGCTAACAAGCATAAATTGGGATGTGTTTGCAATTTCTGCTTGTTGAATGGGGGGAGGCACCGATGAGCATGCTGGGCCGCCCCCAGAATGCGATCCAAAGGATTGCAAATTCTGCTAATTAAGCCCATAGTCTGTCAAATTACTTTTATTATGATTATTTTCATTAAATGCAGTTATTGCTTTTGATATCACCATTATTTTGCTTTATTCTCTGGTATTTCTTATGATGCAATCACTGTACTATATAAATTTATACAAATATTTTTGTGTTTGCTTTTTAATAATTTATGATGTCTTCTATGACAGTAACTATACAAATACATAGTACATAATGTGATACAATGTTCTTTCATGATTAACAGCTTAAAAGGGCTTTTTACTGTATCCCACCTTTAAACTAAATTTTACTAGATTTCTACATGGGCACTGAATGGTCTTTTGTGTTTGTTATATATTTACAGTGTATACAATAGAACAGAATGTGATAAAACATGACATTCAAGAAAATGAAAGCCTTATTGATTTTCTGTTACAAAAAAAACAAAACAATTTAATGCAATGTGCCCTTATTCTAGATTGAATTGTTACATTCTTTTTTTTATCTTCAAATTCATTATCAACAAACTGTGACCATTAGCCACATGACATGCTCCTTAGAATAGCTCTTTTGTACCAATGTAACAATTTGTCATTTATTTTTAACAAAATAGATATTTTTCCCAAAGCACTATATTGTTACGCTGAAAGGTCATAAATCGTACCCATAATTTTGGGTACAAGTACGGTGTTATATACACAAAGCCAGCATTTGGAAAGGGCAAAGTGGACAATGCACATCTCTAGAAGTGTTAGGTGCTATTGTCAGTAGAGATGTAGCGACAGCAGCAGCACTTACATTAGACAATAGCAATGTGCACAAGGCTGTTGTAATGGAGTTCCTGGTTGCACCCAGCTGTTGTAATAACGGGTTGGTATCGGGTGACCGCAGTTGGGAGAACGCCGGTCACCATACTGACGCCGGAATCGGCCAGCAGAGGGGGGGGGGGGGCGAGCGAAACAAAGCCCCTTGCTGGATCGCTGCGCTCACCACGCAGTAGGCTCGGTGGCTCGCCACAGGTTCTATTCCCAATCTATGGGTGTCGTGGACACCCATGAGTGTGAATAGTCCATGTTAGTCGGCATGCCGACCGGCAGGCTAGTGATTGTTTGGGATGCCAGTACCGGTATTGTGACCGGCGACCGGCACATAAACGCATCCTGTAATAACTTATGTGTGCACATAAACCAAGTTTGCAATAAAATATCACGATTCTCCTTTAAAATAATTTTTACAATATGATAAATAGGCAACAGATACCACACATGTAAGAACAGTCACGCACAGTATGCTGGAAGGGAGGCGGGCCACTCTAGGTTCACTGGAGTAGACTCAGAGCAGTTTAGGGCGTGAGTAGCTGCCATAAGAGCTATCCCGCGTCAAAGCCAGGGAAAGCCAGGCAAGCCTAGCTGCTTTGTATGTCTGCTGTGAAAAGATAAATGAAAATACCAGCACGTGTGTATGTGTGTGTTTTGCTATGTGTGTATCTGTTTGTGATATGTATATAAAAACTAGATGTAGTGACCGGCACTCCACTGGTTAATACACAGCATGCTCCAATGCCTTTCCTCCAAATTAATGTATAACAGGCAAATTGGATACCACTCAGAGGGGCAGATGTATTAACCTGGAGATGGCATAAGGAAGTGATAAACCAGTGATATGTGTAAGGTGATAAAGGCACCAGCCAATCAGATCCTAACTGTTAAAGGCACCAGCCAATCAGCTCCAGTATGTAAATTAACAGTTAGGATCTGATTGGCTGGTGCCTTTATCACCTTGTACATATCGCTGGTTTATCACTTCCTTATGCCTTCTCCAGGTTAATACATCTGCCCCACTGTCTCCAATATCAAAATAAACCATTCAAACAGCTGGTATATTAGCTGCCATTGCAGAAAGTTACTGTTTCGTATCTATCTATACTGATATAGAAATTGAGTCATAAAAACTTCCTGGTGGAAAGGCTGAAATACGGGATTGTACCTGAATGGCATTTAATAATGTGTGTCCCACATAAACCAAAGCCTCATTAATATGCTCAGCTGAGGAGTTAGCTGCAGATGAGTCCCCTGACTGGACTCCCTCAACCGAGCCATCCATGATTCAAAAGCCTTAGGGGTATATGCAATTGCGGTTGAATTCCGGCTGGAATTCGACCGTTTTTGGATTCAACACAATTCGACAGTCGAAACCCTCCCGCCGGGACCCGAATTCGACATATTCAATAAATAACGGATTCGACAGTCCCGCTGTCGAAAAACGGACCAATTGACGATAGTATGTGGCCTGGATTCGACTTCATGGACGGCACAAAAGTGTTCAAAAAATCCTGAAAAAAAATGAGTTGGGTCCCCCCTCCTAAGCATAACCAGCCTCGGGCTCTTTGAGCCGGTCCTGGTTGTAAAAATATGTGCGGGGGGGGGGGGGGATGACAGGGGTTCCCCCGTATTTTAACAACCAGCACCGGGCTCTGTGTCTGGTCCTGGTGCCAAAAATACGGGGGACAAAAGATGTAGGGGTCCCCCGTATTTTTCACACCAGCACCGGGCTCCACTAGCCAGAGAGATAATTCCACAGCCGGGGAACACTTTTATATAGGTCCCTGCGGCCGTGGCATTAAATCCCCAACTAGTCACCCCTGGCCGGGGTACCCTGGAGGAGTGGGGACCCCTTAAATCAAGGGGTCCCCCCCTCCAGCCACCCAAGTGCCAGGGGTGAAGCCCGAGGCTGTCCCCCCCCATCCAAGGGCGGCGGATGGGGGGCTGATAGCCAGAGTGTAAAATGAAAGAATATTGTTTTTTGTAGCAGAACTACAAGTCCCAGCAAGCCTCCCCGCAAGCTGGTACTTGGAGAACCACAAGTACCAGCATGCGGGGGGGGAAACGGGCCCGCTGGTACCTGTAGTTCTACTACAAAAACAATACACACACACCATGACAGTACAACTTTATTACATACATGCGCACCAACATACATACATACTTACCTATGTTGACACGAAGAGTCGGTCCCCTTCTCCACGTAGAATCCACGGGGTACCTGTAAATAAAATTATACTCACAACAATCCAGTGTAGATCGGTTCTCTTCTTTGTTTGTAATCCACGTACTTGGCAAAATAAAAAAACGCAAAACACGATCCACGCACTGAAAGGGGTCCCATGTTTACACATAAGACCCCTTTCCCCGACTGGCGGGACCCCCCGTGACTGCTGTCAAAGAGGGTCCCTTCAGCCAATCAGGGAGCACCACGTTATGGCACTCTCCTGATTGGCTGTGCGCGCCTGAGCTGTCACTCAGGCGGCGCACTCGAGATACATGTAGTGCATAGGCGCTCCATTGTATCCAATGGTGGGAACTTTGCGGTCAGCGGTAGACCGCGAGGTTATGTGGGGTCACTCTTGTAGTCTACCGCTGTCCGCAAAGTTCCCACCATTGGATATAATGGAGCGCCTATGCGCTACATTGTATCTCGAGTGTGCCGCCTGATTGACAGCTCAGGCGCGCACAGCCAATCAGGAGAGTGCTATGACGTGTAAACATGGGACCCCTTTCAGTGCGTGGTCCGGGTTCTTCTTTGTTTTTATTGCCAAGTACGTGGATTACAAACAAGAAGAGGACCAATTTACACTGGATTGTTGTGAGTATAATTTTATTTACAGGTACCTCGTGGATTCTACGTGGAGAAGGGGACCGACTCTTCGTGTCAACATAGGTAAGTATGTGTGTATGTGCAGGTATGTAATAAAGGTATACTGTCACGGTGTGTGTGTGTACGGTTTTATTTGGGTATTTTGTTTTCCCCCGCATGCTGGTACTTGTGGTTCTCCAAGTACCAGCTTGCGGGGGAGGCTTGCTGGGACTTGTAGTTCTGCTACAAAAAAACAATATTCTTTCATTTTACACTATGGCTATCAGCCCCCCATCCGCCGCCCTTAGATGGGGGGGACAGCCTCGGGCTTCACCCCTGGCCCTTGGGTGGCTGGAGGGGGGGACCCCTTGATTTAAGGGGTCCCCACTCCTCCAGGGTACCCCGGCCAGGGGTGACTAGTTGGGGATTTAATGCCACGGCCGCAGGGACCTATATAAAAGTGTCCCCCGGCTGTGGCATTATCTCTCTGGCTAGTGGAGCTCGGTGCTGGTGTTAAAAATACGGGGGACCGCTACATCTTTTGTCCCCCGTATTTTTGGCACCAGGACCAGGCGCAGAGCCCGGTGCTGGTTGTTAAAATATGGGGGAACCCCTGTCATTCCCCCCCCCCCCCCGTAGTTTTACAACCAGGACCGGCTCAAAGACCCCGAGGCTGGTTATGCTTAGGAGGGGGGACCCCACGCATTTTTTTTCAGGAATTTTAACACTTTCACACCCCTTCCAACCTAAAAACATGCACTGATCTCTCCATATTATTGTAGTTAGTAAAAAAAATATATATATTCTTTTAAAAAAATCGATTAAATAATACTTGTGGCTCCTAATGACAAACCAAGTAGATAATCCCTTCTAATATGAATAGATATGCTATTAGCAATAAAAAAGCACCAAAAAATTCATGTTTTTTAAAAAATAAGATTTTAAACTTACCGGTAAATCTTTTTCTCCTAGTCCGTAGAGGATGCTGGGGACTCCGTAAGGACCATGGGGTATAGACGGGCTCCACAGGAGACATGGGCACTATAAAGAACTTTAGAATGGGTGTGCACTGGCTCCTCCCTCTATGCCCCTCCTCCAGACCTCAGTTAGAGAAACTCTGCCCAGAGGAGATGGACAATACGAGGAAAGGATTTTGTTAATCTAAGGGCAAGATTCATACCAGCCCACACCATCCACACCGTATAACCTGGAATATACGCAACCAGTTAACAGTATGAATAAAACAGTTTCAGCTAAAGACTGATCTCCACTGTAACATAACCCTTGTGTAAGCAACAACTATATACAAGCCTTGCAGATTTTGTCCGCACTGGGACGGGCGCCCAGCATCCTCTACGGACTAGGAGAAAAAGATTTACTGGTAGGTTTAAAATCTTATTTTCTCTTACGTCCTAGAGGATGCTGGGGACTCCATAAGGACCATGGGGTTTATACCAAAGCTCCAGACCGGGCGGGAGAGTGCGGACGACTCTGCAGCACCGACTGAGCAAACGCAAGGTCCTCATCAGCCAGGGTATCAAACTTATAGAACTTTGCAAAAGTGTTTGAACCCGACCAGGTAGCTGCTCGGCAAAGCTGTAAAGCCGAGACACCTCGGGCAGCCGCCCAAGAAGAGCCCACCTTCCTAGTGGAATGGGCCTTCACCGAATTTGGTAACTGCAATCCTGCCGTAGAATGAGCCTGCTGAATCGTTTTACAGATCCAGCGAGCAATAGTCTGCTTCGAAGCAGGAGCGCCAACTTTGTTGGCTGCATACAGGACAAACAGTGCCTCTGTTTTCCTAACCCGAGCCGTCCTGGCTACATAGATTTTTAAGGCCCTGACTACATCCAGGGACTTGGAATCCTCCAAGTCACCCGTAGCCACAGGCACCACAATAGGTTGGTTCATATGAAATGAAGAAACCACCTTAGGCAAAAATTGAGGACGAGTCCTCAACTCTGCTCTATCCACATGGAAAATCAAATAGGGGCTCTTGTGAGACAAGGCCGCCAATTCGGACACCCGCCTTGCAGATGCCAAAGCCAACAACATGACCACCTTCCAAGTGAGAAATTTGAATTCAACCGTTTGAAGAGGTTCAAACCAGTGAGACTTCAGGAACCGTAACACCACGTTAAGGTCCCATGGTGCCACTAGGGGCACAAAAGGAGGCTGGATGTGCAGCACTCCCTTTACAAAAGTCTGGACTTCTGGGAGAAAAGCCAATTCCTTCTGAAAGAAAATAGACAGGGCCGAAATCTGTACCTTAATGGAGCCTAATTTTGGGCCCATATCCACTCCTGTCTGTAGAAAGTGGAGAAAACAGCCCAGATGGAAATCTTCCGTAGGAGCATTCTTGGCTTCACACCAAGATACGTACTTCCTCCAGATACGGTGATAATGTTTCGCCGTCACCTCCTTCCTAGCCTTTATCAGAGTAGGGATGACTTCCTACGGAATACCTTTCCCAGCTAGGATTCGGTGTTCAACCGCAATGCCGTCAAACGTAATCGCGGTAAGTCTTGGAACACGCAGGGCCCCTGTTGCAACAGGTCCTTTCTGAGAGGAAGAGGCCACGGATCTTCTGTGAGCATCTCCTGAAGATCTGAATACCAGGCCCTTCGAGGCCAATCCGGAACAATGAGTATTGTTTTCACTCTTTTTGTCTAATGATTCTCAATATCTTTGAGATGAGAGGAAGAGGGGGGAATACATAGACCGACTGAAACACCCATGGTGTCACCAGGGCGTCCACCGCTACTGCCTGAGGGTCCCTTGACCTGGCACAATACCTCCGAAGCTTCTTGTTGAGGCGGGACGCCATCATGTCTATGTGAGGAATTCCCCAAAGACTTGTTATCTCTGTAAAAACTTCTTGATGAAGTCGCCACTCTCCGGGATGGAGATCGTGTCTGCTGAGGAAGTCTGCTTCCCAGTTGTCCACTCCCAGAATGAAGACCGCTGACAGAGCGCTTACGTGATTTTCTGCCCAGCGAAGAATCCTGGTGGCTTCCGCCATTGCCACTCTGCTCCTTGTCCCGCCTTGGCGGTTTACATGAGCCACGGCTGTGACGTCGGATTGAATCAGAACCGGTAGGTCGCGAAGAAGATTCTCCGCTTGTCGTAGGCCGTTGTATATGGCCCTCAATTCCAGTACGTTGATGTGTAGACAAGCCTCCTGGCTTGACCATAGCCCCTGAAAATTTCTTCCTTATGTGACTGCTCCCTATCCTCGAAGGCTCGCGTCCGTGGTCACCAGAACCCAGTCTTGAATGCCGAACCTGCGACCCTCTTGAAGGTGAGCACTTTGCAGCCACCACAGGAGAGACACCCTGGCCCTGGGGGACAGGCTTATCTTCTGATGTATTTGTAGATGGGACCCAGACCACTTGTCCAGGAGGTCCCACTGAAACGTCCTTGCATGAAACCTGCCCCAGAACTCGAGTGCATTGATGAACAGACACTCTTTTTGGTTTTAGCAGGTCTCTGACCATGTTCTGGAGGTCCCAGGCTTTTTCCATCGGGAGAAAAACCCTCTTCTGTTCCGTGTCCAGAATCATGCCTAGGAATGATAGTCGAGTAGTTGGAATCAATTGTGACTTTGGCAGATTGAGAATCCAACCGTGTTGTTGTAGCACTCTCAGGGAGAGCGACACGCTCTTCTGCAATTGATCTCTCGATCTTGCTTTTATCAGGAGATCATCCAAGTATGGGATAATTGTGACTCCCTGCCTGCGCAGGAGCACCATCATCTCCGCCATCACCTTGGTGAAAATCCTTGGGGCCGTGGAAAGCCCAAACGGCAACGTCTGAAACTGGTAATGACAGTCCTGTACAGCGAATCTCAGGTACGCCTGATGAGGAGGATATATGGGGACATGAAGGTATGCATCCTTTATGTCGAGTGACACCATAAAATCTCCCCCTTCCAGACTGGAGATCACAGCCCAGATCGATTCCATCTTGAATTTGAACTTTTTCAAGTACAGGTTTAGGGATTTTAGATTTAAAATGGGTCTGGCCGAACCATCCGGCTTCGGGACCACGAACAGGGTTGAATAGTACCCTTTCCCCTGTTGGACTAGGGGAACCTTGACAATCACTTGCTGTTGACACAGCTTTTGAATTGCAGCTAACACTACTTCCCTCTCTGGGGGAGAAGCTGGCAAGGCCGACTTGAAAAATCGGCGAGGGGGCACCTCTTTGAATTGCAGTTTGTAGCCTTGGGATACAATATCCATCGCCCAAGGATCCACATCTGACAGAACCCAGACCTGGCTGAAGAGTCGAAGACGTACCCCCACCAGTGCGGACTCCCTAGTGGAGCCCCAGCGTCATGCGGTGGATTTAGTAGAAGCCGGGGAGGACTTCTGCTCCTGGGAACTAGCCGAAGCAGGTGTTCTCTTCCCTCTACCCTTACCTCTGGCGAGGAAGGATGAGCCCCGACCTCTTCTAGACTTATGCGACCGAAAGGACTGCATCTGATATTGTGGAGTTTTCTTTTGCTGTGGGGGAACAAAAGGCAAAAAAGAAGATTTACCCGTGGTAGCTGTGGCAACCAGGTCCGCGAGACCTTCCCCAAATAAAACTTCACTTTTGTATGGTAAAACCTCCATATGCTTCTTTGAGTCGGCATCACCCGTCCATTGGCGGGTCCACAGGGCTCGCCTAGCAGAAATCGCCATGGCGTTGGCTCTCGAACCTAGCAGCCCAACGTCTCTTTGAGCGTCTCTCATATATAAGACTGCGTCTTTATTGTGACCTAAGGTCAATAAAATGGTATCCCTGTCTAGGGTATCAAAGTCAGCTGACAAGGTATCTGTCCAAGCTGCAACTGCGCTACATACCCATGCCGATGCTATTGCCGGTCTGAGTAAAGCACCCGTATGCGTATAAATAGATTTTAAGGTAGTTTCCTGTCTGCGATCAGCAGGATACTTGAGGGCTGCCGTGTCTGGAGACGGTAGCGCCACCTTCTTGGACGGGCGCGTTAAAGCCTTGTCCACCCTGGGTGAGGATTCCCAGCGTACCCTGTCCTGTGCAGGGAAAGGAAATGCCATAAGAATCCTCTTGGGAATCTGCAGCTTTTTGTCTGGAGTTTCCCAAGCTTTTTCAAATAACTCGTTCAGCTCATGAGATGGGGGAAAGGTTACCTCAGGTTTCTTTTCCTTATATATGCGCACCCTCGTGTCAGGGACAGAGGGGTCATCTGTGATATGCAAAACACCTTTTATTGCAATAATCATATAATGAATACTTTTGGCCACCCTTGGGTGTAACCTTGCATCATCATAGTCGACACTGGAGTCAGAATCCGTGTCGGTATCAGTGTCTGCTATTTGGGATAGGGGACGTTTTTGAGACCCTGAAGGGCCCTGTGACCCAGTCGAAACCATGGATTGACTCCCTGCTTTTTCCATGGACTCTGCTTTGTCCATTCTCTTATGTAATAAGGTCACATTTGCATTTAAAACATTCCACATGTCCAACCAATCATGAGTCGGCGTTGCCGACGGAGACACCACAATCATCTGCTCCACCTCCTCCTTAGATGAGCCTTCCGCTTCAGACATGCCGACACATTCGTACCGACAACCCCACACACACAGGGATATAGTTATACGGAGACAGTTACCCAATAAGGCCCTTTGGAGAGACAGAGAGAGAGTATGCCAGCACACACCCAGCGCCAACTGACACTGGAAACAATTTCCCAGATAATATAGCGCTTTTTATATATAATTAACTGTGTAATACACTCACTGCGCCTTACAAGTGCCCCCCCCCCCCCCTCTTTTCAGCCCTGTGTCACCCTGTTCAGCAGGGGAGAGACCGGGGAGACAGCTTTTCTGCAGTGCTCTGTGGAGAAAATTGAAACAAGAAACATAAACCTCCCTAGTGCATGTAGCGCAAGAGCATGTAACTAAAGAGAACAAAAGAAAATCAAAATAAAATAAAATATAAAATATGTACGTCCCTGTTTTAAGACTGTAGAATCAGGTATTTGATTTTCAGGTTCTCCAGACCGATGATGTTCAATATAGATGTCACAACAAGGAATATGAAAATAAAGAACATAAGAACCAATGTGTAGTATTCCACATACAAATTTGTTTCAATCCCAAAAATTTCTTAAGATGAATATAGATGAAATGACTGTTTGAATACGGTGCGTACCCCAAAACTCACAAAGGAGAGTGGTGTACAGGACACATAAAGGTTTCTTTTACGATCTATAGGTTTTCATATATGGCGTACCGAAACTCACACTTGTAGATGTGATAAGACTCCTATAAAGGTATCTTTAGTTCGTCTTCACAGCCAGAGATCGTTAAGTTGATCTCATACACCCACGATTTCATGTGGAAAAAACAGGAAAAGGAAAAACAATATGTAGTATGTAAAACAACCACGTTTTGTTTGAACTTGCGGTGGGGGGTAGTATTACAAACACACTAGATATTTCTTCAAGGAATGACGTACCCCAACTTACACTTGAAAGTGCGAAATAAGTCCTATAAAGGTATCTTTAAATGGACCTGTTTCCCCAATTTGCAGGAAGTGGCATGTGGTACAAAATATCTTTACAGAGATATAATGGTCGTGAAATAGAGCGTACCCCAACTCACACTGTGTGATATAGAGTGAATCCTATAAAGGTATCTTTCCATCAAACTCTCCTCCCGGTGTGAATAAAGCCAGCACCCGTGACAAAGAAGGATTAAAAGGTGTCTTTACAGATATGTATGGGTCTTCATGAAAGGCGTACCCTGACTCACGTGTATAAGTGAGGTGATGTTCCCGTAAAGGTATCTTTATATCATATATCCCAAATTTTCACGTCCACACCACGATTTTTCTTAAAAAACTGGTTTTATTCGGCTACATAGAATTTTCCACAAACTCCGCCGCGGAGTGTACAAGAATACAAAAAATAAAAAGAAGGGATGTTTTAGCCCCAAAAATGAGACTGATAACCAATAAAAAAGAGTCAAAATATAAAAATATCCAAGATAAAAAAAGGAATAGCTACTCACACTCCCAGATGTATATTCAATCAACGCGTTTCGGTCATGTCGACCTTTATCAAGATGAACTGGAGTGTACTGGGGTGAGATATTTATGGGACAGGTATCCAATCATGATGCACAGGAAATGACGTCATTCAATTAAATGTTATAAAGACAAGCAATATGCAAACCATAAATTGCTATTATTCAGCATAAAAATCTAGTGCAATAAAACAGGATCTGACTTCATTAATTTGATTTTCTTAAAAAACAAACAGTTTAGGCATAAATAAATAAAGTCCGGTTCCATTGCGTCAGATGCCGCTGGCCGGAAGTTCCGGTCATTCAGAGGGAGCCGGGAAATGTAGTTTCCTGTTTGTTCCGTTTGTAGTTTAAATGTTCGGTATTGTGTGGCTTGCCGGGAGATGTAGTTTTAATCTCCTCAAGTTTGTAGTTCAACTCTCATCTCGGAAGTGACGAATCACGGAACTTCCGGAAATACCAAATCACGTGGTCGGGTTGCCGAGATTTTAACAACAAGATTTTGCCGAGACACGTGATCCAGTTGCCGGAGTTTTAACAACAGGATTGTGGGGATTGTAGTTTACTATAAATAAACACAGCGATATTAATACCAATTCTCACAATGGACATATAGCATATATCAAATAAAGATATATATATAGCGCTATTAGTAAAATGGACATATAACATTTGTCATATAAAGAAATATATATACAATCAATCTTAGACAGTATAATTCACACTTATAATGGTTTTAAAACCGGAATAATTTATATAGTGCCTATTTGATATTTAAATGGCTGTTCAGTGAAACTGACAGATTTCAAAGGTTATAAGAACCACTTTAATTCGAAATCGCTGTTAAGACCATGTGGATCTAAGGTGTTATAGTTGTAGATACAACTCATTTCAGTCTTTGCCAGGGCACTTGCTATATTTTTACTCCTTAATGATGGTTTAACATGTCTGATGCCAAAAAAGCCTGTAATTCCAGAGACCGAACAATCATGTACATTTTTAAAATGTGAGGACAAAGAATGTGTGACAATGCCCTTTTTTATATTTCGAATGTGCTCTCCTATTTTGATCTTGAGGGCACGAGATGTTCTACCGATGTAGAATAGATTACATTTACACCTAATGGCATATACCACATTCTTGGTGTCACACGTTATGAATTCTTTAATGTCAATTACAGTATTATTGATGGTAATACTCATGATTTTACTGGTGCCCTCACTTTTGATGTTTTTACAGCCAGTACAGCTGCCACATCGGAAAAAAACCTTTTGACAAGGTTTTTACTGAAGACAAAGAGGTGGAAAGTGCACTGGCTACTAATTTATTTTTTAAATTGGGTGCTCTCCGATAGATGTGAACCGGTTTGTCTGGCACAAGAGAGCCTATTATGGGATCCTTTTTTATAAGATTCCAATGTTTTTTAAACACATGTTCTATGGATCTGTATTGAGAGTTAAATTCTGTAATGAAAGCCCAATCATATTTTTCATTTTTCATAACTGGTTGAGTTCTATTAGCTAAGAGATCTTTCCTATCTATTCTATTGGTCTTTTCCGTGGCCTCTTCAATTTTTTCCTTACTATATCCACAGGTTTTAAATTTTTGAACTAAATCAAGAGCTTGGCACTGGAAAGATGCCTCATTGCTACAATTTCTCTTGAGTCTTTTCAATTGGCTCACAGGGATGGAATTAAGCCAATTCCCATGGTGACAACTTGTCGCTGCAATATATGTGCCACAGTCCGTGGGCTTGGCAAAAGTTTTTGTATGGATGTGATGATCTTCAATATAGACTGTAATGTCCAAAAAATTGATGGTTTTTTGACTTGTATCGAAAGTGAGTTTGATATTTCTATCATTTGAATTGAGGGATGTGCAAAAATCCCTCAATGTATTCTCATCCCCTCTCCATACAAAGAAAATATCATCTATGTAGCGTGTATAGGACACCAAGTTCACCCCGAGTACACTACTAGACCAGATGGCTTCGGTCTCCCACAACCCCATAAAGAGGTTTGCGTAGCTCGGGGCGAACTTGGTGCCCATTGCAGTGCCTGTTCTCTGTAAAAAGAACTGCTCCTTAAAAAGAAAAAAATTGTTGTTCAAAATTAAATGTATACCCTCTATAACGAGGTCTTTCACATTCCCAGATAATGTAGACTGATTTAGAAAAAAGGAGACCGCTTCCAGACCTTGTTTATGATCTATGATGGTATAAAGTGAGCCTACGTCGGCCGTTACAAGCCAATCTCCTTCCTTCCACTCAATGGTTTCTAATGTGGTGAGAAAGTCCTTTGTGTCTTTAAGGTGGGACTTATTGGTGAGTACCAGGGGTTGTAATATGAAATCTATGAACTGCGATAGATTCGCTGTTACTGATCCAACTCCGGAAATTATAGGTCGTCCGGGGGGATCCACCAAGGTTTTATGTACCTTGGGGAGTATGTATATTACAGGAGTTATTGGGTCATCTGATTGAATAAATTTAGCTTCTTTACCGCTAATAGTCCCATTGTGTTCATATTTGTCTATGAGGTCCTTCAATCGTGACATAGTCAGTTCAGTGGGGTCATTTCTTAGTTTTTTATAAGTGGAGGTATCATTGAGATGGCGCATGACTTCCTCCTCATATTTATTGATATCCATTACTACAACTCCGCCCCCCTTGTCTGCAGGCTTGATGATTATATTTTTGTTGTTTTTAAGATCACTTAATGCTTTTCTTTCTTTGAAAGTCATATTGAACCCCTTTTTTGGTTTAGACTGGATCACTTTCAAATCATCTATGACACAAGAAATGAAGGATTCAATAAATGGGCCCTGAACATGTTTGGGAAAAAAGACCGATTTAGGTCTAAAAGGAGTGACAGACTCAATTTCTTGTGTCTTTTGATTCTCCTGGTTCGCAAAAAAAATTTTTATGGTAAGCTTTCGTGTAAACCTTTGTAGATCTAAATATAACTGAAATGGGTTTATGTAGTTAGTAGGTGCATATTTTAGACCTTTTTGTAATACTGTGGTCTCACTGATTGTTAAATCGTGAGAGCTTAGATTGAAAATTTTAACTTTACCCGTGAAGCTACTTTCCCCCTGAGTATCACTGATATTGATGTTTCCATCTATCGTGGCGGGTAAAGTTAAAATTTTCAATCTAAGCTCTCACGATTTAACAATCAGTGAGACCACAGTATTACAAAAAGGTCTAAAATATGCACCTACTAACTACATAAACCCATTTCAGTTATATTTAGATCTACAAAGGTTTACACGAAAGCTTACCATAAAAAAAAAATTTGCGAACCAGGAGAATCAAAAGACACAAGAAATTGAGTCTGTCACTCCTTTTAGACCTAAATCGGTCTTTTTTCCCAAACATGTTCAGGGCCCATTTATTGAATCCTTCATTTCTTGTGTCATAGATGATTTGAAAGTGATCCAGTCTAAACCAAAAAAGGGGTTCAATATGACTTTCAAAGAAAGAAAAGCATTAAGTGATCTTAAAAACAACAAAAATATAATCATCAAGCCTGCAGACAAGGGGGGCGGAGTTGTAGTAATGGATATCAATAAATATGAGGAGAAAGTCATGCGCCATCTCAATGATACCTCCACTTATAAAAAACTAAGAAATGACCCCACTGAACTGACTATGTCACGATTGAAGGACCTCATAGACAAATATGAACACAATGGGACTATTAGCGGTAAAGAAGCTAAATTTATTCAATCAGATGACCCAATAACTCCTGTAATATACATACTCCCCAAGGTACATAAAACCTTGGTGGATCCCCCCGGACGACCTATAATTTCCGGAGTTGGATCAGTAACAGCGAATCTATCGCAGTTCATAGATTTCATATTACAACCCCTGGTACTCACCAATAAGTCCCACCTTAAAGACACAAAGGACTTTCTCACCACATTAGAAACCATTGAGTGGAAGGAAGGAGATTGGCTTGTAACGGCCGACGTAGGCTCACTTTATACCATCATAGATCATAAACAAGGTCTGGAAGCGGTCTCCTTTTTTCTAAATCAGTCTACATTATCTGGGAATGTGAAAGACCTCGTTATAGAGGGTATACATTTAATTTTGAACAACAATTTTTTTCTTTTTAAGGAGCAGTTCTTTTTACAGAGAACAGGCACTGCAATGGGCACCAAGTTCGCCCCGAGCTACGCAAACCTCTTTATGGGGTTGTAGGAGACCGAAGCCATCTGGTCTAGTAGTGTACTCGGGGTGAACTTGGTGTCCTATACACGCTACATAGATGATATTTTCTTTGTATGGAGAGGGGATGAGAATACATTGAGGGATTTTTGCACATCCCTCAATTCAAATGATAGAAATATCAAACTCACTTTCGATACAAGTCAAAAAACCATCAATTTTTTGGACATTACAGTCTATATTGAAGATCATCACATCCATACAAAAACTTTTGCCAAGCCCACGGACTGTGGCACATATATTGCAGCGACAAGTTGTCACCATGGGAATTGGCTTAATTCCATCCCTGTGAGCCAATTGAAAAGACTCAAGAGAAATTGTAGCAATGAGGCTTCTTTCCAGTGCCAAGCTCTTGATTTAGTTCAAAAATTTAAAACCTGTGGATATAGTAAGGAAAAAATTGAAGAGGCCACGGAAAAGACCAATAGAATAGATAGGAAAGATCTCTTAGCTAATAGAACTCAACCAGTTATGAAAAATGAAAAATATGATTGGGCTTTCATTACAGAATTTAACTCTCAATACAGATCCATAGAACATGTGTTTAAAAAACATTGGAATCTTATAAAAAAGGATCCCATAATAGGCTCTCTTGTGCCAGACAAACCGGTTCACATCTATCGGAGAGCACCCAATTTAAAAAATAAATTAGTAGCCAGTGCACTTTCCACCTCTTTGTCTTCAGTAAAAACCTTGTCAAAAGGTTTTTTCCGATGTGGCAGCTGTACTGGCTGTAAAAACATCAAAAGTGAGGGCACCAGTAAAATCATGAGTATTACCATCAATAATACTGTAATTGACATTAAAGAATTCATAACGTGTGACACCAAGAATGTGGTATATGCCATTAGGTGTAAATGTAATCTATTCTACATCGGTAGAACATCTCGTGCCCTCAAGATCAGAATAGGAGAGCACATTCGAAATATAAAAAAGGGCATTGTCACACATTCTTTGTCCTCACATTTTAAAAATGTACATGATTGTTCGGTCTCTGGAATTACAGGCTTTTTTGGCATCAGACATGTTAAACCATCATTAAGGAGTAAAAATATAGCAAGTGCCCTGGCAAAGACTGAAATGAGTTGTATCTACAACTATAACACCTTAGATCCACATGGTCTTAACAGCGATTTCGAATTAAAGTGGTTCTTATAACCTTTGAAATCTGTCAGTTTCACTGAACAGCCATTTAAATATCAAATAGGCACTATATAAATTATTCCGGTTTTAAAACCATTATAAGTGTGAATTATACTGTCTAAGATTGATTGTATATATATTTCTTTATATGACAAATGTTATATGTCCATTTTACTAATAGCGCTATATATATATATCTTTATTTGATATATGCTATATGTCCATTGTGAGAATTGGTATTAATATCGCTGTGTTTATTTATAGTAAACTACAATCCCCACAATCCTGTTGTTAAAACTCCGGCAACTGGATCACGTGTCTCGGCAAAATCTTGTTGTTAAAATCTCGGCAACCCGACCACGTGATTTGGTATTTCCGGAAGTTCCGTGATTCGTCACTTCCGAGATGAGAGTTGAACTACAAACTTGAGGAGATTAAAACTACATCTCCCGGCAAGCCACACAATACCGAACATTTAAACTACAAACGGAACAAACAGGAAACTACATTTCCCGGCTCCCTCTGAATGACCGGAACTTCCGGCCAGCGGCATCTGACGCAATGGAACCGGACTTTATTTATTTATGCCTAAACTGTTTGTTTTTTAAGAAAATCAAATTAATGAAGTCAGATCCTGTTTTATTGCACTAGATTTTTATGCTGAATAATAGCAATTTATGGTTTGCATATTGCTTGTCTTTATAACATTTAATTGAATGACGTCATTTCCTGTGCATCATGATTGGATACCTGTCCCATAAATATCTCACCCCAGTACACTCCAGTTCATCTTGATAAAGGTCGACATGACCGAAACGCGTTGATTGAATATACATCTGGGAGTGTGAGTAGCTATTCCTTTTTTTATCTTGGATATTTTTATATTTTGACTCTTTTTTATTGGTTATCAGTCTCATTTTTGGGGCTAAAACATCCCTTCTTTTTATTTTTTGTATTCTTGTACACTCCGCGGCGGAGTTTGTGGAAAATTCTATGTAGCCGAATAAAACCAGTTTTTTAAGAAAAATCGTGGTGTGGACGTGAAAATTTGGGATATATGATATAAAGATACCTTTACGGGAACATCACCTCACTTATACACGTGAGTCAGGGTACGCCTTTCATGAAGACCCATACATATCTGTAAAGACACCTTTTAATCCTTCTTTGTCACGGGTGCTGGCTTTATTCACACCGGGAGGAGAGTTTGATGGAAAGATACCTTTATAGGATTCACTCTATATCACACAGTGTGAGTTGGGGTACGCTCTATTTCACGACCATTATATCTCTGTAAAGATATTTTGTACCACATGCCACTTCCTGCAAATTGGGGAAACAGGTCCATTTAAAGATACCTTTATAGGACTTATTTCGCACTTTCAAGTGTAAGTTGGGGTACGTCATTCCTTGAAGAAATATCTAGTGTGTTTGTAATACTACCCCCCACCGCAAGTTCAAACAAAACGTGGTTGTTTTACATACTACATATTGTTTTTCCTTTTCCTGTTTTTTCCACATGAAATCGTGGGTGTATGAGATCAACTTAACGATCTCTGGCTGTGAAGACGAACTAAAGATACCTTTATAGGATTCTTATCACATCTACAAGTGTGAGTTTCGGTACGCCATATATGAAAACCTATAGATCGTAAAAGAAACCTTTATGTGTCCTGTACACCACTCTCCTTTGTGAGTTTTGGGGTACGCACCGTATTCAAACAGTCATTTCATCTATATTCATCTTAAGAAATTTTTGGGATTGAAACAAATTTGTATGTGGAATACTACACATTGGTTCTTATGTTCTTTATTTTCATATTCCTTGTTGTGACATCTATATTGAACATCATCGGTCTGGAGAACCTGAAAATCAAATACCTGATTCTACAGTCTTAAAACAGGGACGTACATATTTTATATTTTATTTTATTTTGATTTTCTTTTGTTCTCTTTAGTTACATGCTCTTGCGCTACATGCACTAGGGAGGTTTATGTTTCTTGTTTCAATTGTGTATGCGGAATGTGGTGACATTCATTTTAAACCTTCAAGTGCTAAAGCAGCATTGCGCCATCCAGGTACACTATCCTCTCTTTTTTTCTGTTATCTTGTTATTTCCTTCACCATTTGGATAGTGGACCAGAACGGCAGCAATGAGCACAAATATGTTCTCCTATAGAGATCATAGACAAACTATGTTTGAAAAGAATTTCGGTGGAGACACTGACCAAGTAGAGTTGTTAGATGGAGACCTACACGGTATTATGGAAAAATTAGAGTATTCTATTATGAAAGAAAGCAGACTTTGGTGGGAGACCACCACTTTGGAACGATATCTTACCAATGAGATGATCCCACGAGGCTTAAAAATTTTAAAAACTTCTACTTTTGAGACCTCAAGGGAGGATTTCAAGAAAGAATGGGAGGACATTGTCAATAACTGTTCCTTTTCTCTGATGAGACTCATCATCAGAGAGAGGAAAAGAGAATTGACAAAGTTAGAAGAAGAAATTACTGTTTATAGGTCTTTGGTCACGCCATATGCCAACTCCGAGGAATTTAAAAATCTTGAAAGGGACATAGAGGTCAGAGTATAGAGAACGCAACGACAATTAATGGAAAAAAAATTAAAAAAATTCAATAGGGACAAATTAGAATCTGATAATCCCACAGAAGTATGTGAGAAAGAAAATCTCAAACCTAAAAACAATAAACCTAGATTTAATAAAAGAAAACCACAGGGGCACATCCATACATCGGCTTTTGATCACTATAGACCAACATATGACAGAAGAGATAGAACTAGTCCATTTCGGAGGTCCTTGACTCCTTTTACCCCTAGGTTTAGAGATAGGACTCCTGATAGATATCACAATCTGAAAAGTAACTTTGAAAATCGAACTCCTGAGTGGAGGAATGTCACAACTAGAAACACCAGATCCACCAGATATCAGTTATCTAGGGATCCTGTAAAAACTACTAATCATTTCTCTCCACTTCGGAATGCAGGAAGGTCACCTCATTTTTTATACGAACGCAAACACCAAGTAAACCACCGATAAATACCTATAAAACTAAGAGAGGCAAGAGAGGGGGCATACAAAAGAAAAAAATCAGCTTAAAAAAACCAAAAAAATCCTTCAGGAAAAAGAAAATACCCAAAACTACAGCCACGATAGATGGAAACATCAATATCAGTGATACTCAGGGGGAAAGTAGCTTCACGGGTAAAGTTAAAATTTTCAATCTAAGCTCTCACGATTTAACAATCAGTGAGACCACAGTATTACAAAAAGGTCTAAAATATGCACCTACTAACTACATAAACCCATTTCAGTTATATTTAGATCTACAAAGGTTTACACGAAAGCTTACCATAAAAAAAATTTTTGCGAACCAGGAGAATCAAAAGACACAAGAAATTGAGTCTGTCACTCCTTTTAGACCTAAATCGGTCTTTTTTCCCAAACATGTTCAGGGCCCATTTATTGAATCCTTCATTTCTTGTGTCATAGATGATTTGAAAGTGATCCAGTCTAAACCAAAAAAGGGGTTCAATATGACTTTCAAAGAAAGAAAAGCATTAAGTGATCTTAAAAACAACAAAAATATAATCATCAAGCCTGCAGACAAGGGGGGCGGAGTTGTAGTAATGGATATCAATAAATATGAGGAGGAAGTCATGCGCCATCTCAATGATACCTCCACTTATAAAAAACTAAGAAATGACCCCACTGAACTGACTATGTCACGATTGAAGGACCTCATAGACAAATATGAACACAATGGGACTATTAGCGGTAAAGAAGCTAAATTTATTCAATCAGATGACCCAATAACTCCTGTAATATACATACTCCCCAAGGTACATAAAACCTTGGTGGATCCCCCCGGACGACCTATAATTTCCGGAGTTGGATCAGTAACAGCGAATCTATCGCAGTTCATAGATTTCATATTACAACCCCTGGTACTCACCAATAAGTCCCACCTTAAAGACACAAAGGACTTTCTCACCACATTAGAAACCATTGAGTGGAAGGAAGGAGATTGGCTTGTAACGGCCGACGTAGGCTCACTTTATACCATCATAGATCATAAACAAGGTCTGGAAGCGGTCTCCTTTTTTCTAAATCAGTCTACATTATCTGGGAATGTGAAAGACCTCGTTATAGAGGGTATACATTTAATTTTGAACAACAATTTTTTTCTTTTTAAGGAGCAGTTCTTTTTACAGAGAACAGGCACTGCAATGGGCACCAAGTTCGCCCCGAGCTACGCAAACCTCTTTATGGGGTTGTGGGAGACCGAAGCCATCTGGTCTAGTAGTGTACTCGGGGTGAACTTGGTGTCCTATACACGCTACATAGATGATATTTTCTTTGTATGGAGAGGGGATGAGAATACATTGAGGGATTTTTGCACATCCCTCAATTCAAATGATAGAAATATCAAACTCACTTTCGATACAAGTCAAAAAACCATCAATTTTTTGGACATTACAGTCTATATTGAAGATCATCACATCCATACAAAAACTTTTGCCAAGCCCACGGACTGTGGCACATATATTGCAGCGACAAGTTGTCACCATGGGAATTGGCTTAATTCCATCCCTGTGAGCCAATTGAAAAGACTCAAGAGAAATTGTAGCAATGAGGCTTCTTTCCAGTGCCAAGCTCTTGATTTAGTTCAAAAATTTAAAACCTGTGGATATAGTAAGGAAAAAATTGAAGAGGCCACGGAAAAGACCAATAGAATAGATAGGAAAGATCTCTTAGCTAATAGAACTCAACCAGTTATGAAAAATGAAAAATATGATTAGGCTTTCATTACAGAATTTAACTCTCAATACAGATCCATAGAACATGTGTTTAAAAAACATTGGAATCTTATAAAAAAGGATCCCATAATAGGCTCTCTTGTGCCAGACAAACCGGTTCACATCTATCGGAGAGCACCCAATTTAAAAAATAAATTAGTAGCCAGTGCACTTTCCACCTCTTTGTCTTCAGTAAAAACCTTGTCAAAAGGTTTTTTCCGATGTGGCAGCTGTACTGGCTGTAAAAACATCAAAAGTGAGGGCACCAGTAAAATCATGAGTATTACCATCAATAATACTGTAATTGACATTAAAGAATTCATAACGTGTGACACCAAGAATGTGGTATATGCCATTAGGTGTAAATGTAATCTATTCTACATCGGTAGAACATCTCGTGCCCTCAAGATCAGAATAGGAGAGCACATTCGAAATATAAAAAAGGGCATTGTCACACATTCTTTGTCCTCACATTTTAAAAATGTACATGATTGTTCGGTCTCTGGAATTACAGGCTTTTTTGGCATCAGACATGTTAAACCATCATTAAGGAGTAAAAATATAGCAAGTGCCCTGGCAAAGACTGAAATGAGTTGTATCTACAACTATAACACCTTAGATCCACATGGTCTTAACAGCGATTTCGAATTAAAGTGGTTCTTATAACCTTTGAAATCTGTCAGTTTCACTGAACAGCCATTTAAATATCAAATAGGCACTATATAAATTATTCCGGTTTTAAAACCATTATAAGTGTGAATTATACTGTCTAAGATTGATTGTATATATATTTCTTTATATGACAAATGTTATATGTCCATTTTACTAATAGCGCTATATATATATCTTTATTTGATATATGCTATATGTCCATTGTGAGAATTGGTATTAATATCGCTGTGTTTATTTATAGTAAACTACAATCCCCACAATCCTGTTGTTAAAACTCCGGCAACTGGATCACGTGTCTCGGCAAAATCTTGTTGTTAAAATCTCGGCAACCCGACCACGTGATTTGGTATTTCCGGAAGTTCCGTGATTCGTCACTTCCGAGATGAGAGTTGAACTACAAACTTGAGGAGATTAAAACTACATCTCCCGGCAAGCCACACAATACCGAACATTTAAACTACAAACGGAACAAACAGGAAACTACATTTCCCGGCTCCCTCTGAATGACCGGAACTTCCGGCCAGCGGCATCTGACGCAATGGAACCGGACTTTATTTATTTATGCCTAAACTGTTTGTTTTTTTAAGAAAATCAAATTAATGAAGTCAGATCCTGTTTTATTGCACTAGATTTTTATGCTGAATAATAGCAATTTATGGTTTGCATATTGCTTGTCTTTATAACATTTAATTGAATGACGTCATTTCCTGTGCATCATGATTGGATACCTGTCCCATAAATATCTCACCCCAGTACACTCCAGTTCATCTTGATAAAGGTCGACATGACCGAAACGCGTTGATTGAATATACATCTGGGAGTGTGAGTAGCTATTCCTTTTTTTATCTTGGATATTTTTATATTTTGACTCTTTTTTATTGGTTATCAGTCTCATTTTTGGGGCTAAAACATCCCTTCTTTTTATTTTTTGTATTCTTGTACACTCCGCGGCGGAGTTTGTGGAAAATTCTATGTAGCCGAATAAAACCAGTTTTTTAAGAAAAATCGTGGTGTGGACGTGAAAATTTGGGATATATGATATAAAGATACCTTTACGGGAACATCACCTCACTTATACACGTGAGTCAGGGTACGCCTTTCATGAAGACCCATACATATCTGTAAAGACACCTTTTAATCCTTCTTTGTCACGGGTGCTGGCTTTATTCACACCGGGAGGAGAGTTTGATGGAAAGATACCTTTATAGGATTCACTCTATATCACACAGTGTGAGTTGGGGTACGCTCTATTTCACGACCATTATATCTCTGTAAAGATATTTTGTACCACATGCCACTTCCTGCAAATTGGGGAAACAGGTCCATTTAAAGATACCTTTATAGGACTTATTTCGCACTTTCAAGTGTAAGTTGGGGTACGTCATTCCTTGAAGAAATATCTAGTGTGTTTGTAATACTACCCCCGACCGCAAGTTCAAACAAAACGTGGTTGTTTTACATACTACATATTGTTTTTCCTTTTCCTGTTTTTTCCACATGAAATCGTGGGTGTATGAGATCAACTTAACGATCTCTGGCTGTGAAGACGAACTAAAGATACCTTTATAGGAGTCTTATCACATCTACAAGTGTGAGTTTCGGTACGCCATATATGAAAACCTATAGATCGTAAAAGAAACCTTTATGTGTCCTGTACACCACTCTCCTTTGTGAGTTTTGGGGTACGCACCGTATTCAAACAGTCATTTCATCTATATTCATCTTAAGAAATTTTTGGGATTGAAACAAATTTGTATGTGGAATACTACACATTGGTTCTTATGTTCTTTATTTTCATATTCCTTGTTGTGACATCTATATTGAACATCATCGGTCTGGAGAACCTGAAAATCAAATACCTGATTCTACAGTCTTAAAACAGGGACGTACATATTTTATATTTTATTTTATTTTGATTTTCTTTTGTTCTCTTTAGTTACATGCTCTTGCGCTACATGCACTAGGGAGGTTTATGTTTCTTGTTTCAATTGTGTATGCGGAATGTGGTGACATTCATTTTAAACCTTCAAGTGCTAAAGCAGCATTGCGCCATCCAGGTACACTATCCTCTCTTTTTCTCTGTGGAGAAAATGTTTAGTGCTGAGGGACCAAGCTCCGCCCCCTTCAGCGGCAGGCTTCGGTTTCGCTCAAATGTATAAAACTGGCGGGGGATTTTTATAATTACTGCCTCCGCAGCCTATAAACATATAAATGCCAGACTTAGAGGTTTATATTGCTGCCCAGGGCGCCCCCCCCCCCCTGCGCCCTGCACCCATCAGTGCCTGCTAGTGTGTGTTGTGTGTGGGAGCAATACCTCAGGGAAGATCTGAAGTCTTCTGCCGCCTTAGAAGTCTTCTTTTCTTCTTATACTCACCCAGCTTCTATCTTCCGGCTCTGTGAGGAGGACGGCGGCGTGGCTCTGGGACGAACGGCGAGGAAAGACCTGCGTTCCGACTCCCTCTGGAGCTAATGGTGTCCAGTAGCCTAAGAAGCAGAGCCTATCACTTAAGTAGGTCTGCTTCTCTCTCCTCAGTCCCACGATGCAGGGAGCCTGTTGTCAGCAGTGCTCCCTGAAAATAAAAAACCTAACAAAATTCTTTTTCAGAGAAACTCAGGAGAGCTCCCCTGTAATGCACCCAATCTCCTCTGGGCACAGGATCTAACTGAGGTCTGGAGGAGGGGCATAGAGGGAGGAGCCAGTGCACACCCATTCTAAAGTTCTTTATAGTGCCCATGTCTCCTGCGGAGCCCGTCTATACCCCATGGTCCTTACGGAGTCCCCAGCATCCTCTAGGACGTAAGAGAAATTTTATTAGATCAAGACAGGAAAATGAGGAGAAATGAAATTGACGAAATGACTGTCGAAAAGCACTGTTGTCGAATCGACATTCTTCAATTGAATATACTTTTGTCGAAAAGCCGCATTTTAACATTGCAGACATGTCGAATTGAAAAAATGTTGAATTGCCAAAAGTCGAAAATGAAACGGCAGGTTTATTGTCGAAAAGTACTGTATTGCATTGTCGAATCAAATTCTACAGTTTTTTTGTGTCGAAAATGACCCGTTTTTCGACATTTTCGGCAATTCGACCGCAATTGCATATACCCCTTAATCACCCAGGCACTAGCCGAAATTGGTCGCAAGGAAAGCCCAGACCGAAAAAAAAACAGGATTTTAATACCTACTGGTAAATCCTTTTCTCTTAGTCCGTAGAGGATGCTGGGGTCCATTTTAGTACCATGGGGTATAGACTGGTCCTTTGGGAGCCACTGGCACTTTAAGAGTTTAATAGTGTGGGCTGGCTCCTCCCTCTATGCCCCTCCTACCAGACTCAGTCTAGAAACTGTGCCCAAGGAGACGGACATACTTCGAGAGAAGGAAATACACAGATAGTGGTGAGATTCACACCAGCTCACACATAACCAAAGAAACCATGTCAACAAGCATGAACATGAAGCAAACACATGCTAACCAGCATGAAAAAGAACAGCAACAGCTGAACCAATACTTAACAAGTAACACTGCAGGGAAATGAAGCACTGGGCGGTCACCCAGCATCCTCTACCGACTAGGAGAAAAGGATTTAGCGGTAGGTATTAAAATCCTGTTTTCTCTTACATCCTAGAGGATGCTGGGGTCCATTTTAGTACCATGGGGATGTGCTGAGGTTCCTGCAGAACTGATTGACCAAACTTTAGATTTTCAGAGGCCAAAGTGTCAAACTTGTAGAACTTAGCAAACGTGTTTGACCCTGACCAAGTAGCTGCTCGGCAAAACTGAAGAACCGAGACACCCTGGGCAGCCGCCAAGGAAGAACTCACTTTACGAGTAGAGTGGGCCTGTACAGATTTTGGAACCAGCAACCCTGCCGTGGAATAAGCATGCTGGATAGTAAGCCTGATCCAGCGAGCAATCGTCTGCTTAGAAGCATAACACCCAATTTTATTGGTATCATAAAGGACAAATAATGAGTCCTATTTCCTGTGACGAGTTGTCCTCTTCACATAGACCTTCAAAGCTCTCACAACATCCAAGGACTTTGAAGCAGCAGAGGTGTCAGTAACCACTGGCACTACAATAGGTTGGTTGATATGAAACGCCGACACAACCTTTGGAAGAAATTGCCAACGCATTCTGAGCTCAGCTCTATCCTCATGAAAAACCAAGTAGGGGCTCTTGTGAGACAATGCCCCCAATTCTGACACACGCCTTGCAGATACCAAAGCCAACAGTGTGACAGCCTTCCACGTAATAAACTTAATGTCTACCTCCTGTAAAGGCTCGAACCAATCCGATTGCAGGAACTGCAACACAACATTAAGATCCCAAGGTCCCGTAGGAGGCACAAAAGCTGGTTGGATGTGCAGAACCCCTTTCAAGAATGTTTGATCCGCAGGAAGAGCAGCCAATTGTTTCTGGAAGAAAATGGGCAAGGCTGAAATCTGGACTTTTATGGAGCCCAAGTGAAGGCCCACATCCACACCTGCTTGCAGAAAGAGGAGAAAACATCCGAGTTGAAACTCCACTGCAGGAAACCTCTTGGATTCACACCAAGATACATACTCTTTCCAAATCCGATGGTAATGTTTGGACGTTACTCCCTTCCTAGCTTGGATCAGAGTAGGAATTACTTTGTGCGGAATGCCCTTCCGAGCTAAGATCTGGCGCTCAACTTCCATGCCGTTAAACGTAGCCGTGGTAAGTCTTGATAGATGAACGGCCCCTATTGTAGAAGGTCCTCATGAAGAGGAAGAGGCCTCGGATCCTCCAGTAGTAAATCCAGAAGATCCGCGTACCAAGCCATTCTTGGCCAGTCCGGAGCAATGAGGATCGCCAGAACTCTTGTTCTTTTTATTAGCTTGAGAATCCTTGGGATGAGTGGAAGTGGAGGGAACACATATACTGACTGGAACACCCACGGAGTAACCAGCACGTCCACCGCCACTGCTTGTGGGTCTCTTGACCTGGAACAGTACCTCCAAAGCTTCCCGTTGAGGCAAGAGGCCATCATGTCTATCTGAGGTACAGCCCACTGGCTTGTTACCTCCGCAAACACCTCCTTGTGGAGCCCCATACTCCTAGGTGGAGATCGTGTCTGCTGAGGAAGTCTGCTTCCCAGCTGTCCACTCTCGGAATGAAGATTGCTGACTGTTAGGTTCCTGGTGCTCAGAACAAGGGAGATGTTATGAAGTGAGTCCAGAGCACCAGGACGTAATGCTGGGAAAGGGGAATGGAAAGGGAATAGCCCCTGGCGCCCTATCTCCGTTGTCTCGCCCGTGCTGTCAGTACACTCTTGCAAGACTATGGTTGCTTGAGCCCATGGCAGCCGCGTTTGAAGGGCGGATTACGTCTGCCCAACTTCGATGCCCCCTCAGGTCTTAATGAGAGACAAAGAGTGAACCGAGACAGGGTGATAACAAGGGGTCCTCTAACTAAACAACAAGGCCAGGGGCTACTAACAAACCTAAAACCAAAGTATGTGCGGCTTGCCGCCAAAGGAAAAGAACAACAAAGGAAATGCTGACCACACGCCGACACAATACTTTTGTGTACCGGCGGTGACAGCATAAGCAGAACCCTCTGCAAAACACCAGTGACAGAAATAATAACGGAATACAGCGGCCTAGGCCGACGGACACGGCAGAGCCGCTACTCACGGAACCGGTACGAATACTGGCAAACGGACAGGAACCCCCAATGCTGCCGACACAGACTCTCAGAACTGGAGGACAGGCAGAATCCCAAACGACAGACCGGTGGACACCAAGAAGCCAGAAACTCGACCAGGCATAGGCATAGACTTCTGGACAGGAACGCTTCACGGCAGGACACGGGATCAGACACAGGAATCGACACAGGGAGTGACACAGGAATCGACACAGGAAGCAGCTCGACAGACACTGCTACACAGGAGCTCCGGAACTGGCAGGAACAAGCTCAGAACTCAAGCAGACTGGAAACCTAGAAATATCACCAGCGTCTGTGAATTGCACTGAGCCAGCCTATAACAGAGAGGCCTAATTAATAATATCATGCAGCTGCCCTGTTGCATGACTCCAAACTGACAAGATGCAATTAGCAGCCAGGTGAGGCTGAACACATGGGAACAAGCTGCAATTACACAGACTAACCAGCGGCAGCAACCAAGAGTATTCTTAAACAGAGCAACGGGAAATCCTGGCCTGCAAGACTACTAATAAACATAAAATAGGAATGAACCACTTCCTGTGGTTCATAACACCGACAGCGCCACTGCGTGTCTTTCTACCCAGAGGAGGATTCTTGTTACCTCTGACAGTGATGGACTGCATCAATAAACAGATCTATTCCTAAACTGGGTAGGGAATCCCCCTCCCAAGTAGAAGTATCTTCCCATTCAGGGTCTATTTCCTCCTTCTTTCTGGGATGAACCAGCAGATTCTGAATCAACACCAGGTGTTCAGCCTTTCACTAAGTCTCTTCTGCAAATTCCAAGTTTACAGTATAACCATCTTTACTTGTCAATAATCCCACTCAGATGTGATGTCTGAAGAATGGTGTTTACTATTTAGTAAAGGAATTGCATATGTGCGTGGTAAAACTGTAATAGTAAATAATGAGATGGAATTACAATATCCATGTGGAAAAAGGCAAGGAAAACATATACAGTATATAACATGAAGTATGCAAACAAACAACTGGTACAAAGGATAGGCTACAGTATAACTAATACAGCTTGCATACATTACTAAGCAGGTCTATGATGGCACAGTTAAGGTCAGAAACTCATCATGATGCTATACCAGTTTGGACCCATGTAAAGTAATGTCTGCCTGAAGACCATGTGAGAAGTGGAAATGGATGCTCACAGCTTCTTTGGCCCAAAATGCATTGTTATACTAGCTACAAATTAGGAGGGTCAAAATGGATCAGCCTTGAGCTACTTCTGTACTGACCACTAGGTAGGTTTTGAACAGTGCACTTTCCATTATCTCTGGTGAGCCATAGCACTCATTAAGTCTATCCCAGATTATTTTAAGGCCATTCTTAGGGTGGTTAATATTGATCACTCATCCTTCTAAGATGCTCAGTGGATTCATTCTCAAGCCATTTAATTAAGAGGTCTATCTCTTCACTATATGAAAGGCCTAATACTGCATTCTAGATAGAGGATTGCCATGCACAGAAAC
The DNA here is from genome assembly GCF_028390025.1 of Pseudophryne corroboree. Taxonomy (NCBI): domain Eukaryota; kingdom Metazoa; phylum Chordata; class Amphibia; order Anura; family Myobatrachidae; genus Pseudophryne; species Pseudophryne corroboree. The sequence continues at coordinate 506,759,839 of NC_086449.1, forward strand.
TCCCAGGGCGATCACTGAACTTTGAAAGTCCTGTCATGACCAGCTCACGGCGAGCAAGAAACTTGGCGAAGTCTAATGCATCCTGATTGGCTTTAGATGTTGTTGGTGCTAATGTGTCTTGATTGGCTCTAGGAGATGTTGAAATGCACACACAAACACACACACACACACACACACACAATAAAGGAGGAGTTAAGCATTAACACTGGACATGCCACTGGTATTAAACATTTTGAATAAAAACATTTGTTTTTAGTCTAAATAGGCTTTTCTTTTAAGAAGTCGCGGTGCCTTGCCAGTAGTCAAAGCGTAAAAAAAAAAATGTTTTTTTTTTAACTATTTGGTTTAAGCCATGGTTTAAAATGAGGTGGTTTAAACCAGATAACCCTGATTGCTAGACTAGCTACAACAAGTTAGAAGGGTCAAAATGGATCAGTTTTGAGCTACTTCTGTGCTGACTACTACATGGGGCTGTTGACACAGATTACTGTAAACACAGAAGTAAAATAGATTTAAAAAAACTTATGCTGAAAGGCATGACACCAGGGAAATCAAAAGAGGAATGAATAGGCCACTTCCTACTGGCAGAGGCCCCAACAGACGCCATCGTCCTATTTAAAAATGTGGCCATCCCTTAGATTCACTTGCCCAAATTACGGGCCCATGGTGACTCTTACATTATAAAATAACAATCCTTGCTTTAATACAAATGTTAATATCAAGATTGACTTAGTATAGGTTGATTGAGGTTGATATATATTAGTAAAGCATTGGCTTTTGCAAGTCACTGCTACTCGCAGGTTTAATTAGGGGCACTAATATTAAGGACCCTATTAAGGTTGGATTGCAGATTCTGCTAAACAGGAGAATCTGCAACTGTTTCTATCGCATGCTGGGGGCCGCCCAGCGCAGGGCAAAGGCCACCCAGCATGCTACCCTCTGACCAGCGGCTGTGACTACAATTTACATTGAGGTCACAGCAATTGTGGATGACCCCCTGACTTCGCAGCCTGGCTGCAAAAGCAGGTGTACCACAGTGATTGACAGCGGTGGCAGTCAGGGGTGCGTCGTGTGGCGTTTTGCGGGCAGGCGTGTTCGGACCATTTTCGGGGTGGCTTTGTGACATCACACGCAGCCACTCTGAGAAAAAAAAATGCCGCCAGACCGCCTGACAGCACAGCTAGGCTGCGCACGCAGTGGTCAACCTCAAATCAATGCATTTTCCAATTAAATTCTGAACGTGTTGTGGAACGGCGCCACACACATGCTGGGTGACCTTGGCCTGTTCTGGGCGGCTTCCAGCATGTGAGAAGATGGACGCAGATCTTGCTGTGGAAGCAAGATCTGCGTCCATCTCTGAATAATCCTCATTGTGCCATATGTAATAATGACAGCCCCGAAGTCCTCCTACTCACATGATTAATTGAAGACATAAATGACACTAACCTTTTATGAGTGTTAAAGAAAAGAAAACTGTTTCCAAGATGCTGGAAGCTGGCTCTAGGGGGTCAAATTACTAGATTGATTTAAAAAACAAAAAACAAAAAAAAACAATCTAAGATCAGCCAACATCGACAGGATGTTCCAGGGACAAAGGAGCAGATGTATAAAGCCTGGAGAAGTGATAAAGCAGTGATAAGTGGAAGGTGATAACGCAGCAGCTAATCAGCTCCAATAAATACATTTATACCCCTTTTCCACTGTAGCACAGGTCGCAGCCGTGTCGCCTGACATGGCTGCGACCCGTGCTACAGCCCCCTTTCACACAGCACTCACCAACTCAGCATATTGCCGGGTTGGTGACGCTGCTAGTGACGCGGCAGGGGCGGCGCTGGGAGATCACATGATCTCCCAGCGCCGCCCTCCCTTACACTGTGAACAGGAGCCGTGTCGCCTCGACACGGCTCCCGTTCGCAGTACACAGCTTACCGGGTTGAACACGTGTTCAACCCAGCAAGCTACCCGGGTAGGATTCCCGGATCACTTGATCCGGGAATTTGCAGGGGGACCCTTTTCCACTAGGGAAAAACACGGGTAAATGCATACCCCCACGCATTTACCCGTGTTTTAAAAGCTAGTGGAAAAGGGGTATTACATATTGGAGCTGATTGGCTGCCGCTTTATCATCTTGCACTTTTCACTGCTTTATCACTTCTCCAGGCTTAATACATCTGCCCCAAAATTCCATATTTAAGAAGCCGATTTTTCAACTGATTTTTTATTTTATTTTTGCCAATTTTTACCTTAAGGAGATCTCGAATTTGCAAAATTGACCAAAAATCGGTGGCAAACACAAATTTGGTCAAAAGTGACCTTTTTGGTATATATACCTCTAGAAGTGACATTCACACTCTTGCACCATACATCTCTTCAGGCTGTTCTGCTTTTCTACACACCAAGGTGCACTGCTAGTTTGCAGGTGTGTCCTAAGCACAGCATTTCAAAATGTAAGCATTTTACAGTGTCAATCCACTGATGCCCATTGTCAGCATAACCACACACCCATTGCATAGTTTATCCACACTGACCTGATATTCAGCAGCTTGTGTCAGGTTCTCAGATCTTCTCATTCTTCACTGTGACACAGACTAAACTCACTAATAGAGTTTACAAAACAAAAAAATGTCTTACATTAGTAACAGCTAAGTCTTAAGGGGCCGATTCAATTGTTTACTGTGCGGCTGTCACTAGAGGGCGCCCAATAGCAGCAGTTCAATTGCTCTGCAATTTGGGCGCACTGAGGTGTGAGAAAAAATGTGTGGAAACACGGCACTTTGGGCATCCAAACGGGAGTTTGGATGCCCAAAGCAGAGAGTTTAGATGATTTCAGCAGTTTTAACCAGTTAAACCCGGTCTGTTTGGGCACGACATGCGCAATGTGCATGGGCACCCAAACACAATTAAACTGTAACAACTGGTTGGGCGTCTAAAAAGTCCCATTTAGACAGGATTTTTAGATGCCCAAAATAATTGAATTGGCCCCTTAGAGCAGGCATGTCAAACTAAAAATCCCAACTGGGCCGAATAATCAAGATCTAAGTCTTGTGTGGGCCGCAAGAAAAATAAAGAGTCTTCTATGCCATTTTCAAAGGTTTATTAGAAAAACCAACAATAAAGTATAATCAAAGAGATGTCAAGCATCATTAGGAATACATTTACTTTAATGTTTTCTTTCCTATACTTAACATCTCTTTGCGGTCACCAACTTTCCAATTTCAGGAGAAATCATATTGGATGTGATAACTTTTAAAACTGAACCAAGTTGAAAGTCTGTCAATATGGACCTAGTAGGAGGTGTATTTCCTTTCATTAATGAGAATAATTGCTCACACTGGTAGGTACTTCTGAACATGAAAATAATTTCACATGCGAATTTGTGAGTTTCTACATACCTCAAACTTCTGTGTCAGCCCCCTCCAATTTATCTTCCTCTTTGACAGCTATCAATTTCTCTTCAGTGCAGAATGCAGAATTTGCATTGTAGATGATTCCTCCTGCTCTTCAAGGGCAGACGGGCAAACAGTGAGGGTGCCTCTCTTTTTTATAATAGTAACAATAACACATATCAGTGTGAACTGACAGCTGTGTTATTCCCCCTCATATATAAGTGTGCGGTCCCCTCTCCCCTATATAGTAATACCATATTTCAGTGTGTGCAAGGAGCTGTCATTCTCCCTCATACATCACCACTGGCAGTGCCAGATTCACATAATTGCACCCACAGTGCCAGATAACACATATCCCCCCACGGCACCAGATAACACTTTACCCCTCGGTGCCAGATAACAAATATGCCCCCACAGTGAAAGATACACATGTGCCCCCAGCAGTGCGCTCACTGCTGTTTTCACAGCTCTGCTCGTGCTGCTGTCCGAGGGTCTCCAGCAGCGGGTGAGTGAAATCAGGTGCCGGTTCGTGGGCCCATCAAGAGCTGCTGTTGCCAGTCTGCGAGCTCTGATTGGCTGACAAACTGGCGCCTGATTTGAAATAGAAGAAGGCCACCTTAGGTTTTCGGCGCACAGTAGGTGGTAGGGGCCGCGAGTTCGACCCGTCTGCCTTAGAGTAAGACATGTCCCTTGTAACAGCTAAAAGATAGTGTAATTAAGATGTTTACTATTTTCAATGTTTGTTTGTTTCATCTAGTGTGTATAACAAGATTTTGTCTGCAACTTTGTTTTGTGGCCAGTTTGTAGATAAACATAACATATATTAACATAACAAGAGAGACTCTGGCTTTAATTTGCTGTGCATACATACAGGTATAAAGAGTTTCAGGTAACCTAAACAATTCAGTTGTCTCCCTTTCTAGTTATTTTCAGTGAGCTTGCAAAATGGTGGTATCTGCATATTCTGTACTGAACAATGACACTGTCAAAGGATCTACTATACCAGCGACCTTTGGGCCTAATTCAGACTTGATCGTAGATGTGCCAAATTTAGTACATCTACGTTCATTCACACAGCCGGGGCAATGACAATTTACACCCTTCGCTTGGAATTGTATTCCCCCCCATTGTGTCTGTTTGTTATGAGCTAATTAAGTTTTAATTAGGATCATATAAATTACTTTGGGAGAAACTGTGAAAAGCTTAGTTTAGTTTGATCAAAATATCTAAGGAGGCATTGCATGGACTGAACACAGGACAGTCCAAAAACATAAAATGCGGTGGGTGTATTTAATTAAACACAGGCTACTGTATTTCTCAGAGGACAGAACCAAAGAGGAACTGTTGCAAAAAAAAAAGAAAATTAGAAAAAAGAAAAGATAATACATGCAATGTAGTTATAGACAGAAAAATAGTGGTTTAAATCACAGCACAAGTACACCTAGGTAATACTAATGGCATTGTGCCTGCTTGTGATGCTTTGTGTGCTGAAAATGAGAGCTATTACCCTAACAATAGTCACACCTGCTGTTTTATTAGATGGTCCTGCCATGCTGGTAAACTGGTTTTCTTTACAAAAGCCCGTACACTCATTAATGCTAGAGTGTGTAAACTGTGCAGATGTAAGCAAGAAAGATAAATTACCTAAATAACAAATTAATATTAACAAAGGAAATCAATAAATAAAAAATGACATACAGCTAGATATAATAATATGAAAAGTCAGAACAGTTCTATTTAGTTGGAAAAAAATCTAAGTGGACATTGCAAAATTGATGTAAAAGTCCATCTCGAATCCCAGGTCACTGGCTTCAACCAATCAAGAAATAAGATGCCCATAGGTTAAAGAAGATTTGTAATATACCAGTCTACAAATAATTGTTTACATTTAACACACTGTCAGCGGTGGAACTGGAGATGGTGATGGGGGGGGGGGGGGGCTGGTTTTGTGGGTCAACCAGGGCATCAAACCCCGTAACACACATGCCTTTTCCAAAGTCACTTTGGGCAGCTGCGACCTCCCTGTCTTCCTCAGGGCCAAGTGCTCAGCCAGCTCTGCCTCCAAACTAACCTCAAACTGCCAGTAAGTGAGGGCGGAAGCTGAGCAAGCGAAGAAGTGTCTATACAGAAGGCGTGTTATATTGGAAGTGAGGGGGGCTGGATCCACCCAGAGCCGGATTAAGGGGGGGGCTCCGGGGGCACGTTACCCTGGGCCTCCTCCGTGAATGGGGCCCCCCAGTTTTGGTTACAGCTGCAGTGCAAAAGTGCACTGCGAGCTTTAGAAAATGAAAGTAAAAAGTAGACTGAAGAGGGATGGAGTCCGTGCATGTGGGCGGGGCATCATGGCACTCTGCAATGTGCATTCAGTTCTAGGCTATTTGCATGTGAGAAGAGGAGAAACATAGAATATGACGGCAGATAAGAACCACTTGGCCCATCTAGTCTGCCCTTTTTTTTAACCATATTTTTTATCTCAAAACTTATTTGATCCTTATTTCTTTGAAAGGATATCCTCATGTCTATCTCATGCATGTTTAAATTTCTCTACTGTTTTAGCCTCTACCACCTCTGATGGGAGGCTATTCCACTTGTCAACTACCCTTTCTGTGAAGTAATTTTTCCTCATATTTCTTTTTCATCCACTAGGGGTCACTGGAGTACTCTTGGGATATGGACGGTTCCACTGGAACTAGGCACTGAACAGTTAAACTTTGACTATACCTCACCTCCATATCCCAGAGTAACTCAGTGTTTTTTCGGTGCTCACAGAGCAACTAGGCTTGTGGAAGTGGATCGACAATTATTGATTTTTCTCTTTGATTATTTTTGAAAACATCCCTTTCCCCCATCCAAGAAGGTGAGGGTTTGGGATAGTGAAAGCTGCTCATGCAGCTGTGGGTGTCGGACCTCTCTAGAAGAGCTCCCTCATTTCCACGTGCAGGACACCTGCAGTAAAAGGCTGACAGTGCTTGCAGAGAAGCCCCGTCATTGCCCTCACCACAGGGTCCAGGTATGTGTTTGGGGCGGTCAGCTCATGCTGCCGCCCCGCTGTGTGGGATTACTGTGTCTGTGTATTATGCCGTGCGCTGCCCGCAGCCGCCAGCCGCCGCTTTCAGCGCCGCTGTGAACACCTCTCCCGCCGCGCTCAGCCACGCTGGTGCATAGCCGCTCCACGGCTCCATGCGGCATATCGTATGGCACTTCCGGAGTCATAGCAGCGGTCTCCGGATACAGAGTAGTGGTACACGGAGCACGGGGGAGAGAGGGAGGCACACACTTCTTTATCCAGTGTGTATAGTCTAACACTTTGTGATATTCTGTGAGCATGGGGACATATTAAACCATGCTTCCAGTTTTTCCTGTTTCTCTCCAGATTTTCCTGTAATACATCTTTCCACTATTGAAGGCGCAGGGGTGTTAGGGGGATTTTGGGATCAGGCATATTACTGGCACACTTGGCCAGATATATAGAGACACCTTAGTACTATTTACTGAGTCGCACAGGTTTTCTCTCTCTTGTCTTTGTTTTTTTTGTTTTTTTTATTTACATAATGAGTAAGACACCAGCAAAGTCTAAGAAGCAGTTTTTCTGCAATGTCTGTAAGGGTGTATTACCTGACGGATTTACCACATGTAAAGTATGTGTGGTAAATTCCGAAACAAATACAACTCCTGCTCCGGTTCCAAATCCAGTTTCTACCCCGGACCCGCCATGGGCTATATTAGCAGATGTTTTAGCTGGTTTGCAATCAGAGTTGGCCTCCTCTCGGCAGGAGCGAGAGGCGGCAAGATCTGAATCTAGGGTGAGACCGCTAGAACTTCCTGAGGGGTCTCAGCCTTACCAAAGGTCCAGATCCTCTTTGACTAAAGGGGATAAGTTTCATTTTTCTTATAAACTACCGGTTTCTGCTATGTTACTGTCTGATGATTCTTCACCAGACCTCACTGTACAAGATGTGGGTGAGGAGGGCGAAGTAGACCAGCAGTCAGATGGTGACGATTTTGACAGGCCGGGTATTGATAATCTCATCAGAGCAGTGCGTCAGTCTCTGAATTTTACAGAAACTGAGGAGCCTCTGACAAATGATGAGGTCGTTTTTACTAAACGACAGAGAATTCCAATTTGTTTTCCTGTGTCAGAATCTCTTAATAAAATGTTACTAGAAACAAGGAAGAATCCGGATAAACGGTTTTCTGTACCTCACAGATTTAGGTTTAGCTATCCGTTTCCAGATTCTATGACAGCTACATGGGAGAATCCGCCGTTGGTGGATTCATCTGTGTCTAAACTTATAAAGAAATTAACCATACCAGTACCAGCTGCAACTACACTCAAGGACTCTTCAGACCGTAAAATAGAGGTTATGCTGAAGTCCATGTATACAGCGGCAGGAGTGCTGCTTAGACCTGGGTTGAGTGGCATTTGGGTAACTAAAGCTCTAATGGTATGGATAACAGAACTCAGATCTGCCTTAACTGATGATCATCTTATACTTCTCGCTGATCAAATCTGGGAAGCGGCTGACTATTTATGTACAGCTTCTACTGACGTCTGTCAGCTCACTTCTCGCCTTTCATCATCACTAGTCACAGCACGATGTGCGCTCTGGCTACGTTCTTGGCGAGCGGAGACAGAGGTCAAAAAAGGAATAGAAGCATTACCTTATGAGGGCGAGAAGTTATTCGGTCCTGAATTGGACAAATGGATTTCTGAGGCCACGGGAGGGAAGTCGGTTTTCTTACCATTTCCTCCAACAGTGCCTAGAAAAAGATATTCTGGACCGGCGTTCAAATCTTTTACACCTCAGTCCTTTCACGGGCGTGGCAGGGGAACGGCCACACCAGGTAGACGAGGTCGGGGACGTAGTTTCCAATGAGCCAATACCACTCGTCAGGATACTAAAGTCACCGGTAAGCCAGTGGCATGACGGGCTCCCAGCCCATCTCAGTTCTCCTATTGTAGGAGCACGTCTTCAGTCATTCCAGTTGGCGTGGCTTCAGACGTCCACAGATGGGTGGATCCGCAATCTAGTTTTAACAGGTTACAAAATAGAGTTCGACTGTCTCCCGCCAATGCGGTTTTTCAGGACAGGACTGCCTCTGTCGGACGACAAGAGGGCGATTCTGCAGACTGCCATTCAGTCTCTGCTGGACGCAGCAGTTTTGGTTCCAGTCCCTGTGCACCAACAGTGTCAGGGTTATTATTCCAGTCTGTTTGTGGTACCGAAGCCGGATGGCTCGGTCAGGCCAATATTGAACTTACTACAGATTCAAAATGGAATCTCTACGATCAGTAATTGCAGGTCTAGAGCCACAGGAGTTTATGATTGGAAATCACATCTAGTTCCGTCCCAACGACTTCAATTCCTAGGTATGATTCTCGATACGGTAGACCAAAGGATCTACCTACCCGTACAGAAAGTACAGGTCATTCGTCATCTGGTACAATTAGTGCTCAAGCCACGCACAGTCTCGGTTCATTTGTGCATTCGCCTCTTAGGCACAATGGTGGCAGCATTCGAAGCACTTCAGTTCGGAAGGTTTCACTCACGTCCTTTTCAACTGGATGTGCTTGCACAGTGGTCGGGCTCGCACTTACAGATTCACCACAGGGTAAGGTTGTCTCCAAGGACCAGAGTGTCTTTACTCTGGTGGCTCAGGGTACAGAATCTAACCGCTGGAAAACAGTGCAGCACCTGGAATTGGATAATTCTCACGGCAGACGCAAGTCTCAGAGGTTGGGGAGCTGTAGTTCAGAATCTTCAGCTCCAGGGTCTCTGGGCGGATCACGAAAGATTGCTGTCTATAAATGTCCTGGAACTCCGGGCAATTTACAATGCGTTACGACAGGCAGTGCACATGCTGCAGGCTCAGGCAGTCCAGGTGCAATCAGACAATGCGACGGCGGTCGCATACATCAACAAACAAGGCGGAACGAGAAGCCGCATGGCAATGCGGGAAGTAGCTCGAATCCTCAATTGGGCCGAGTATCACCAAGTGATATTGTCGGCAGTATTCATTCTGGGAGTGGACAACTGGGAGGCGGATTGTCTCAGTCGTCGGGATTTCCATCCAGGAGAATGGGCATTAAATCCAGACGTATTTCTCATGCTGGTCCAGAGGTGGGGTTACCCGCAGGTGGACTTGATGGCATCTCGCCACAATCATCAAACGCCCCAGTATGTATCCAGAACGAGAGATCCAGAGGCAGTGGCGGTGGATGCTCTCACAGTCAGGTGGCCATACAGTCTAGTATATCTGTTTCCACCGTTTCCGCTGCTCTATTGCTGCTCTATTGCTAAAACGGGTCAAAAGAGAGTTCGTCACAGTCATACTAGTGGCGCCTCATTGGCCACGGAGAGCTTGGTTTTCGGATCTTCGCGGATTACTCGCAGACGATCCTTGGCCGCTCCCACTACGTCCGGACCTGTTACAACAGGGTCCGTTTCTTTACCCCGATTTAGCGCGTCTGTGTTTGACGGGGTGGCTGTTGAGACCACCCTCTTAAGAAGAGAGGGCATTCCAGAATCAGTCATTCCAACCATGTTACGAGCTAGGAAGCCGGTTACGGCAGCTCATTATTATAGAATTTGGCGTGCCTATATAGGTTGGTGTGAAGCTAGGAAGTTTCCAACTTCATTTTTCAAGTTATCCCGTCTTTTGTTATTTCTACAGATGGGATTAGATGGAGGTCTACGTTTATCCACACTAAAAGTGCAGATATCTGCTTTGTCAATTTACTTTCAAAGACGATTGGCTCTTTTGCCATCAGTACACACCTTTATGCAGGGTGTCCTCAGAGTACAGCCTCCATTCATTCAACCTACAGCGCCATGGGACTTGAATCTGGTTTTAGATTTCTTACAGTCTTTTCATTTTGAACCCTTACAACAAGTGGATATTAAATTTCTCACTTGGAAAACAATTTTTCTTCTAGCCTTGGCTTCGGCAAGGCGAGTTTCAGATTTGGGTGCCTTGTCATGCAAGCCACCATATTTGGTGTTTCATGATGACAGAGCGGAACTTCACACGAATCCCGCTTTCTTACCAAAAGTAGTGTCATCTTTTCACATCAACCAACCAATAGTAGTTCCTGTGTTATTAGGACATTCTGAAACTCTGGATGTGGTACGCGCTTTACGCGTTTATGTGTCTCGAACGTCTACACTTCGTAAGACGGATACGTTGTTTGTTCTCTATGATGCTGCCAAGAGGGGTTGGCCAGCCTCTAAGCAGACCCTATCCAGATGGATAAAACTGACCATACGTCAGGCTTATCTTCAGGCTAGATTACAGCAGCCTACATCAGTAACAGCTCATTCCACACGTTCTGTTGGAACTTCATGGGCAGCTGGTCATGGAGCCTCTACGACACAGCTTTGCCGGGCGGCTACATGGTCATCAGTGCACACGTTTGTGCGCTTTTATAAGTTTGATACTTTTGCGGCATCAGCATCTAGCTTTGGCCGTTTAGTGTTACAAGTGCCAAATAGCTCTCCCGCCCACGGGGGAAACTTTGGTACGTCCCAAGAGTACTCCAGTGACCCCTAGTGGATGAAAAAGAAAATAGGATTTTGGTACTTACCAGATAAATCCTTTTCTTTGAATCCATAGGGGGCACTGGACGCCCACCCAGAGCAGTTATTACCTGGTTGTGGTAAGTGCAGGGAATATTATGGTAACACACTCTTACCGACTGTTTCAAATTAGAAATTCTGTCGGGTTGGTGTCAACGGTTAGTTGTCATTTTTTGTTGGTGTCAACTTTATTGTTGTCCAGTTTTGTTATATGTATTTCTCCATTGTCAACCTCTATAGCTCCAGTTCGGCTCAGTAAAAAACACTGAGGTACTCTGGGATATGGAGGGGAGGTATAGTCAAAGTTTAACTGTTCAGTGCCTAGTTCCAGTGGAACCGTCCATATCCCAAGAGTACTCCACTGCCCCCTATCCCCCTATGGATTCAAAGAAAAGGATTTATCTGGTAAGTACCAAAATCCTATATTATCCTGAGCCTACCCCCCCCCCCCCCCCTTCCTTCAGTCTCAGTGCATGTCCTCGTGTCCTATTGCTTCTCTTCATATGGAGAATGTTTCCCTCCTGGACTTTGTTAAAACCCTTGATATATTTGAAAGTTTCTATCATCTCCCCCCGTTCCCTTCTCTGTTCCAAACTATACCTATTGAGATTTTTTAGTCTTTCATTGCTTTGTTACATTGCTTACCTGCCTTTAAGTCACCTGTAATAGTGACTCCTAGATCACTTTCCTCCTCAGTAGCTTCCAGTATAGTGCCATTAATACTATATTAAGCCTTTTGATTTTTGAGACCCATACATAGTAACATCGGCCCTCATTCCGAGTTGTTCGCTCGGTAAAAATCTTCGCATCGCAGCGATTTTCCGCTTAATGCGCATGCGCAATGTCCGCACTGCGACTGCGCCAAGTAAATTTGCTATGCACTTAGTAATTTTACTCACGGCTTTTTCATCGGTCTGGCGATCGTAATGTGATTGACAGGAAATGGGTGTTACTGGGCGGAAACAGGCCGTTTTATGGGCGTGTGGGAAAAAACGCTACCGTTTCCGGAAAAAACGCAGGAGTGGCCGGAGAAACGGAGGAGTGTCTGGGCGAACGCTGGGAGTGTTTGTGACGTCAAACCAGGAACGACAAGCACTGAACTGATCGCAGATGCCGAGTAAGTCTGAAGCTACTCAGAAACTGCTACGAGGTGTGTAATCGCAATATTGCGAATACATCGTTCGCAATTTTAAGATGCTAAGATTCACTCCCAGTAGACGGCGGCTTAGCGTGAGCAACTCTGCTAAAATCGCCTTGCGAGCGAACAACTCAGAATGACCTCCATAGGCCCTCATTCCGAGTTGTTCGCTCGGTAAAAATCTTCGCATCGCAGCGATTTTCCGCTTAATGCGCATGCGCAATGTCCGCACTGCGACTGCGCCAAGTAAATTTGCTATGCACTTAGTAATTTTACTCACGGCTTTTTCATCGTTCAGGCGATCGTAATGTGATTGACAGGAAATGGGTGTTACTGGGCGGAAACAGGCCGTTTTATGGGCGTGTGGGGAAAAACGCTACCGTTTCCTGAAAAAACGCAGGAGTGGCCGGAGGAACGGAGGAGTGTCTGGGCGAACGCTGGGTGTGTTTGTGACGTCAAACCAGGAACGACAAGCACTGAACTGATCGCAGATGCCGAGTAAGTCTGGAGCTACTCAGAAACTGCTACGAGGTGTGTAATCGCAATATTGCGAATACATCGGTCGCAATTTTAAGATGCTAAGATTCACTCCCAGTAGGCGGCGGCTTAGCATGAGCAAATCTGCTAAAATCCGCTTGCGAGCGAGCAACTCGGAATGAGGGCCATAGTAACATAGTAACATAGTAACATAGTATCTGAGGTTGAAAAAAGACAATTGTCCATCGAGTTCAACCTATTTGTGGTCTCCTATGCATGATGATTTGACTAAAATTTCTGACTGATGCTGCTGTCAGCCGTTACATTTAATCCCTATTTATAGTAACTATAATGCATGACTATGCACCATACCCCTGGATATCCTTATCCATTAGGAATTTATCTAACATATTCTTAAAGGTGTTGACAGATTCCGCCATTACAACTCCCTCGGGCAGGGAATTCCAAACATGTATTGTCCTTACCGTGAAAAAGCCTTTACGCCGTATTGTGCGGAATCTCCTCTAACCTGAGCGAGTGTCCACGAGTCCTCTGTGTTGATCTAACCAAAAACAGGTCCCGCGCAAGCTCTGTGTATTGTCCCCTTATATATTTGTAGATGTTGATCATATCCCCTCTTAGTCTCCGCTTTTCCAATGTAAACATGCCTAGTCTTTCAAGCCTTTCCTTGTATTCCATCGTCTCCATGCCCTTAATTAGTTTGGTCGCCCTCCTCTGTACCTTTTCAAGCTCCAGGATATCCTTTTTGTAGTACGGTGCCCAGAATTGTACACAGTATTCAAGGTGTGGCCTCACTAGTGATTTATATAACGGGAGTATAATACTCTCGTTCCTAGCATCAATACCCCGTTTTATGCATGCTAATATCTTATTAGCCTTCTTTGCTGCAGTCCTACTTTGGGTACTACTGCTTAGCTTGCTATCTATGAGGACACCTAAGTCCTTTTCCAGTACAGAATCCCCTAATTTTACCCCATTTAGTAGGTAGGTGTAATTTATGTTCTTGTTACCACAGTGCATTACCTTACACTTGTCTGTGTTGAAGTGCATTCTCCATTTGGCTGCCCAAGTGCATGATTTTGCATTTTTTGGCATTAAACTGTAATTGCCACACTCTGACCATTCCTCTAGTCTACCTAGATCCTCAGTCATTTGTTTTACCCCACCTGGTGTGTCTACTCTGTTGCATACCTTTGTGTCATCAGCAAAAAGGCATACTTTTCCTTTAATGCCATTTGCAATGCCACCAATAAAGATATTAAAAAACACTGGTCCAAGTACAGATCCCTGGGGTACTCCACTGATAACATTTCCCTCCTGTGAATGCACTCCATTTACCACAACTCTGTTTTCTATCCTGCAACCAAGATCTTATCCATTCAATAATCCTAGTATCCAAGCCCAAACTTCCAAGTTTATTTAGCAGTCTGTGATGTGGAACAGTGTCAAAAGCCTTACTAAAGTCTAGATAAGCTATATCCACGGCTCCACCTTTATCCATCACTTTAGTCACACAGTCAAAAAAGTCAATAAGATTTGTTTGACATGGGGGTATATGCAATTGCGGTCGAATTCGCGGCAATTTTCGCCGTTTTTTAATTCGACTCAATTCGACAGGTGAATCCCGGAAGGTGGCTTCCGGAATTCACCATATTCAATGAAAAACGGATTCGCCAGAGTCGCGGGCGAAAATCGGCCGATTTGGCGGATTTTGCCGCGATTTTAAAAAACGGTAAAAAAACGCGAAAAACCCGAAAAAAAATGGCGTGGGGTCCCCCCTCCAAAGCATAACCAGCCTCGGGCTCATCGAGCTGGTCCTGGTTCTAAAAATGCAGGGGAAAAATTGGCCAGGGATCCCCCGTATTTTTAAAACCAGCACCGGGCTCTGCGCCTGGTGCTGGTGCCAAAAATACGGGGGACAAAAACAGTAGGGGTCCCCCGTATTTTTAACACCAGCATCGGGCTCCACTAGCTGGACAGATAATGCCACAGCCGGGGGTCACTTTTATGCCGTGCCCTGCGGCCGTGGCATTAAATATCCAACTAGTCACCCCTGGCCGGGGTACCCTGGGGGAGTGGGGACCCCTTCAATCAAGGGGTCCCCCCCCCCAGCCACCCAAGGGCCAGGGGTGAAGCCCGAGGCTGTCCCCCCCCATCCAATGGGCTGCGGATGGGGGGGCTGATAGCCTTTTGTGATAATAAAAAGATATTGTTTTTTCCAGCAGTACTACAAGTCCCAGCAAGCCTCCCCCACAAGCTGGTACTTGGAGAACCACAAGTACCAGCATGCGGGAGAAAAACGGGTCCGCTGGTACCTGTAGTACTACTGGGGGAAAAATACCCAAATAAAAACAGGACACACACACCTTGATAGTAAAACTTTATTACACACTACCGACACACACATACTTACCTATGTTGACACGCCGACTGCCACGGTCTCCGACGATCCGAGGGTACCTGTGAAAAAATTATACTCACCTTCCAGCGTCCAGAGATAAATCCACGTCCAGAGAGTAAAATCCACGTACTTGTTTAAAAAAAAAAAACACGCAAAAACCCGCTCCATACCGGACTAGAAAGGGGTCCAATGTTTTCACATCAGACCCCTTTCTCCCGAATGCCGGGACATCACGTGACTCCTGTCACTGACGTCCCTTCAGCCAATCATGAAGCGCTACTTCCGTGGCGCTCACCTGATTGGCTGTGCGCTGTCTGTACTGTGACAGCACATCGCAAAGCCGCTCCATTACTTTCAATGGTGGGAACTTAGCGGCTAGCGGTGGGGTCACCCGCCGGTCAGCCGCTGACCGGCGGGTGACCTTACCGCTAGCCGCTAAGTTCCCACCATTGAAAGTAATGGAGCGGCTTTGCGATGTGCTGTCACAGTACAGACAGCGCACAGCCAATCAGGTGAGCGCAACGAAGTTGCGCTTCCTGATTGGCTTAGAGACCTTTCTGTGACAGCTGTCACTGACAGGTCTCATTCGTGGAAAGGTGTCCCATGTGTCAGCATGGGACCCCTTTCAGTCCGGCATGGAGCGGGTGTTCGGTTTGTTTTTTTGCCAAGTACGTGGATTTATCTCTGGACCATGGCTGGGGTGAGTATATTGATCTTTTCTTTTCAGGTATCCGTGGATTCTACATGGAGAAGAGGACCGATGTCGGCGTGTGAACATAGGTAAGTATGTGTGTGTCGACGTATGAAATAAAGTTTTACTGTCGACGGTGTGTGTGTCCTGTTTTTATTTGGGTATTTTTTTCCCAGTAGTACTACAGGTACCAGCGGGCCCGTTTTTCTCCCGCATGCTGGTACTTGTGGTTCTCCAAGTACCAGCTTGCGGGGGAGGCTTGCTGGGACTTGTAGTACTACTGGAAAAAACAATATCTTTTTATTATCACAAAAGGCTATCAGCCCCCCCATCCGCAGCCCATTGGATGGGGGGGGACAGCCTCGGGCTTCACCCCTGGCCCTTGGGTGGCTGGGGGGGGGACCCCTTGATTGAAGGGGTCCCCACTCCCCCAGGGTACCCCGGCCAGGGGTGACTAGTTGGATATTTAATGCCACGGCCGCAGGGCACGGCATAAAAGTGACCCCCGGCTGTGGCATTATCTGTCCAGCTAGTGGAGCCCGATGCTGGTGTTAAAAATACGGGGGACCCCTACTCTTTTTGTCCCCCGTATTTTTGGCACCAGCACCAGGCGCAGAGCCCGGTGCTGGTTTTAAAAATACGGGGGATCCCCTGTCAATTTTTCCCCCGCATTTTTAGAACCAGGACCAGCTCGAAGAGCCCGAGGCTGGTTATGCTTTGGAGGGGAGACCCCACGCCATTTTTTTTTATGATTTCACCGTTCCAGCATAAAAATAAATAAATAATATTTTAAAAAATATATAAATAATATTTGTGCCTCCAAAAATAAAAAAAGTACCTAATCCCTTCTAATATAAATAGATCTGCTATTCCCCAAAAAAAAAAAAAAAAAAAAAAAAAACATGTTTAAAATTTTTTTATTTGTTTTCACCCTCCAAAGTGTGGCGGATTGAAAATGACGAATTTGCTGTCTAAAAGCACTGCTGTCGAATTTCCAAACTTGAATTGAATATGCTTTGGTCGAATTGCAGCACTTGTATCATTGCAGAAAAGTCGAATTTGCAAAAATTCGAATTTCAAAAAGTCGAATTTTGAAAGTCCGTTTTTTGGTCGGAAAGCACTGAATTGCATAGGCGAATTTTTTTTTTGGTCGAAAATGACCCGAAATTCGACAATTTCGGGAATTCGACCGCAATTGCATATACCCCATGATCTCCCCCCAGTGAATCCATGCTGTTTGGGATCATGTAAATTGCTGCATTTGAGATAATCTACAACTCTTTCTTTGAAGAGTGTTTCCATCAATTTCCCTACTACTGATGTAAGACTCACTGGTCTGTAGTTGTTTGCCTCTTCCTTGCTTCAACTTTTGTGCAGTGAGACTACGTTAGCTCTTTTCCAGTCCCCTGGAATTACTCCTGTAGCTAATGACTGGTTGAATAATTCTGTCAATGGTGCTACTAGCACCTCTTTAAGTTCTTTTAGTATCCTTGGATGTATCCCATCTGGCCCCATAGATTAGTCCACTTTCAGCTTTAAGAGTTCTGTTAGGACCTTCTACTCTGTAAATGTACTTGTTCCATTTTCTTGAATATCCCTGCAACTTAACTGTGGATTAATCCCCTCTCTTTCAGTAGTGAATACTGAGGAAAAATAATTATTAAGATGATCTGCTATTACATTGTCTCCCTCAACAAGACTCCCAAAACTAAAGACTCTGTCTTTAGTTTTATAATTCCGCCTTTTATTTTTCTCCTTTCGCTTATATACCTAAAAAAAAGTTTTGCCTCCTTTACCCACTGCCTGGGCCATTTTCTCCTCAGCGTGTGCCTTTGCACATCTGATTACCTTCTTATAGGCCCTACACACTGGCCGATTTTTTGAAAGATATGAACGATCTCGTTCATAAATTAACGAGAACTCGTTCATATCTTTCAGTGTGGAGGCTCCAGCGATGAACGATGCGCGGCCCCGCGCTCGTTCATCGCTGGTCTCCCGTCGGCTGTGCATGCAGGCCAATATGGACGATCTCGTCCATATTTGCCTGCACTTCAATGGAGCCACGTGACGGGGGGAGTGAAGAAACTTCACTCCCCCCGTCACTGCCCCCCCGCCGCCGGGTCGCTCGTCGGCCGTATCCGCCGTCGGGCAGCTCGGCAGCGGATCGGCTAGTGTGTAGGGCCCTTTAGTCTCCTTCTGTCTAACAAGATATATCTCTCTGTCTTCATTATTTTGTGTCTGCTTATATTTCCTAAAAGCCATCTTTTTTTCTTTCACAGTATTTGAAACTTGGGAGGCAGGACGGGATCAGATGCACACACACAGTGTGCCTGCAGTGCCAACCCAGTGATTTTAGAGGGAGGAGTGGGCAGGAGCAAAGGGAGAGAATGCTCCCACCTACTGTGCGCATGAGGCTGGGGCTGCTGGGAAAGCAATGTCCATGTCCCCAGCATGAAGTGAAATGGGCATGTGACTTGTGGCCACACCCTAGTTCAGTGATGGCTAACCTTTTCAGCTTGGTGTGTCGAAAATCGGAAAAAAGTGTAGCCTTCCTCGGGTCGCGTGTCACTTCAAGTAATATCAATAATTTGGTGATATTTGCAGCTTTTCCATGCTGAGCTATGGAGTGAGCAATGCATAAACTTGCTGATGTTATATGTGTAGAGCCTTTTACAAATTGAAGGAGGGATTTTGATTGGCTCTTATAGAGGTGTAACTGCCTAGAAATGTATTCCTTCCTTTCATCCAGATTTTTTTCTAAGAGCTGGCGATGATTAGTTTTAAAATGTCTATTTATGTTCCATGTTCTGCTTACTACTGTCTCATTACATAGTATGCACAATGGGAGTAATTCCAAGTTGATCGCAGCAGGAATTTTGTTAGCAGTTGGGCAAAACCATGTGCACTGCAGGGGGGGCAGATATAACATTTGCAGAGAGAGTTAGATTTGGGTGGGTTATTTTGTTTCTGTGCAGGGTAAATACTTGCTGCTTTATTTTTATACTGCAAATTAGATTGCAGATTGAACACACCACACCCAAATCTAACTCTCTCTGCACATGTTATATCTGCCTCCCCAGCAGTGCACATGGTTTTGCCCAACTGCTAACAAAATTCCTGCTGCGATCAACTTGGAAGTACCCCCAATGATCTGTTTTTTCTGTCTATAATGCCATGCATCTCTGTCCATGTGTCTTGAAAGGGTGGTCTTCAGTATGCCGAATGTCGGGATCCCGGCGCACAGTATACCGGCGCCGGAATCCCGACAGCTATCCTCCCTCGTGGGGGTCCACGACCCCCCTGGAGGGAGAATAAAATAGTGTGGCGCGCGTAGCGCGCCACCATGCCCGCAGCGTGGCGAGCGCAGAGAGCCCGCAAGGGGCTCCTTTGCGCTCACCACGCTGTCAGTATGCCGGCGGTCAGGCTCCCGGCGCCGGTATGCTGGTCGCCGGGAGCCCGACATTCGGCATACTGAAGACCACCCTTTCAAGACACATGGACACTCCCTTTATCATTCAATCTTGCTTTTTTATGTTTTGGATTATCCATCTCAGGGCTGCAAAAATACATAAATAAAAATCATGGCATTATAAAAGGTAAATTCAGAAATTAACTTATATTATTTTGTACCAGGAGTCAGTCCAACAACACTGTTACAGAGGTAATTAAAAACCTACTGTATTAAATTAAATGCTTTATTACCTCTGTAACGGTGTTGTTGGACAGACTCCTGGTACAAAATAATTTAAAGCACTACACTACTTAATGATTGCACTTACAGGAGAGCCACACAATGCTGCTTATCACAAGTCCTCCTGCGCTGTTTATGACGGACTGGGCTGATCACACAGGGCTGTGAAACTCGTCTCCCGGGTCTCAGGCCTGCAGGTGCAGGATGTGGGGATCGGAAGGCCACCTTACTTGGCTGTCTACAGGGCTGTGAACCTCGCCGTTCTCCTTTCCTCCTGTAGCGTTCTTCCGACCGGTTCTCTGCAGAGCGCTCGCGCCAGCGTTGACACCACGCCTCCACGCAACAAGCAGGGATTGGAGCAGAGCGGCACATGACGCAACAAGCAGGGATTGGAGCAGAGCGGCACATGTAACCTAAGGGCAGCACCAACAGGCGTGTCAAAGTGCCTCGGCGTGTCACGAGTGACACGCGTGTCACAGGTTAGCCATCATGGCCCTAGTTCATGTGCACACTGAAGGCTTGCGCACTAAATAGGTCATTCAGATCTGATCACTGGGCTGCATTTTTTGCTGTCCTGCGATCAGATAGTCGCCACCTACAGGGGGAGTGTATTTTCGCTGTGTAAGTGTGCGATCGCATGTGTTGCTGAGCTGCTCAAAATCAGTTTGTGTAGTCTCTGCGCAGCCCAGGACTTACTCTTCCAGTGCGATTGAATCCTGCTGATCGGGGCCGGAGCTAACGTCAGACACCATCCCTGAAACCGCTTGAGCCCGCCTGCGTTTTTCCAGACACTCCCTGAAAACGGTCAGTAGCCACCAACAAACGGGCTCTTCTTCTCAATCACCTTGCGAACACCCGTGCAAATGAATCCTTCACAGCATCCCATCGCTGACTGCTAATGCCCATTGTAGCCGGTGCATACACATGCGCAGTTTGGATCTGATCACCCGCTGTGCGAAAACACACAGCAGGGATTAGATCTGAATGACCCCCTAAGACCCGATCCCTGTATCCAAAAATTTTCGTCTTTAGGGCCCCCCCTGGTATAAATGACCCCGGCCCACCCAAAGCCTTAATCCAGTTCTGGATCCAGCACTGCACACTTTAAACCCTTTTACGACCAGAGGTCATGTGCACCTATTGCTTCACCAGAAATACATTTACCGAGGTCATCTATGAAGTGCACCCAATATGCACAGATTAGTGTGGAACCACCTGTCCCAATTATCTATCCACTGTACATCAAAACAAGATTGAGACCTCAGTATGGCTTGGTTTAGGTAACACCCTAATACAACACTATTCTTATAGAATACACATATTAGAGTTTATTTACTAAGTGGTGGCTTGTAAAGTAAATAGCTATTAAAAGCAGTGGCCTTTTACATTGCAGACATAAACACACCCATTGTATTTATTTGTTTATGTTTCAGACTGACTCAGCAGCCCACATTGGAAAAGTAGGATTCTTCCTGTACAGAAACATCCATACCCAATGGGTTTATTAGATGTTTGAGTCCAGACCACAAGTCATTTGTTTTTGGTTTGTGTAAACCAAGTAATATGTAATTGTTCTGTTTATCTTACTAAATGAGTCATTTTGTTATATCAGCAGAGATAGGTTGCAAAACTAAATAAGCATTGCTTTATTCCAAGTACATTACACAGGATTAATCAGGTCATTTAGCTAGAAAATACTTTCCCATGATTCTTTCCATAGTTACTTTAACAAAATTAGTGAAACCTTTTAAAGTTTTTTTAAGACTATCATTTATTTGTAAGGTGACACATTATTTCCACACCGCCGGTCAGGGAAAATACAAATGCAGAGAAACTACACAAATACCCTAAAAACAAACTGGTTAAGCTGGGTACACACTACACGACATGAAAACAATATGATGTCTTTCACAATTTCCCTTGAAATCCTGGATGAACGATATTGTGCGTACACCAGAGGTTCCCAAACTGTGTGCCGTGGCTCCCTGGGGTGCCTCGGTACACTTGCAGGGGTGCTCTGGGTTGGTGGTCCAGGACCAATTCAAATTATTCATGGTCAATATAATAGGCAAAACCAGTGCTGGTGGCTGCCAGTCATAAAATATGTGGCCAAACAGAAGCAAATCTTGTCTTTCACCACACAACTGACCCTAAGGATGACATATAAACTAGTGATGAGCGGATTCGGTTTTACTCGGTTTTACTCGGTTCTCAAAACGGCATCTTATTGGCTCACGGATGTCACGTGTTTTGGATAGCCAATAAGATGCCGTTTTGAGAACCGAGTAAAACCGAGTAAAACCGAGTAAAACCGAACCTCGCTCATCACTAATTATAAACGCAATCTACTTAATGTAATATTTCTTTCTAAATTTCTCAAGAAGAAATTTTTGGCCATGGGGTGCCGTCAAAAAAATTCTGATATTCTATGGTGCCGTGATTCCAAAAAGTTTGGAAACCACTGGCGTACACACTTAGCGATTTTACAAACGACACTACCAAATTGTTGTCTTTCAGCCTAATTTAAATACTGGGCAGGAGATTCAGGAGGGGATAAATAAAAATTGGGTGGCATACATTGGTGGGCAGCAGTATTGGGTGGCTGGCATCATTGGTGGCAGCAGTAACAGTAGTGGGCAGCAGCATACAACATTGGTGGACAGGTGGGCAGCATACATACCAAAATGCGCATAATGATGGAACTTTATTGTCACTGCTGACAGCAATCGGCCTAGAAAATATCATGCATCTTGGTAGTGTACACACTGTACGATTTGCTCCTAGTCTTTAGCAACATTTTCAAATTGAGTTGCATGTACAGAAGACAAGAGGTCGCTAGCGACCTGTGGGTGCACGCATCGCTAGCGATATTGGGGGTCATTCCGAGTTGATCGCTCGCTGCCAATTTTCGCAGCGCAGCGATCAGGTAAAAAATCTGCATTTCTGCGCATGCGTACGCGCCTCGTACCGGTACAAAGCCCATTGTGGTCATGCACAGGATCTAGCAAGTGTTTGCAAAAATGCAGGCGTGTCTGAAAAAACTCAGGTGTGGCTGGGCGTTCGCTGGGCGGGTGTATGACGTCAAACCCGGACAGGAATAGGCTGAAGTGATCATAAGCGCTGAGTAGGTTCAGAGCTACTCTGAAACTGCACAAACTGTTTTTGTAGAGCTCGGCTGCACAAGCGTTCGCACTTCTGCTAAACTAAAATATACTCCCCAGTGGGCGGCGGCATAGCGTTTGTACAGCTGCTAAAATTAGCTAGCGAGCGATCAACTCGGAATGACCCCCATAGTGCGTATACACTGAACAATTTAAACAAATTTTCATAACGATCGGTCGTTATTGGCAAATTTGCTTTAAATGTTGTCTAGTGTGTACCCAGCTTAAATTCTCCAGAGTATAATTTGTCTGAGTCACACTCTTTTTTTATCTCCAAATTAAGCACCATGGTGCTTGCCTTGAATGTTATGTGCTGCGGTCCAGACGCCACAAATCCTGGCTGCTGTTTTGGAACCCATACTTGCATACTATTCTCCCATATACACTTGACGACAAAATTTGTGGAAAATTGTGTCTCCATTGCTGAACCCTAGAGGCAAACGCAGGATTTTCAAGGGAGTACTCTGCAGAACAGGGCTCTTCTAACTTTACAAGCCATGACAGACAACTGATCAGTCTTGCTTTTGCAGAAACAGAGAAAGACTGTCCTCATATTTAGACATTTTAGTACACAGAGAGAGAGAGGGGGGGGGGGGGGTGAGCCACAGGATGGAATTTATTACCCCTGGGTTAGGCGTGAGAGAAATCAGGTGGTTCAGGGAAGCTCAGTCTGGTGTAGGATTGGATGGACTATGGTCAGGTGATCGGGACCTGTCACAGCAGTACTCCAGGCTAGGCTCAGATGTGGATTGTGGTCTAGCAGGCTGAGAAAACTGAAGCCTAAGCATCCTATAATGGACAAAGGACACTGGCACCTTGCTATGATCACAATTTGGCAGGAGTGGTAAGTGACAGAAAACAGAACCTCTAATATATATTTAATATTTTGTTCTTTGGTTGTCAGTTTCTTTTTTCTTAAATGCTTCGCCACTTCTGACGTCTTCCACAGCTTGTTTTCTTCAACATCTGTTCTGTCTTCTCTGGACTTCTTACCTCTCTGGTGCAGGACTCAGATTTGCCAGGGCAGCTCTTCAGCTTAAGTATTTTTCTGGGATGAGATCACGCTATTCTGACTGTGGTGCTGTACACAGTAGGAAGGAATCTGGGAACAGCTAGGTGCTGGCCTGTGTTTGACACGACATGACAGGCTAGCAAGATCCTCAAGGGGTGGGGTAGTGGCTATTACACCGCCATAGTATTGGTTTATGAGCTTGTTTGTATAATTGGCATGTATATTTTCAGAATTTAAGGGAAATAGTGATTGTCATTACTATTATCTGGCAAAACTGTTGTACATTCCCATACTCTGGAACTAAGCCAGTGGTTCCCAAACTGGGTGCTGCAGGGCACTGGCACTTGGTGGCCTAGGACCAAATCAAATTATTTATGGTCAATAAGATAAGCAAAACAAGTGGTGGTGGCTGCCAATCATAAAACAGAAGAGCAACCCAGTCCACCACCACATTACAGAACCTAAGGATTACAAGTAAACACAATTTAATTTAATATTTTTTTTCTCCGGCAAGGTCCACAGGATAACAATGGGATATGATGGAGCGACAGCGGATTGGCACCAAACGATCAGAGCTTTCAGGCCTCCCAGGATGCAACGGGCCCGTCCATATATCCCCGCCCACTGGCTCAGGCAAACCAGTTTTTTGTTTGGTGCGGCAGGAGCCGGACCATGGTCTGCTGGATTATTAGCAGCCCCAAGCTGTCTTGTTTTATTTTTATAATCTTACTGTTTTTTTTGAGTGATCTTTCTTAACACCGTCTTATACGCATATTGGAAAGAGTCGCTCCAACAACTCTCCGCCGGGTTGCGACAACGCTTACCCACGAGTACAGTGCTGTTTCGGCGGGCGTCTGTGTTGGATATACTAGCAGGTCCATCAGACGTTACCAGGCTGTGGCCGGAGCACGGGGAGAAGGTAAGGCATCGGTTCCGCGTAGCTGCATGGAATACGGACACAGCCGCACTGTTTTGGGAGGAGACTACCAAACAGTAGTTGATGCGCCGCCACCACGGGTGCTCCAGCGCTAGGCTTTAGGGATCATAGGCTCCAGGAATAGTATGAGGCCGCGATCCCTAGGGCTGATGTCAGCAGTGGGGAGTCAGACGCTCTCCTGGTCGCCCCTCCCCCCGGTTCATGACCAGTTTCCGCCAAGTCTCCCGCCATGAACTGTTTCCTCGCTTCCATCTCAGATGCTACCAGTTGCACTGAGAGACGAGGGGACCCAATCGCAGCATAGGCGGCTGTGTGACCGGGGGCATGTGTTCACTGGCTGCTACCACGAGCGGACCCGGTCGCAGCATAGGCGGCTGCATGACCGGTGCTTCTGAGTTCACTAAGAGACCGGTCGCAGCATAGGTGGCTGTGTGACCGGTGCGTCTGTGTTCACTATAGGTTCATGGAGCGGCAGTGTACACTAATAGCGTCTGGATCCACTCAGCGTTCGCTAACGTATTGATCGATCCTGGAAGCAAGGTGAGTCTCCCTGTATCCCACTCTACTGAGTACGGGCTATACAGCACTAAATCTATATCTACAGTTTCTCCGGCTGGGTCCACAGGTTAGCCACAGGATAACAATGGGATATGACGGAGCGACAGCAGATTAGCACCAAACGATCACAAGCTTTCAGTCCTCCCAGGATGCAACGGGCTCGTCCATATATCCCCGCCCACTGGCTCAGGCAAATCAGTTTTTTGTTTGGTGCGACAGGAGCCGGACCATGGTCACAGGGCTGCTGTTCTATAGGCAGCCCTAAGCTTTCTTATTTTATTGTTAATAGTCTTACTATGTTTTTGAGTGATCTTTCCTAACAGCGTCTTAAAACGCATATTGGAAAGAGTCGCAACAACGCTTACCCACGGTACAAGTGCTGACTCGACGGGCGTCTGTGTCGGGTATACTAGTAGGTCCAGCAGACGTTACCAGGCTGTGGCCGGAGCACTGGGAGAAGGTAAAGTATCGGTTCCGCTTAGAAGGGGAATACGGACACAGTTGCACTGGTTTGGGAGGAGACTACCAACAGTAGCTGATGCACCACCACCACGGGTGCTCCAGTACTAGGCTTTAGGGATCATAAGGCGCCAGGAACAGTATGAGGCTGCGATCCCTAGGGCTGATGTCAGTGGTGGGGAGTCAGATGCTCTCCTGGTCGCCCCTCCCCCAGTTCATGACCAATTTCTGTCAGTCTCCCGCCATGAACTGTTGCCTCATTTCCGTCTCAGATGCTGCCACGAGAGGTCTCGGTCGCAGCATAGGCCACTACGTCTGTGTTCACTAAACGCTACCGCGAGGACACCCAGTCACAGTACAGGTGTCTGTATGACCGGTGCGTCTGTATGCACAGTGCGTTTGTGTCCACTTAAAGTTCCCAGAGCGACAGTGTACACTAGCAGCGTCTGGATCCACTCAGTGTTCGCTAACGTATTGATCGATCTTGGAAGTGAGTGGAGTCTCCCTGTATCCCACTCTACTGAGTACGGGTTATACAGCACTAAATTTCTATCTACTTTTGTCAGTATGAATAGTTAAATGTAAGTGCCTATTGCATATGAGTCTATGTACATTACTGTGGTTTTCTTCGCATTGCGTCTAAATACGTTAGGATCTGTATAGAACAGAATTCAGCAATATGTACTCCTACATACTTGTGTTTGTAGTTGATAATATGCTCATATGATTAATATATAACATGTGACTGACTGCTAGTGTGATTGCTGACTTTATATATGTTTGTCAGTGGTTTCTTCTGAACCTCAATGCTGGTGCATGGGTAGGGTCAGATTGATATCACTTTAATAAAGTAAAGTGATTACAGTCACAAACTGTGTAGTACACTGTGAAAAGCTGATGATTTATCATGTCTAAGAGCGGCAAAAGTGACGAGGCTGCACTGGCAGTAACACCAACACTCATAACATGTTTGTCCTGCAAAACGGGATTATCCTCTCAGGATCTGGCACATGGGGGTAAATTTACTAAGATGGGAGTTCTATTTAAGATGGGATGTTCCCCATAGTAACCAATCAGCTTCTACTTCTCATTTATCTAGACCCTTCTAGAAGATAATACCTGGAATCTGATTGGTTGCTATGGGCAACTTCCCATCTTAAATAGAACTCCCATCTTAGTAAATTTACCCCATGATGGTTTATGTGCAAATTGTTTTGCTTTTCAGCAGATTGCAAGGCTGATCCCTGTTCAACGACAGGTAGATCCACCTTGGGTGATGTTTGCACAGACCTTGTCCAGTGTAGCTCAACGGGTAATTCCTACAGCTTCAATACCAGCAGTAGGATATACTATTAACCCATACATGCAGGTCCCTTCTTACGGTATATCCCCTACAGCTCAGGATACACAGCAAGCTGATAAACCGGGTGTAAATAAATCATCAAATTCACAGGCTACACAGGATGAAACATCAGCTGATGATCGCTCTATATACTCTGCTTCAGCATATGAAGAACAGGTGGAAGGTATCAGCTCAGTGGATATAGCTGAAGTAATTAGAGCAATGAAGGCTATTCTGTCCTTAGAGGATTCAGCAGAGCCAGTGTTAAAAACTAAGGCACCTGTGTTTAAACATCCCAAAACAGTTAGGGTCAAGTTTCCAGGATCAGATCAGCTGACGGAAATCATGGAAGAAGCTTGGGCTACACCCAATAAAGACAACTGGGGACTGTTTAAAAAGGGAAGTGCCTCCTAAGGTAGATACGCATGTCATTTGATTGGTGCGAAAATCTATATTGCCTTTGCCATCAATGTCATTGAATGATGTCACAGACAGGAGAGTGGATGGGTTTTTGAAAACCATATTCTCTCTGTCGGGGGCAGTCATAAGGCCAGCCATGGCTTCAGCTTGGATGGCAAAAGCAGTAGCTGAATGGGCTGAGGTACTGGAAGACGGGCTTTCAGCACCTACTAGGGAGCAAGAATCCCATATAGCTCACATGAAACAGGCTGCAGTATTCTTAGAAGTAGCGGCAATAGATATGGGTACTATTGCTTCTAAAGCATCAGCCTTAACAGTAGCTGCTCGCAGAGCAGTTTGGCTGCGCACATGGAAAGCTGATTCAGAATCAAAAAAGCTTCTGGAATCTTTGTCTTTTGTGGGGAATATTCTGTTTGGTAAGGAATTGACAGATATTCTGGAATAAGAAGCAGAATCCAAGAAGGTCAGGTTTCCTGCCACATACAGCCCCAGGCCTAAGGGTCCGGTTTTTCGGCCATTTCGGTCGCAAGGAAAAGCAGAAGGAAAAAAAGTGATCGTAAGCAGCCCCAATACAATAAGTTTGGTAAGGCAAAGAAGCATTGGGCCACTAGAAGGCCAGCTTCCAAACCAGAAGATAAGCCATCAGCCTGATAGTGCGGACCTCTGCCTAGGGTACCCTAGGGTAGGGGGCCGACTTCATTTTGCAGATATGGCAGCAATCTACAACAGATGTCTGGGTGCAAGAAGTGGTATCTCTGGGTTATGTTTTCCCTTTCAAGAAGCAGCCTCCTCAAAGGTTCTTCTATACCAGCCCCTCTCGGATAGAGGCAAAGGCCAGAGCCCTGCAAGAAGCAGTTCAGAAATTGCTTCAGTCAGGAGTAATTATTCCAATACCTCCTGCACAACGGGGATAGGGTTTTTACTCCAACCTGTTTTTGGTTCAGAAACCAAATGGGTTGTTTCGGCCGCTTCTCAATCATTTGGGTACCACGGTTCCACATGGAGACCTTACGCTCCATAGTTTTAGCCATGGAACCAGGGGATTACATGGTATCCCTGGATATACAGGATGCTTACTTGCATGTTCCTGTTGCATTGTCTCATCAGTGTTACCTCGGGTTCGCCATCCTCCAGCAACATTTTCAGTACCAGGCTTTACCCTTTGGGTTAGCCACAGCTCCCAGAGTATTTACCAAGATTATGGTGGTTATGGCAGCTTATCTCCGAAAGCAGGGGATAAGAATTTTTACATACCTTGATGATCTTTCAATCCTGGCACAGTCCCAGGAAATGCTATTGGGCCATCTCCAGCAGATAATAACTTGTCTACAGAGCCATGGATGGCCCATCAATTGGGCAAAGTCACCCCTGATTCCGTCACAACGGATGATTCACTTGGGAGCTGTATTGGATTCAAGTCTGCAGAAAATATTTTTACCTCGGAACAAGATATCCAAGGTGCAGTTAAGGACTCAGGAGTTGTTACACAGTCAAACAATATCAATTCATGCAGCAATGCAATTGATGGGTTTGATGGTGTCAACATTCGACAGGGTGGAGTTTGCACAATTCCACTCAAGACCTCTGCAGCGTCTAATTCTGGCCAAATGGAATGGAGTACATCGGACGATAAAGAAACAGACCATAGTACTTTCAGAAAAAGTAAGAAGGTCATTAGCCTGGTAGCTGCAGACATCCAATCTAGACAAGGGGAGACCTTGTGGATATCAGATTGGGAGATCCTGACAAAAGATGCCAGTCTTCAGGGCTGTGGAGCAGTGTCCGGAAAATTATGCTTCCGAGGACAGTGGACCACAGAAGAAAGTTGCCTGCCAATAAACCTGTTGGAGCTTCGGGCCATTTAAATGGCACTGATTCAGGCAAAGGACACTTTGCAAGGAAAACCAGTCCAGATCTGCTCGGAAAATGCGATGGCAGTAGCGTACCTCAACCATCAGGAAGGAACTCGCAGCAAAAAAGCAATGGAGGAGGTAAGTCACATACTAAAATTGGCAGAACTCCATCTTTCAGCATTGTCCGCAGTGTTCGTTCCGGGAGTCCTAAACTGGGAAGCAGATTTTCTAAGTCGACACGCCATTCAAGCAAGCGAATGGGATCCCCACCCGGATGTCTTTCAGACTCTGGTAGACAAGTGGGGATTGCCAGAGATAGATCTCATGGCGTCCCATCTGAACAACAAAGTGCCAGCATACGGGTCAAGAACAAAGGATCCCGGAGCGAACTTTGTGGACGCCCTATCAGTGAAATGGGACCTTCATCTGGCATATCTGTTTCCCCTGATCATCCTGCTACCCAGGGTGGTGAGGAAAATAAAGCAAGAAAAGGGTGCCGTGATTCTAATAGCTCCGGCTTGGCCCAGAAGGCATTGGAACACAGATCTGCAAAGGATGTCAATGGATGCTCCAAATCTGCTCCCTCAACAGGCACCTGGATTGACTGTCGTTGACGGCATGGCTCCTGAAACCTCTATCCTGAAGTCAAGAGGATTCTCACAACAGGTAAGTCAAACCATGCTCAGAGCAAGGAAACCCTCCTCAGCTCACATTTATCACCGAATATGGCAGATCTATATTCATTGGTGAAAGAAATATAGACCCAAAATCTTTCCAAGTTTCCAGGGTCTTAGATTTCCTTCAGGCAGGAATGGATAAGGGGTTGAAGGTGGCTTCCTTGAGAGTGCAAGTATCAGCATTGACTGTATGGTTCCAAAAGAAAATTGCCAATTTACAGGATGTGCGTACCTTTTTCCAGGGAATGCTGCACATTCAACCGCCTTTTGTTCCTCCTGCAGTGCCTTGGGACTTAAGTCTAGTTCTCAAAGCCCTTCAAGTTGCTCCGTTTGAACCACTTAATAAAGTGGATCTGAAATGGTTGACTGCTAAAGTTCTCTTTCTACTGACTATGGCATCAGCTAGAAGAGTGTCAGATTTAGGAGCGCTGTCATGTCGTTCTCCTTTCCTTCCTAAGGTGGTGTCTAAATTCCACCTTAATGAAGAAATTGTAGTCCCGGCTTTTCAGGTATCGGGACTGTCTGCAGGAGAAGCATCGTTGGACGTAGTTCGGGCATTAAGGATCTACATGGATCATACCGGTGCCATTAGAAAGACAGATTCTCTCTTCATTCTCAACGGATGTCACAAGAGACGATGGCCTGCTATAAAACAGCCGCTAGCAAGATGGCTTCGAATGACGATTTCAGAAGCATATTCTCAAGCTGATCTCTCTGTTCCGGCTAATGTCTCTGCTCACTCTACACGTAACGTAGGTCCTTCAAGGGCAGCACAACATGGTGCTTCAGCAGAACAGATATGTAAGGCTGCCACATGGTCTTTCATTAACACTTTCATTAGACATTATGCCTTGAATACTTTTGCCTCTCTACGCTGAATTCGGGTGTAAGGTTCTCCTGTCCAATCAGGAGCGTCCCCACCAATAGATTGCTTTGGGAAAATCCCATTGTTATCCTGTGGATAACCTGTGGACCCAGCCGGAGAAATATACGTTATGGTAAGAACTTACCGTTGATAACGGTATTTCTCCTATGCCCACAGGTTCCATAGGGATCCCACCCTGACGCACCTGATGAGGATCTATCTATTCACTAAACCTCTTCCTTCTTGTACGGAAGGGTGTGCATGTGTGTTCATCTCGCCTCAATAGGGTTCTCCTGCCTAAATGCTTTGGAATACAACTGATTTGCCTGAGCCAGTGGGCAGGGATATATGGACGAGCCCGTTGCATCCTGGGAGGACTGAAAGCTTGTGATCGTTTGGTGCCAATCCGCTGTCGCTCCATCATATCCCACTGTTATCCTGTGGAACCTGTGAACTTAGGAGAAATACCGTTATCAACGGTAAGTTCTTACCATAATGTATATTTTTTAATTTCTCATTAAGAAACTTTTGGCACCCGTAGATGTCAACGTTTCGATTTTATCCTGAAGACGATTAATAAAATCGAAACGTTGACATCTACGGGTGCCATCCCGTGTATTCTGTGAACAAGTCCTGTGAGTGCCGCCTATCTCCAGCATACATACATACATACATACATACACACACATAGTAGATGTAGTGCCCAGCACTCCTGGTCCTATAGTGCATAAATGCCTGGGTGCCCTCCACAGCAGTGAGTATAAACAATCAAGGAAAGAATGGCGTCACTCCAGGTCTTAAGGTGGTAAATCTTCAATCAGAATAATGTAGAAACATCACAAAAAACCAGCGTTTCGGGGCCCGTAGCCCCTTTGACAAAGGGGCTACGGGCCCCGAAACGCTGTTTTTTTGTGATGTTTCTACATTCTGATTGAAGATTTACCACCTTAAGACCTGGAGTGACGCCATTCTTTCCTTGATTATATATATACACAAATACTCACACACACACACACACACACACACACACACACACCTCAAAAAAATAACGGGAACACTAAAATAACACATCCTAGATATGAATGAGTGAAATATTCTTATTAAATACTTTGTTCATTACATAGTTGAATGTGCTTACAACAAAATCACACAAAAATTATCAATGGAAATCAAATTTATTAACCCATGGAGGTCTGGATTTGGAGTCACAATCAAAATTAAAGTGGAAAAACAACTACAGGCTGATCCAACTTTGATGTAATGTCCTTAAAACAAGTCAAAATGAGGCTCAGTAGTGTGTGTGGCCTCCACGTGCCTTTATGACCTCCCTACAACGCCTGGGCATGCTCCTGATGAGGTGGCGGATGGTCTCCTGAGGGATCTACTCCCAGACCTGGACTAAAGCATCCGCCAACTCCTGGACAGCCTGTGGTGCAACGTGGCGTTGGTGGATGGAGCGAGATATGATGTCCAAGATGTGCTCAATTGGATTCAGGTCTGGGGAACAGGCGGGCCCAGTCCATAGCATCAATGCCTTCGTCTTGCAGGAATTGCTGACACACTCCAGCCACATGAGGTCTAGCATTGTCTTGCATCAGGAGGAACCCAGGGCCAACCGCACCAGCATATGGTCTCACAAGGGGTCTGAGGATCTCATCTCGGTACCTAATGGCAGTCAGGCTACCTCTGGCGAGCACATGGAGGGCTGTGCAGCCCCCCAAAGAAATTCCACCCCACACCATTACTGACCCACTGCCAAACCGGTCATGCTGGAGGATGTTGCAGGCAGCAGAACGTTCTCCTTGGCGTCTACAGACTTTGTCACGTCTGTCACATGTACTCAGTGAGAACCTGCTTTCATCTGTGAAGAGCACAGGGCGCCAGTGGCGAATTTGCCTATCTTGGTGTTCTCTGGCAAATGCCAAACGTCCTGCACAGTGTTGGGCTGTAAGCACAACTACCTGTGGACGTCTGGCCCTCATGGAGTCTGTTTCTGATCGTTTGAGTAGACACATGCACATTTGTGGCTTGCTGGAGGTCATTTTGCAGGGCTCTGGCAGTGCTCCTCCTGTTCCTCCTTGCACAAAGGCGGAGGTAGCGGTCCTGTTGCTGGGTTGTTGCCCTCCTCCACGCCTCCTGATGTACTGCCCTGTCTCCTGGTAGCGCCTCCATGCTCTGGACACTACGCTGACAGACACAGCAAACCTTGCCACAGCTCGCATTGATGTGCCATCCTGGATGAGCTGCACTACCTGAGCCACCTGTGTGGGTTGTAGACTCCGTCTCATGCTACCACTAGAGTGAAAGTACCGCCAGCTTTCAAAAGTGACCAAAACATCAGCCAGAAAGCATAGGAGCTGAGAAGTGGTCTGAGTCACCACCTGCAAAACAACTCCTTTATTGGGGGTGTCTTGCTAATTGCCTATAATTTCCACCTGTTGTCTATTCCATTTGCACAACAGCATGTGAAATTGATTGTCAATCAGTGTTGCTTCCTAAGTGGACAGTTTGATTTCACAGAAGTGTGATTGACTTGGAGTTACATTGTGTTGTTTAAGTGTTCCCTTTATTTTTTTTGAGCAGTGTATATATATATATATATATATATATTAGTGCCTGATACTCCTGCACACTATGTGCCCTAGATAGTATCCCTATGCATTCTGCCTGGCTCCAGGGTGGCAGCACTGTTCTTCAAAAATGTGATAAATCATGCTGCAGTAAGTTTTACTGCAGGTACTAATATATTTACTATATATTTACTCATTTAGGGGCTGAGTCTGAGTTGGATGCAAAGTGGCTGTGTTTGTGTTATGGCACAGCAGCCAGATTACTACCTTATGCTAATGTGAGATGTGAAGGGCTAGTGTAAGTATCCGTGTGGCTTCAATCATGAAGCCACTTCACCCACTGTTTTTCGACCACAGTTGCAAATGTCATTAGTTTCAGCACCTCCACCTTCCCTATGCTGGATCCAAGAGGTACGTCAGAAACAGGCTTCCCTTCTTTCTAAGCACATCCCAAAATAGCACAGAAATCTAGCTACATGCCCACGACACTCCCATGACATTTCTACAAGAAAGAACAGATCACTGCCCCAGTTCCCACCCCAAAACGCCCAGTTCAAGCAAAATGAAAACTTGCAAAGATATGTCCGACTCAGAAGCATAAGAAGATACACTAAATTCCATAAATTCACTTGTGCACATGCACCATACGCTAAAACATGCTATTTGCGTCCGCTGGGAGATGGGTCCAACGCCGAATCAGTCCCTTAGTTAATCATTCATTTACTAAAGGAGTACTGTGAGGGGTAATGTACTGAGAGTTGAAAATGCTATGAGGGGCCGAGATGGGTGCAGTGCTGTGAGGAGAGAGTGGTGCTGCGTGGTAAGAGGAGAGGTGTGCTGTACTGAGGAGTGCTGTGAGGGGTCCTGTGCAGGTTCCTGTCCTGAGTGAGGTGATGTACTGTGAGGGGTGCTGTGTATTGCTCGTAGAGGTGCTGTGTTGTGAGGTGTGCCATACTGAGTGGGGTGCTGTACTCTGAGGGACGCTGTATTGGGAAGGGGTGTTTTACTGAGAAGTGCACTGTATAGTGTTGTACTGATAAGGGTGCTCCACTGTAAAGGGTGCTACACTGAGGGGAGACTAGAGGGGTGTTGTATTGACAGCTGTGCTGTACTGAGAGGGGTGCTGTGAGGTACTGTTAGTGGTGCTCTACAGAGGGGGTACTGTACTTAGCAGGGTGCTGAAACATATTATGATGTAAGTAGCAGTGCTGTCACATTCCGAAGGATCCAAAAATAGATTATAAAAAAATATATATATACGATACAACTCCCTAGGTCTATTCATATCCTGCACAGAGTGATAACAAAACTATGTCTCAGCATATGAGCAAATCAATGAAATACAGCTGTAGTTAATAGCTGTTTTGGCATGGAAGCATGCCCCTGTTGAGATTTGATCATAATTTGAATAGAAGTGTTCAGGAGGGGAAAATGTACATATAATTTACCTTGTTACACAATTTTAAGTAATTCATCAACTGAGCCTAGTAATCTAACAAATATTTGCTTTATCCTTTGTAGTCTATATTCTGAAATGGATAAGGATATACATTAAGACAAAAAGTGCTCACAACTGTTAGTTTTTCCAAATGCATAAAGGAAATGCTATCCCTTGATTCATCCTAGCTGGTTACGGTCAAAAACTGTAGCTTCCTTTTAGTAAAACTCTTCCTAACTATATTGTTTCATTTGTATATTGCAATAAAAAAAAGAAGAAAAAAAAAGGAAGGATTTATTCGGAGATGGACGCAGATCTTCCTTCCGTAGGAAGATCTGCGTCCATCTGCTCAGATGCTTCAGGCCGCCCCAGGATGCATATGTAATTTAATTGCAAACACATCGTTAAGAGGAGGACACCTGCCTGTGCAGCTTGACTGCGCTGGGAGGGCGGTTCGGCACCATATTGTCTTGCAGCGGCTGTGTGTGACGTCATGCAGCCGTTCTGAAAACGGTCCAGACACACCTGCGTTGTCCAGACCACGCCCACCAAACGCTGCAGCGCCGCTCTCCCCACGCATCATGACAGCCTGCGAAAGCGAACTGTGCGCAGATCGTTAGCTTCAATCAGGTCTGAATGGTGGCCAATCCCGGAATACCCCGTATTGGCTTTTTTCCTACGTGGCCGCCCCCCGGATTGAATCCCGGACAATTTTAGTCCTGAATCCCGGGATCGACCCCCCCCCCCCCCCGAGTCTGAATAAGGTCCTTTGTTTGTTAATTTACATGACAGTTACAGTGCTCAGTCTTTAGAATGCTAGCATAAAACACAGTACAAACATGATTGACAGGCAGAGGCGGACACCTGGGCGGCAGGGGGCGTGCCAACAGCACAACACTGTTGGCGGGGCACAGTCCAGACAACGCAGGACCGTTACAGGGATGGGCCGCTGCGGCCCAGGACGCAGCAGGTAGCCACCTGCCAGTGCGCAAGTAAGGAGCTACTCGCTGGGTGCAAAAGCATTGCAGCCGTGCGATGCTTTTGCACCCGTGCGGCGGGGTCAGAGACAGAAATGTGGGGTGGACTAGCCCTTTAATGGTCGTCCCCCCGCTGAGAAACTGATCATAGATGTGCTCAATTTAGCACATCTGCGATCAGATCTGAACTACCCCCAGAATCTCAAGACCTGTGAGACACCATTTCTAACCACTGTGCTGCATCTATATGTAATGGAATGTTATATGGAGAGTGTTTAATAACGCCATCACACTTATGTGAATAGGGGCAGTCAAGAAGACTATGAAAATCAAAATTTGCAGAATCTCTGGTCAACTCAGGACAGCATCAAACGGAAACTCATTACAGAAACAAGTATTGTGAACTAATGTAATGTGTATCAAGTGAAGCACAGAAAGTTGTGAAAATAAAATTCACTTGGATCCAAGTAAGATTACATATTTGCACTTTTACTGTATGTGTATTTAAATTGCCTTGCCTGCTTTTTTATTGTGTACACTTTTTGTTAAATGTCAGTCCTCAGTGTGCATGTGATAAAATGTAGTTGAAAACTTACACTCACTGTAGCAGGGGTGTATTGTAAACACACAATACAGAGGTAAGTAGTGTTTATAAAGATGCTTGGCTTCATCCAGATAACTTCCTGTTTTAACATAAACCATGTTTATAAATACACTTAAATGCAATGCAGAAAATAAGTATTTTTATGTGCATTTTAATAAGTGTTAAAAAACAAACATCTAAAATGCAGGTGTGTATGCAGTCTAAAATATTTGCCACAAAACAATTCTAATAGCCTCAGTGTTTTATTAATAATTTAAAGAAAAATACATTATCCACTGGAGTTTAAGATATTTCTAATGTGACCTATTAAATACAGCATATTTCAGTACAATGAGAAATACAAATTTAAACATTAAAATATTTTGAAGACCAAAAAGCAATTTTCTTTTCTCCAGCAGAAGGAAATCTCTGGAAACCTTCACAAAAGACAACATATTGTTTCTCAGAATTTGAGTTGAGGTAGAAAACAGATTGCAAGGTGGTTGAGGATAATAGAGGGTTAGTGAATGGAACATAATGCACAGAGGGTTCTTGTATGAAATGTCCGTTAGTCAAACTGTTCAGAGAAACCTGTAGGGAAATAGACTTAAAAATTACCTGCAACTACAATCTTGAATTAATTTACTATCTCACGTTCCGAAACATTTTTATTTGCTTTATAGATTTAATTTAGCAGAACAACAAAAACTTGACAGGAGCATGGCATTACAAAGACACAAGTGTTGTATGCAATAAATGTTAATTTTCCAAAATAAAGAATTAGCACATATACACATAATGTATAAAAAAATATCTGAAAAAATATGACTTCATAGCGTTCAACCTACACTTCGCTTTCCAAAGAGACTGGATAACCTGTTAGATTTATGAAAAACATTGTGCACATTTCTCGTAGTCCGTAGAGGATGCTGGGACTCCGTAAGGACCATGGGGAATAGACAGGCTCCGCAGGAGATAGGGCACTTTAAGAAAGCTTTGGATTCTGGGTGTTCACTGGCTCCTCCCTCTATGACCCTCCTCCAGACCTCAGTTAGGGAAACTGTGCCCAGAGGAGATGGACAGTACGAGGAAGGATTTTTGTAAATCTAAGGGCGAGATTCATACCAGCCACACCAATCACACCGTATAACTTGTGATAAACTTACCCAGTTAACAGTATGAACAACAACATAGCCACGGTATCACCGAAAACTATAACATAACCCTTATGTAAGCAATAACTATATACAAGTCTTGCAGAAGAAGTCCGCACTTGCGACGGGCACCCAGCATCCTCTACGGACTACGAGAAATAGATTTACCGGTAAGTAAAATCTTATTTTCTCTAACGTCCTTGAGGATGCTGGGACTCCGTAAGGACCATGGGGATTATACCAAAGCTCCCAAACGGGCGGGAGAGTGCGGATGACTCTGCAGCACCGATTGAGCAAACAGGAGGTCCTCCTCAGCCAGGGTATCAAACTTATAGAACTTTGCAAAGGTGTTTGTCCCCGACCAAGTAGCTGCTCGGCACAACTGTAATGCCGAGACCCCTCGGGCAGCCGCCCAAGAAGAGCCCACTTTCCTAGTGGAGTGGGCCTTAACCGATTTCGGTAACGGCAATCCTGCCGTAGAATGCGCCTGCTGAATCGTGTTACAGATCCAGCGAGCAATAGTCTGCTTTGAAGCAGGGGCGCCAACCTTGTTGGCCGCATACAGAACAAACAAAGCTTCAGTCTTCCTGATCCGAGCCGTTCTGGTCACATAAATCTGCAAAGCCCTGACTACATCCGGGGACTCAGAATCCTCCAGGTTCCTTGTAGCCACAGGCACGACAATAGGTTGGTTCACATGAAATGATGAGACCACTTTTGGCAGAAAGTGAGGACGAGTCCTCAACTCTGCCCTATCCACGTGAAAAACCAAGTATGGACTTTTATGCGAAAAAGCCGCCAATTCTGAAACACGTCTCACCGAAGCTAACGCCAACAACATGACCACTTTCCATGTGAGGTATTTCAACTCCACAGTTTTGAGTGGTTCAAACCAAGGTGACTTGAGGAAACGTAACACCATGTTAAGATCCCAAGGCGCCACCGGAGGTACAAAAGGAGGCTGAATATGCAGCACCCCCTTCACAAAAGTCTGTACCTCAGGAAGAGAGGCTAATTCTCTTGGAAAGAAAATGGATAAGGCCGAAATCTGGACCTTTATGGACCCTAATTTTAGGCCCAAAGTCACTCCTGTTTGAAGGAAGTGAAGTAGACGGCCCAAATGGAACTCCTCCGTAGGAGCAGCTCTGGCCTCACACCAAGAAACATATTTCCGCCATATACGGTGATAATGTTTTAACGTCACGTCTTTCCTAGCCTTGATCAGGGTAGGAATGACTTCCTCCGGAATTCCTTTTTCCGCTAGGATCCGCCGTTCAACCTCCACGCCGTTAAACGCAGCCGCGGTAAGTCTTGGAACAGACAGGGCCCCTGCTGCAGCAGGTCCTGCCTTAGAGGAAGAAGCCACTGATCTTATGTGAGCAACTCTTGTAGTTCCGGATACCAAGTCCTCCGTGGCCAATCTGGAACAATGAAGATTGTTCTGACCCTGCTTATTCTTATAATTCTCAATACCTTGGGTATGAGAGGAAGAGGAGGAAACACATAGACCGATCTGAACACCCAAAGTGTCACCAGAGCGTCTACCGCTACCGCCTGAGGGTCCCTTGACCTGGCGCAATACCGCTTTAGCTTTTTGTTGAGACGGGACGCCATCATGTCTATTTGAGGCAGGCCCCACCGATCCGCGATCTGTGCAAAGACTTCTTGATGAAGTCCCCACTCCCCCGGATGCAGGTCGTGCCTGCTGAGGAAATCCGCCTCCTAGTTGTCCACCCCCGGGATGAACACCGCGGACAGCGCGCTTACATGGCCTTCCGCCCAGCGTAGAATCCTGGTCGCTTCTGCCATGGCCACTCTGCTCCTTGTTCCGCCTTGGCGGTTTATATGAGCCACTGCCGTGACATTGTCTGACTGAATCAGAACCGGTCTTCTCTGAAGTAAGTTCTCCGCTTGGCGCAGGGCATTGTATATGGCCCTCAACTCCAGGACGTTGATGTGGAGACAAGTCTCCAGGCTTGACCAGAGACCTTGGAAATTTCTTCCCAGTGCCACTGCTCCCCAGCCTCGGAGGCTTGCGTCCGTGGTTACCAGGACCCAGTCCTGAATGCCGAACCTGCGACCCTCTAGAAGGTGAGGATTGTTCAGCCACCACAGGAGAGATACCCTGGTCCTGGGAGACAGGGTGATCCTTAGATGCATTTGTAAATGGGACCCGGACCACTTGTCCAAGAGGTCCCATTGAAAAGTCCTCGCATGGAATCTGCCGAAAGGGATGGCCTCGTATGAAGCCACCATCTTCCCCAGGACCCGCGTGCACTGATGCACTGAAACCTTCTTTGGTCTCAATAGGTTCCTGACCATGGTCATGAGTTCCAGAACCTTTTCGATCGGAAGAAAAACCTTTTTCTGGTCTGTGTCTAGGATCAGGCCCAGAAAGGTCAGACGCGTTGTAGGAACTAGCTGGGACTTTGGTATATTGAGAATCCAGCCGTGTAGCTGCAACGTCTTCATGGACAGAGACACGCTGTCCAGCAACTTCTCCAGAGATCTCGCCTTTATTAGGAGATCGTCCAAGTATGGGATAATTGTGACCCCCTGCCTGCGCAGGAGCACCATCATTTCCGCCATTACCTTGGTGAAAATCCTCGGGCCGTGGAAAGTCCAAACGGCAACATCTGAAATTGGTAGCGACAGTCCTGCACTGCAAATCTCAGGAATGCCTGATGAGGGGGGAATATTGGAACATGAAGGTATGCATCCTTTATGTCCAGGGACACCATCCAATCCCCCCCCCCCTCCAGGCTGGCGATGACCGCCCGGAGTGATTCCATTTTGAACTTGAACCGTTTCAAGTACAAGTTCAGAGATTTCAGGTTTAAAATGGGCCTGACCGAACCGTCCGGTTTCGGGACCACAAACAGGGTCGAATAATATCCCTCTCCCTGCTGGAGAGGAGGAACTGTGACAATCACCTGTTGAACATACAATTTTTGGATTGCTGTCAACACTGACTCCCTCTCTGACTGGGAAGTCGGTAGAGCCGATTTGAAAAACCGGCGAGGAGGCAAGTCTTCGAATTCCAGCCTGTATCCCTGAGCAACAATCTCTATTGCCCAGGGATCCACCTGCGATTGAACCCAGACGTGGCTGAAAAACCGAAGACGAGCCCCCACCAAATCTGCCTCCCCCCGGGAAGCCCCAGCGTCATGCGGTGGACTTTGCAGACGCAGGGGAGGACTTCTGCTCTTGGGAACTAGCTGTGTGCAGCTTCTTTCCCCTGCC
Source organism: Pseudophryne corroboree (assembly GCF_028390025.1). Classification (NCBI taxonomy): domain Eukaryota; kingdom Metazoa; phylum Chordata; class Amphibia; order Anura; family Myobatrachidae; genus Pseudophryne; species Pseudophryne corroboree. The sequence goes on from NC_086449.1 coordinate 506,800,470, forward strand.
CTTTCCTCTGGTAACAAAGGACGATCCCCGCACCTTCTTGTTTTTATTGGAACGAAAGGACTGCATTTGATAATGAGGTGCCTTCTTAGTATGCTGCGGGGGGACATAAGGTAAGAAATTCGACTTACCAGCCGTAGCCGTAGAGACTAGGTCCGAGAGGCCGTCTCCAAACAACTCCTCCCCCTTGTACGGCAAGGACTCCATGTGCCGCTTAGAATCGGCATCTCCCGTCCACTACCGGGTCCACAGGAGTCACCTAGCAGAAATAGACATAGCATTTATTCTGGAGCTTAATAAACAAATGTCTCTCTGAGCATCTCTCATATACAAGGCAGCATCTCTGATATGCTCTATGGTCATTTGAATGGCATCCCTATCTAAGGTGTCAATCTCCGCAGATAAGGAATCGGCCCATGCCACATCTGCACTACGGTCTAGCAATAGTACCGGAGTGAGAATAAATGTGCTTCAAGGTAATTTCCTGCCTGCGATCGGCCGGTTCCTTGAGGGAAGCCGTATCCTGAGAAGGCAGTGCCACCTTTTTGGACAAGCGTGTCAGCGCCTTGTCCACTTTTGGTGAAGATTCCCAGCGTATCCTATCAGTTTGTGGAAAAGGATACGCCATAAGAATCCTTTTGGGAACTTGTGGTCTCCTATCTGGAGAGACCCAAGCCTTTTCGCACAATTCACTTAACTCAAATGATGATGGAAAAGTGACATCAGGCTTTTTCTCTTTATACATGTGTACCCTCGTGTCAGGGACAGGGGGTTCCTCAGTAATATGCAAAACCTCCTTAATGGCCATAATCATGTACCGTATACCCTTAGCCACCTACGGCTGTAATTTAGCATCTTCATAGTCGACACTAGAGTCAGAATCTGTGTCGGTATCTGTGTCATCGATCTGGGATATGGTGCGCTTCTGAGACCCCGACGGGCCTGACGCTATAGGGACAGGCATGGACTGGGTACCTGACTGATCCCTAGCTTCTGCCTTGTCTAACCTTTTATGCAATAGATTTACATTTGCATTCAAGACATTCAGCATATCCACCCATTCCGGTGTCGGCGTTGCCGACGGCAACCTGACATTCAAACACTCCCCCTCCACCGTAAGCGACCCTTCCTCGACAAACATGTCGACACACGCGTACCGACACACTTCACATACACAGGGAACCCCTTTTCTGAAGACCGTATTCCTGTCAAGACCCTTTGGAGAGACAGAGAGTATGCCAGCACACACCCCAGCGCAATAACCCTGGAGACCAACACAAAATGTTTTTCCCCAGCAGAGCTGTGTAATCTGTAAACCGCCAATTATGTGCCCCCCCCCCCCCCCTCTCTTTTAAGCACCCTTTCACCGTGTGTAAGCAGGGGAGAGTCCGGGGAGCTTCCTCTCAGCTGTGCTGTGGGGAGAAAATGGCGCTGGTGAGTGCTGAGGGAGAAGCCCCGCCCCCTCGGCGGAGGGCTTCTGTCCCGCTCAAACTTAGTAAAATATGGCAGGGGCTCTTTTATATACATGTACAGAGCCTACCTGTACATGTATATAGTCTTTTTGCCATGTAGAGGTTATATTGCTGCCCAGGGTGCCCCCCCCCCTGCGCCCTGCACCCTTACAGTGACTGGAGTGTGTGAGGTGTATGGGAGCAATGACACACAGCTGCAGTGCTGTGCGTTACCTCAGTGAAGCTGAAGGCTTCTGCCGCCTGAGAAGTCTTCTGACTTCTGGCTCTGTGAGGAGAACGGCGGCGCGGCTTCGGGGGTGGACGCCCAATAAGAACCTGCGTTCACCCCCTCTGGAGCTAATGGTGTCCAGTAGCCGAGGAAGCAGAGCCTATCTTTGACAAGAAGGTCTGCTCCTCTCTCCTCAGTCCCTCGATGCAGGGAGCCTGTTGCCAGCAGTGCTCCCTGTGAAAAAGTAGAAGAAAAATCCAAACAAAAATGCTTTCAGGCAGAGAACTCTGGAGAGCTCTCTACAGTGCACCCATCTTGCTCTGGGCACAGTGTAAAACTGAGGTCTGGAGGAGGGTCATAGAGGGAGGAGCCAGTGAACACCCAGAATCCAAAGCTTTCTTAAAGTGCCCTATCTCCTGCGGAGCCCGTCTATTCCCCATGGTCCTTACGGAGTCCCAGCATCCTCAAGGACGTTAGAGAAAAAAGGAGCAGTTGCACCTTTGTAAAAATAAGATTTTACTTACCGATAAATCTATTTCTCATAGTCCGTAGTGGATGCTGGGACTCCGTAAGGACCATGGGGAATAGCGGCTCCGCAGGAGACAGGGCACAAGAATAAAAGCTTTAGGATCAGGTGGTGTGCACTGGCTCCTCCCCCTATGACCCTCCTCCAAGCCTCAGTTAGGATACTGTGCCCGGACGAGCGTACATAATAAGGAAGGATATTGAATCCCGGGTAAGACTCATACCAGCCACACCAATCACACCGTACAACTCGTGATCTGAACCCAGTTAACAGTATGATAACAACGAAGGAGCCTCTGAAAAGATGGCTCACAACAACAATAACCCGATTTTGTTAACAATAACTATGTACAAGTATTGCAGACAATCCGCACTTGGGATGGGCGCCCAGCATCCACTACGGACTATGAGAAATAGATTTATCGGTAAGTAAAATCTTATTTTCTCTGACGTCCTAGTGGATGCTGGGACTCCGTAAGGACCATGGGGATTATACCAAAGCTCCCAAACGGGCGGGAGAGTGCGGATGACTCTGCAGCACCGAATGAGAGAACTCCAGGTCCTCCTCAGCCAGGGTATCAAATTTGTAGAATTTAGCAAACGTGTTTGCCCCTGACCAAGTAGCTGCTCGGCAAAGTTGTAAAGCCGAGACCCCTCGGGCAGCCGCCCAAGATGAGCCCACTTTCCTTGTGGAATGGGCTTTTACCGATTTAGGCTGTGGCAGGCCTGCCACAGAATGTGCAAGTTGAATTGTGCTACAAATCCAACGAGCAATAGTCTGCTTAGAAGCAGGAGCACCCAGCTTGTTGGGTGCATACAGGATAAACAGCGAGTCAGACTTTCTGACTCCAGCCGTCCTGGAAACATATATTTTCAGGGCCCTGACAACGTCAAGTAACTTGGAGTCCTCCAAGTCCCTAGTAGCCGCAGGCACCACAATAGGTTGGTTCATGTGAAAAGCAGAAACCACCTTAGGGAGAAATTGAGGACGAGTCCTCAATTCCGCCCTGTCAGAATGAAAAATTAAGTAAGGGCTTTTATATGATAAAGCCGCCAATTCTGACACACGCCTGGCTGAAGCCAGGGCTAACAGCATCGTCACCTTCCATGTGAGATATTTTAAGTCCACAGTGGTGAGTGGTTCAAACCAATGTGACTTAAGGAACCTCAAAACAACATTGAGATCCCAAGGTGCCACTGGAGGCACAAAAGGAGGTTGTATATGCAGTACCCCTTTTACAAATGTCTGAACTTCAGGTACTGAAGCCAGTTCTTTCTGGAAGAAAATCGACAGGGCCGAAATTTGAACCTTAATGGACCCTAATTTTAGGCCCATAGACAGTCCTGTTTGCAGGAAATGGAGGAAACGACCCAGTTGAAATTCCTCTGTAGGGGCCTTCTTGGCCTCACACCACGCAACATATTTTCGCCAAATGCGGTGATAATGTTTTGCGGTTACATCCTTCCTGGCTTTGACCAGGGTAGGGATGACTTCATCTGGAATGCCTTTTTCCTTCAGGATCCGGCGTTCAACCGCCATGCCGTCAAACGCAGCCGCGGTAAGTCTTGGAACAGACAAGGCCCCTGCTGGAGCAGGTCCTTTCTTAGAGGTAGAGGCCACGGGTCTTCCGTGAGCATCTCCTGAAGTTCCGGGTACCAAGTCCTTCTTGGCCAATCCGGAACCACGAGTATCGTTCTTACTCCTCTCCTTCTTATGATTCTCAGTACTTTTGGTATGAGAGGCAGAGGAGGGAACACATACACTGACTGGTACACCCACTGTGTCACCAGAGCGTCCACCGCTATTGCCTGAGGGTCCCTTGACCTGGCGCAATATCTGTCTAATTTTTTGTTTAGACGTGACGCCATCATGTCCACCTTTGGTTTTTCCCAACGGTTTACAATCAGGTGGAAGACTTCTGGGTGAAGTCCCCACTCTCCCGGGTGAAGGTCGTGTCTGCTGAGGAAGTCTGCTTCCCAGTTGTCCACTCCCGGAATGAACACTGCTGACAGAGCTATCACATGATTTTCCGCCCAGCGAAGAATCCTTGCAGCCTCTGCCATTGCCCTCCTGCTTCTCGTGCCGCCCTGTCTGTTTACGTGGGCGACTGACGTGATGTTGTCCGATTGGATCAATACCGCCTGACCCTGAAGCAGGGGTTTCGCTTGACTTAGGGCATTGTAAATGGCCCGTAGTTCCAGAATGTTTATATGAAGAGATGTTTCCATGCTTGACCACAAGCCCTGGAAGTTTTTTCCCTGTGTGACTGCTCCCCAGCCTCTCAGGCTTGCATCCGTGGTCACCAGGATCCAATCCTGAATGCCGAATCTGCGGCCCTCTAGAAGATGAGCACTCTGCAACCACCACAGGAGAGACACCCTTGTCTTTGGTGACAGGGTTATCCGCTGCTGCATCTGAAGATGCGAACCGGACCATTTGTCCAGTAGATCCCACTGAAACGTTCTTGCATGGAATCTTCCGAATGGAATTGCTTCGTAAGAAGCCACCATTTTTCCCAGGACCCTCGTGCACTGATGCACTGACACCTGGGCTGGTTTTAGGAGGTTCCTGACTAGCTCGGATAACTCCTTGGCCTTCTCCTCCGGGAGAAAAACCTTCTTCTGGACTGTGTCCAGAATCATTCCTAGGAACAGAAGACGAGTCGTTGGAATCAGCTGCGATTTTGGAATATTTAGGATCCACCCGTGCTGACGTAACACTATCTGAGATAGTGCTACTCCGACCTCTAACTGTTCCCTGGACCTTGCCCTTATCAGGAGATCGTCCAAGTAAGGGATAATTAATACGCCTTTTCTTCGAAGAAGAATCATCATTTCGGCCATTACCTTGGTAAAGACCCGAGGTGCCGTGGACAACCCAAACGGCAGCGTCTGAAACTGATAATGACAGTCTTGTACTACAAAACTGAGATACCCTTGGTGAGAAGGGTAGATTGGGACGTGGAGATAAGCATCTTTGATGTCCAGAGACACCATATAGTCCCCTTCTTCCAGGTTCGCTATCACCGCTCTGAGTGATTCCATCTTGAATTTGAACCTTTTTATGTAAGTGTTCAAGGATTTCAGATTTAAAACTGGTCTCACCGAGCCGTCCGGCTTCGGTACCACAAACAGCGTGGAATAATACCCCTTTCCTTGTTGTAGGAGGGGTATCCAGAACTGCCTCCCTGTCGGAGGGAGACTTTGGCAGAGCAGACTTCAGGAACCGGCGAGGGGGAAACGCCTCGAATTCCAGTTTGTACCCCTGCGATACTACCTGTAGAATCCAGGGATCCACTTGCGAGTGAGCCCACTGCGCGTTGAAATTCTTGAGACGGGCCCCCACCAAGCCTGAGTCTGCTTGTAAAGCCCCAGCGTCATGCTGAAGACTTGGCAGAAGCAGGGGAAGGCTTCTGATCTTGGGAAGCGGCTGCATGGTGCAGTCTTTTTCCCCTTCCTCTGCCCCGGGGCAGAAAGGAATGGCCTTTTGCTCGCTTGTATTTATGGGAACGAAAGGACTGAGTTTGAAAAGACGGTGTCTTTTTCTGTTGATGTGAAGTGACCTGGGGTAAGAAGGTGGACTTTCCAGCCGTTGCCGTGGCCACCAGGTCCGAAAGACCAGCCCCAAATAACTCCTCCCCTTTATACGGCAATACTTCCATATGTCGTTTGGAATCCGCATCCCCTGACCACTGACGCGTCCATAACGTTCTTCTGGCAGAGATGGACATAGCACTTACTCTTGATGCCAGGGTGCAAATATCCCTCTGTGCATCACGCATATATAGTAATGCATCCTTCAAATGCTCTATAGTTAACAATATATTGTCCCTATCCAGGGTATCAATATTTTCAGTCAGGGAATCCGACCACGCGACTCCAGCACTGCACATCCAGGCTGAAGCGATTGCTGGTCGCAGTATAACACCAGTATGTGTGTATATACTTTTTAGGATATTTTCCAGCCTTCTATCAGCTGGTTCTTTGAGGGTGGCCGTATCAGGAGACGGTAACGCTACTTGTTTAGATAAACGTGTGAGCGCCTTATCTACCCTAGGGGGTATTTCCCAACGTGTCCTAACCTCTGATGGGAAAGGATATAGTGCCAATAATTTATTAGAAATTAGCAGTTTTTTGTCGGGAGAAACCCACGCTTTTTCACATACCTCATTCAATTCATCTGACTCAGGAAAAACTATTGGTAGTTTTTTCACCCCCCACATAATACCCTTCTTAGTGGTATTTGTAGTGTCAGAAATGTGCAATGCTTCCTTCATTGCCGTGATCATGTAACGTGTGGCCCTACTGGACATTACGTTCGACTCATCACCTTCGACACTAGACTCCGTATCTGTGTCGACCCACTAAGGTAACGGGCGTTTTAGGGCCCCTGACGGTGTCTGAGACGCCTGGACAGGCACTAATTGATTTGCCGGCTGTCTCATGTCGTCAACCGTTTTTTGCAAAGTGTTGACATTATCACTTAATTGTTTGAACACGATCATCCAGTCAGGTGTCGACTCCCTAGGGGGTGACATCACTAACGCAGGCAATTGCTCCGCCTCCACATCATTTTCCTCCTCATACATGTCGACACACACGTACCGACACACAGCACACACACCGGGAATGCTCTGATAGAGGACAGGACCCCACGAGCCCTTTGGAGAGACAGAGGGAGAGTCTGCCAGCACACACCCAGCGCTATATATATACAGGGATAACCTTATATAAGTGTTATTCCCTTATAGCTGCTGTTTATATTGTCATTTGCTGCCAATAGTGCCCCCCCTTCTCTTTTTTACCCTGATTCTGAAGCAGGACTGCAGGGGAGAGTCAGGGAGCCGTCCTTCCAGCGGAACTGTGAGGGAAAATGGCGCTTGTGTGCTGAGGAGATAGGCTCCGCCCCTTCACGACGTCCTTATCCTCCGCTTTTTTGTGTAAAAATGGCAGGGGTTAAAATACATCCATATAGCCCAGGAGCTATATGTGATGTATTCTTTTGCCACCTAAGGTATTATCATTTATATTGCGTCTCAGGGCGCTCCCCCCCAAGCGCCCTGCACCCTCAGTGACCGGAGTGTGAAGTGTGCTGAGAGCAATGGCGCACAGCTGCGGTGCTGTGCGCTACCTTAGTCTGAAGACAGGATTGTCTTCTGCCGCCGATTTCACCGGACCTCTTCGTCTCTTCTGGCTCTGTAAGGGGGACGGCGGCGCGGCTCCGGTGACCCATCCAGGCTGTACCTGTGATCGTCCCTCTGGAGCTAATGTCCAGTAGCCTAAGAAGCCCAATCCACTCTGCACGCAGGTGAGTTCGCTTCTTCTCCCCTTAGTCCCACGATGCAGTGAGCCTGTTGCCAGCAGGACTCACTGAAAATAAAAAAACCTAAATTAAACTTTTATTCTAAGCAGCTCAGGAGAGCCACCTAGCCTGCACCCTTCTCGTTCGGGCACAAAAATCTAACTGAGGCTTGGAGGAGGGTCATAGTGGGAGGAGCCAGTGCACACCACCTGATCCTAAAGCTTTTATTCTTGTGCCCTGTCTCCTGCGGAGCCGCTATTCCCCATGGTCCTTACGGAGTCCCAGCATCCACTAGGACGTCAGAGAAACCATGTTGCACAGCACGTGGGAAAGATGTGAAATGCACAGGGATGGTTTAGTTGTTATGGGTTTATCTTAGCTTAATTCTATAATCAGTGTAAAAACAGAGCTGCCCATTAATCGACCTCTACATGCAAAGCAGTTAGTACTTTCCTTGCATGAAAAAAACATTTGCACCTCAGCTTGTTCCAGAAGTGAATTGCTTACTCCTGACTCCTGTTTAAAAAAATAAAATACAAAAATTCTTGTTTTCATGTGCCCATGAGATAGCTAAATATCAGTGCAACTGCAGGGCACAATAGAATATGCTGCTGCTATATAAAATAAGATTTTACTTACCGATAAATCTATTTCTCGGAGTCCGTAGTGGATGCTGGGGTTCCTGAAAGGACCATGGGGAATAGCGGCTCCGCAGGAGACAGGGCACAAAAAGTAAAGCTTTTCCAGATCAGGTGGTGTGCACTGGCTCCTCCCCCTATGACCCTCCTCCAGACTCCAGTTAGGTACTGTGCCCGGACGAGCGTACACAATAAGGGAGGATTTTGAATCCCGGGTAAGACTCATACCAGCCACACCAATCACACCGTACAACCTGTGATCTAAACCCAGTTAACAGTATGATAACAGCGGAGCCTCTGAAAGATGGCTTCCTTCAACAATAACCCGAATTAGTTAACAATAACTATGTACAATTTATGCAGATAATCCGCACTTGGGATGGGCGCCCAGCATCCACTACGGACTCCGAGAAATAGATTTATCGGTAAGTAAAATCTTATTTTCTCTATCGTCCTAGTGGATGCTGGGGTTCCTGAAAGGACCATGGGGATTATACCAAAGCTCCCAAACGGGCGGGAGAGTGCGGATGACTCTGCAGCACCGAATGAGAGAACTCCAGGTCCTCCTTAGCCAGAGTATCAAATTTGTAAAATTTTACAAACGTGTTCTCCCCTGACCACGTAGCTGCTCGGCAAAGTTGTAATGCCGAGACCCCTCGGGCAGCCGCCCAAGATGAGCCCACCTTCCTTGTGGAGTGGGCCTTTACAGATTTAGGCTGTGGCAGGCCTGCCACAGAATGTGCAAGTTGGATTGTGCTACAGATCCAACGAGCAATCGTCTGCTTAGACGCAGGAGCACCCATCTTGTTGGGTGCATACAATATAAACAACGAGTCAGATTTTCTGACTCCAGCTGTCCTTGCAATATATATTTTTAATGCTCTGACAACGTCCAGTAACTTGGAGTCCTCCAAGTCACTTGTAGCCGCAGGCACTACAATAGGCTGGTTCAGATGAAATGCTGACACCACCTTAGGGAGAAAATGCGGACGAGTCCGCAGTTCTGCCCTGTCCGAATGGAAAATCAGATATGGGCTTTTGTAAGATAAAGCTGCCAATTCTGATACTCTCCTGGCAGAAGCCAGGGCTAGAAGCATGGTCACTTTCCAAGTGAGATATTTCAAATCCACCTTTTTTAGTGGTTCAAACCAATGAGATTTTAGAAAGTCCAAAACCACATTGAGATCCCACGGTGCCACTGGAGGCACCACAGGACACTGTATATGCAGCACTCCCTTAACAAAGGTCTGGACTTCAGGGACTGAAGCCAATTCTTTTTGAAAGAAAATCGACAGGGCCGAAATTTGAACCTTAATAGATCCCAATTTGAGACCCATAGACAATCCTGATTGCAGGAAATGTAGGAATCGACCCAGTTGAAATTCCTCCGTCGGAGCACTCCGATCTTCGCACCACGCAACATATTTTCGCCAAATTCGGTGATAATGTTGCACGGTTACTTCCTTCCTTGCTTTAATCAAAGTAGGAATGACTTCTTCCGGCATGCCTTTTTCCTTTAGGATCCGGCGTTCAACCGCCATGCCGTCAAACGCAGCCGCGGTAAGTCTTGAAACAGACAGGGACCCTGCTGAAGCAAGTCCCTCCTTAGAGGTAGAGGCCACGGATCTTCCGTGATCATCTCTTGAAGTTCCGGGTACCAAGTCCTTCTTGGCCAATCCGGAACCACTAGTATCGTTCTTACGCCTCTTTGCCGTATAATTCTCAATACTTTTGGTATGAGAGGCAGAGGAGGAAACACATACACCGACTGGTACACCCAAGGCGTTACCAGCGCGTCCACAGCTATTGCCTGCGGATCTCTTGACCTGGCGCAATACCTGTCCAGTTTTTTGTTGAGGCGAGACGCCATCATGTCCACCATTGGTCTTTCCCAACGGGTTACCAGCATGTGGAAGACTTCTGGATGAAGTCCCCACTCTCCCGGGTGAAGATCGTGTCTGCTGAGGAAGTCTGCTTCCCAGTTGTCCACTCCCGGGATGAACACTGCTGACAGTGCTATCACATGATTCTCTGCCCAGCGAAGAATCCTTGCAGCTTCTGCCATTGCACTCCTGCTTCTTGTGCCGCCCTGTCTGTTCACATGGGCGACTGCCGTGATGTTGTCCGACTGGATCAACACCGGTTTTCCCTGAAGCAGAGGTTCTGCCTGGCTTAGAGCATTGTATATTGCTCTTAGTTCCAGAATGTTTATGTGAAGAGACGTTTCCAGACTCGTCCATACTCCCTGGAAGTTTCTTCCTTGTGTGACTGCTCCCCAGCCTCTCAGGCTGGCGTCCGTGGTCACCAGGATCCAATCCTGTATGCCGAATCTGCGGCCCTCCAATAGATGAGGACTCTGCAACCACCACAGAAGAGACACCCTTGTCCTTGGAGACAGGTTTATCCGTAGGTGCATCTGAAGATGCGACCCTGACCATTTGTCCAACAGATCCCTTTGGAAAATTCTTGCGTGGAATCTGCCGAATGGAATTGCTTCGTAAGAAGCCACCATTTTTCCCAGGACTCTTGTGCATTGATGTACAGACACCTTTCCTGGTTTTAGGAGGTTCCTGACAAGCTCGGATAACTCCTTGGCTTTTTCCTCCGGGAGAAAAACCTTTTTCTGAACCGTGTCCAGAATCATCCCTAGGAACAGCAGACGAGTTGTCGGCATTAACTGGGATTTTGGAATATTCAGAATCCACCCGTGCTGTTTTAGCACTTCTTGAGACAGTGCTAATCCCATCTCTAGCTGTTCTCTGGACCTTGCCCTTATTAGGAGATCGTCCAAGTATGGGATAATTAATATGCCTTTTCTTCGAAGAAGAATCATCATCTCGGCCATTACCTTTGTAAAGATCCGAGGTGCCGTGGACAATCCGAACGGCAGCGTCTGAAACTGATAGTGACAGTTTTGTACAACGAACCTGAGGTACCCCTGGTGTGAGGGGTAAATTGGAACGTGGAGATACGCATCCTTGATGTCCAAGGATACCATAAAGTCCCCCTCTTCCAGGTTCGCTATCACTGCTCTGAGTGACTCCATCTTGAACTTGAACTTCTTTATGTACAGGTTCAAGGACTTCAGATTTAGAATAGGCCTTACCGAGCCATCCGGCTTCGGTACCACAAAAAGAGTGGAATAATACCCCTTCCCTTGTTGTAGAAGAGGTACCTTGACTATCACCTGCTGAGAGTACAGCTTGTGAATGGCTTCCAAAACCGTCTCCCTTTCGGAGGGGGACGTTGGTAAAGCAGACTTCAGGAAACGGCGAGGTGGATCTGTCTCTAATTCCAACCTGTACCCTTGAGATATTATCTGCAGGATCCAGGGATCTACCTGCGAGTGAGCCCACTGCGCGCTGTAATTTTTGAGACGACCGCCCACCGTCCCCGAGTCCGCTTGAGAAGCCCCAGCGTCATGCTGAGGCTTTTGTAGAAGCCGGGGAGGGCTTCTGTTCCTGGGAAGGAGCTGCCTGTTGCTGTCTCTTCCCTCGACCTCTGCCTCGTGGCAGATATGAATAGCCCTTTGCTCTCTTATTTTTAAAGGAACGAAAGGGCTGCGGTTGAAAAGTCGGTGCCTTTTTCTGTTGGGGAGTGACTTGAGGTAGAAAGGTGGATTTCCCGGCTGTAGCCGTGGCCACCAAATCTGATAGACCGACTCCAAATAACTCCTCCCCTTTATACGGCAAAACTTCCATATGCCGTTTTGAATCCGCATCGCCTGTCCACTGTCGCGTCCATAAAGCTCTTCTGGCCGAAATGGACATAGCACTTACCCGTGATGCCAGTGTGCAGATATCCCTCTGTGCATCACGCATATAAAGAAATGCATCCTTTATTTGTTCTAACGACAGTAAAATATTGTCCCTGTCCAGGGTATCAATATTTTCAATCAGGGACTCTGACCAAACTACCCCAGCACTGCACATCCAGGCAGTCGCTACAGCTGGTCGTAGTATAACACCTGCATGTGTGTATATACTTTTTTGGATATTTTCCATCCTCCTATCTGATGGATCTTTAAGTGCGGCCGTCTCAGGAGAGGGTAACGCCACTTGTTTAGATAAGCGTGTTAGCGCCTTGTCCACCCTAGGAGGTGTTTCCCAGCGCTCCCTAACCTCTGGCGGGAAAGGGTATAATGCCAATAATTTCTTTGAAATTATCAGCTTTTTATCAGGGGCAACCCACGCTTCATTACACACGTCATTTAATTCTTCTGATTCAGGAAAAACTATAGGTAGTTTTTTCACACCCCACATAATACCCTGTTTAGTGGTACCTGTAGTATCAGCTAAATGTAACGCCTCCTTCATTGCCAAAATCATATAACGTGTGGCCCTACTGGAAAATACGGTTGATTCGTCACCGTCACCACTGGAGTCAGTGCCTGTGTCTGTGTCGACCGACTGAGGCAAAGGGCGTTTCACAGCCCCTGACGGTGTTTGAGTCGCCTGGACAGGCACTAATTGATTGTCCGGCCGCCTCATGTCGTCAAACGACTGCTTTAGCGTGTTGACACTATCCCGTAGTTCCATAAATAAAGGCATCCATTCTGGTGTCGACTCCCTAGGGGGTGACATCCTCATATTTGGCAATTGCTCCGCCTCCACACCAATATCGTCCTCATACATGTCGACACACACGTACCGACACACAGCAGACACACAGGGAATGCTCCTAACGAAGACAGGACCCACTAGCCCTTTGGGGAGACAGAGGGAGAGTTTGCCAGCACACACCAAAAGCGCTATATATATATCAGGGATAGCCTTATAATAAGTGCTCCCTTATAGCTGCTTTGTTATATCAAAATATCGCCATAAATTTGCCCCCCCCTCTCTGTTTTACCGTTTCTGTAGTGCAGTGCAGGGGAGAGACTTGGGAGCCGTCCTGACCAGCGGAGCTGTGAGAGGAAATGGCGCCGTGTGCTGAGGAGATAGGCCCCGCCCCTTTTCTGGCGGGCTCGTCTCCCGCTATTTAGAGAAATCAGGCAGGGGTTAAATATCTCCATATAGCCTCTAGGGGCTATATGTGAGGTATTTTTAGCCTTTATATAGGTTACATTTGCCTCCCAGGGCGCCCCCCCCCAGCGCCCTGCACCCTCAGTGACCGCGTGTGAAGTGTGCTGAGAGGAAAATGGCGCACAGCTGCAGTGCTGTGCGCTACCTTTAGAAGACTGCAGGAGTCTTCAGCCGCCGATTCTGGACCTCTTCTGACTTCAGCATCTGCAAGGGGGCCGGCGGCGCGGCTCCGGTGACCATCCAGGCTGTACCTGTGATCGTCCCTCTGGAGCTTGATGTCCAGTAGCCAAGAAGCCAATCCATCCTGCACGCAGGTGAGTTGACTCCTTCTCCCCTCAGTCCCTCGCTGCAGTGATCCTGTTGCCAGCAGGAATCACTGTAAAATAAAAAACCTAGCTAAACTTTTTCTAAGCAGCTCTTTAGGAGAGCCACCTAGATTGCACCCTTCTCGGCCGGGCACAAAAATCTAACTGGAGTCTGGAGGAGGGTCATAGGGGGAGGAGCCAGTGCACACCACCTGATCTGGAAAAGCTTTACTTTTTGTGCCCTGTCTCCTGCGGAGCCGCTATTCCCCATGGTCCTTTCAGGAACCCCAGCATCCACTAGGACGATAGAGAAATAACTGTTAATAATGCTAAAGCAATGTCATGTGCCATGTATCATGCTTCCTCCTATGGGAAAGCTGTGACATAGGAGAAGGCCATCAGGGATTGATTCATTTCATCCGCAGGAATGGCTGGTGTTCAGTTTGCCAGATAATGCATTGTTGAGTATGGGCCTAGTCACATCCATGACATTGGTTTTCATGGTAAAGTCATTTCTGAGGCAATTTATATTAGACAAACGTGCCCATCTCCCTTTGCCGGTGACTTCCTTTCTCCTAGTTCAGAGTACAAACTTACCTTTAATGCAATATAATAAATGTATATACTGTTCTCCTTTACACCTAACATTATCTATGTTATCCCTCTCACCCTATCTTGTTATCTAAACAGCACAGCAGCCAAAGTCCGATATCCCAGTTTCTGCAGTTCAGGTCACACTCACCACTTGGCATTTCTAGGACTGGTCATGCTCTGGCCAGGGCTAGCAGAAGTCTGAATGTCTCTGATCTTATGTCAAGTGAAGCTGAAAATGTAACATTTGCCATTTGCTGCAGGAGACTGACCTGCTACAGACTGGCATAAAAAGATCTACTGAACAGCAGACGCTGAGCACACCAGACTAAGGGGGTTATTCAGACCTGGACGCAGGCGCGCGTACGCCTGCAGTGGCTACATCCAAGAGGTCGGCACATGCGCACGACACCAAAAAAAAGTGGGGGGGAAAATCATGTCGACCTTTTGTCATGTCAACCTAGAAACCATGATGACCTACTTACTGTCGACCAATAGAGGTCAACCTTGCATACCACACCCTGGGATACCGGCGGTCAGAATACAAACCACGGCATCCGGATAGTTGGAATTTCAACAGTGGCCAGGTAAGTATGCTAACCCTCCCTTCCCACAGCCTAAACCTAACCCTCTCCCCCCGCAGCCTAAACCCAACCCTACCCCCCGAAAGCCTAAACATATCCCTCCAACCCGGAACTAACCCTAACACTCCACCTGGGTGCCTTAACCTAAACATAACCCCGGTTCTAAACTAACTCCTCTGACCGGATCCCGTGTTGGGTGAAATAGAAAAAACAAAATAAGCCTAGTTAACCATTTTGATAGTACATGCATCTTTTTTTTTTAAAATACCTTCTTCATGCTAAGTTTTAACAAAAAGAATTGATAAAACTTGTACAAATGTCCTGTATGCGACAGCGGAACAGCCCTGCTGAGTCCACAGATACAGTACTTGGATCTCGCAGATGCACACAGGAGGTGTCCTATAGGAGTTGCACCTCCTGCTACATGTGCATTTTATTTGTTCCTTATGGTCAAGCAAATCCTTACAAATCGGGGAGGGGGGCAGGCGTGATTGACATGCTCTCAACCCCAACTGGTATGGATTGTCTGGATGTGTTTTAGTAATAGCCTTTATCATGAGGCCTACTGTGACAAATTACATGGCCCTATGTGGGCACTGTTATCATGTAGTGTTAGGACGGCTGACATCGGAGAAGCCTTGAAAGTGGCTCAGCAGCTTAAACATGTGTTTGCAAACATGTGTAAACTAATTCTCTGAATTTCTATTACCAGATAGGTTCAGGTATGTTTACAGATAATTTTTAGTGTGCTGAAGGGAAATGTAGGGGTGGGATTTGCAACCCCCACCCCCTCTCTGTCTGTTTGTCTGTGACCCCTCCCCCTTTCCAGCGCCTGATACATAATTATTTCCAGGAATGACCGAGCAACTACCAATGTTTGTCTGCTGGTATGGATTGGTCCCAGCACTTGCCAAGCTCTACTGCCCAAGGAGAGCAGATGTGAATCTTGTATGTGTCTACACACAAATGTGTATCTATACACACACCATTGTACGTGACTAAGTATCTAAATCACCAATGGACTCACTGTCACATGTCCAGGAATTCGGATGTACTTATACTTTCAGACTGCTGCTGGGAACAGATGTGGACACCCAGGACACTTGGAAATAATGTCATCTTTGACCACTCCTGAGCCCACCAATCAGCATCCTTTTAGGCATGACCCGGGTTTGGCCTTTCACTCTGCAGATGAGCCGGTACGGACCCGGGAATACCAAGGATGCACAACTCAGTCGGGGTGAACTCTTTCACACCAAGCTAGGACCCAGGTCGCATCGGCTTGCCCCAGCAATAATCAGGGCTCTCTGATCGGTGTAAAAGGGGTATAAGTAGCAGGTGGCGAAGGGGGGACTAGTTGTATTTAGGTAAGGCTTTCTTAAGGTTCATCAGACCTTAAGGACAGCATTCAGAAGTGATCTATTTAGAGCCACACTTAGGGGTAATTTACTAAAGGTGGGAGTTTTTTTTTAGAACCGCTGATGTTGTTCATAGCAACCAATCAGATTCTACTTAACATTTATGTAGCCGCTTCTAGAAGATAACAGAGTCTGACTGGTTGGTATGGGCAATATCACCAGTTCTAAAAACTTCCCACCTCAGTAATTTTACCCCTTAAGCTCTGCAAAACATGCAACACAGTGCAATGTACTACAGGTAGATATAAACAGCTCAAGAGCCAAGAAGTATACACAAGTTGACATATATAAAGCACTTAAATTGTATGTGCCGCTAACTGTAAGAATGTCTTCCGTACATGTTGAGATTATGTTTTCATTCAACCAAGAAAATAAGAGGATGAACACAAGTTTGACAATGTTGATTCTGTATCTGAAATTTGTATTATAACGCTCATAGGGGTATATTTACTAAAGTGCGGGCTTATAAAAGCGGAGATGTCACCCATAGTAACCAGTTAGTTTCTAACTATTATCTTCTAGAACAGGCATTCCCATTCTCGGTCCTCATGGCACACTAACAGTCCTGGTTTTAGTGATCTCCAGGCTTGAACACAGGTGACTGAATTAGTACCTCAGTTATTTTGATTTAGCCATCTGTGCTGAAGCCTGGATATCAATAAAACCTGCACTGTTGGTGTGCCTTGAGGACTGCTGTTGGGAATGCCTGTTCTAGAAGGTGCTAGATAAATCATAAGTGGAATCTGATTGGTTGCTATGGGCAACATCTGCATTTTTATAAACCGGCACTCTAGTACACAGGTTCTCAAACTCGGTCCTCAGGACCCCACACGGTGCATGTTTTGCAGGTCTCTTCACAGAATCACACGTGACATAATTAGCTCCACCTGTGGGCCTTTTAAATGTGTCAGTGAGTAATTAATACACCTGTGCACCTGCTGGGTTACCTGCAAAACATGCACTGTGTGGGGTCCTGAGGACCGAGTTTGAGAACCACTGCTCTAGTAAATACACGCCATAGCCTGAATAGAAATAGTTTGAAAGGCCCAGTGAAGTACCACTCATTTATGGATAATGACATAATTGAAGGTAGTCTTACATACAATAACTATCAGTAGCCTAATTACATTATATTGCCACTTAAGAAAGAACCTTTAACCCCAAACTGGGAATTTGAATACACTGGCAGGGAGATAGCAGAAACTTGTAGAGACCGAGCTTTTTTTATTTGGGTAACATTGGATTCCTGTAGTAAGCCAGGATTTCTCACTGCAAACCAAGGTAGTAAGCACAATACTGATACATTAATAAAAGTATACAGTGTGAAATACACTGCTCAAAAAAATAAAGGGAACACTAAAATAACATCCTAGATCTGAATGAATGAAATATTCTTATTAAATACTTTGTTCTTTACATAGTTGAATGTGCTGACAACAAAATCACACAAAAATGATCAATGGAAATCAAATTTATTAACCCACGGAGGTCTGGATTTGGAGTCACCCTCAAAATTAAAGTGGAAAAACACACTACAGGCTGATACAACTTTGATGTAATGTCCTTAAAACAAGTCAAAATGAGGCTCAGTAGTGTGTGGCCTCCACGTGCATGTATGACCTCCCTACAACGCCTGGGCATGCTCCTGATGAGGTGGCGGATGGTCTCCTGAGGGATCTCCTCCCAGACCTGGACTAAAGCATCCGCCAACTCCTGGACAGTCTGTGGTGCAACGTAGTGTTGGTGGATAGAGCAAGACATGATGTCCCAGATGTGCTCAATTGGATTCAGGTCTGGGGAACGGGTGGGCCAATCCATAGCATCAATGCATTCGTATTGCAGGAACTGCTGACAAACTCCAGCCACATGAGGTCTAGCATTGTCTTGCATCAGGAGGAACCCAGGGCCAACCGCACCAGCATATGGTCTCACAAGGGGTCTGAGGATCTCAACTCGGTACCTAATGGCAGTCAGGCTACCTCTGGCGAGCACATGGAGGGCTGTGCGGCCCCCCAAAGAAATGCCACCCTACACCATTACTGACCCACTGCCAAACCGGTCATGCTGGAGGATGTTGCAGGCAGCAGAACGTTCTCCTTAGCGTCTCCAGACTCTGTCACGTCTGTCACATGTGCTCAGTGAGAACCTGCTTTCATCTGTGAAGAGCACAGGGCGCCAGTGGCGAATTTGCCAATCTTGGTGTTCTCTGGCAAATGCCAAACATCCTGCACGGTGTTGGGCTGTAAGCACAACCCCCACCTGTGGACGTCGGGCCCTCATACCACCCTCATGGAGTCTGTTTCTGATCGTTTGAGTAGACACATGCACATTTGTGGCTTGCTGGAGGTCATTTTGCAGGGCTCTGGCAGTGCTCCTCCTGTTCCTCCTTGCACAAAGGCGGAAGTAGCGGTCCTGCTGCTGGGTTGTTCCCCTTTTTATGGCCTCCTCCACGTCTCCTGATGTACTGGCCTGTCTCCTGGTAGCGCCTCCATGCTCTGGACACTACGCTGACAGACACAGCAAACCTTCTTGCCACAGCTCGCATTGATGTGCCATCCTGGATGAGCTGCACTACTTGAGCCACTTGTGTGGGTTGTAGGGAGGTCATACAGGCACGTGGAGGCCAAACACACTACTGAGCCTCATTTTGACTTGTTTTAAGAACATTACATCAAAGTTGTATCAGCCTGTAGTGTGTTTTTCCACTTTAATTTTGGGGGTGACTACAAATCCAGACCTCCATGGGTTAATCAATTTGATTTCCATTGATAATTTTTGTGTGATTTTGTTGTCAGCACATTCAACTATGTAAAGAACAAAATATTTAATAAGAATATTTCATTCATTCAGATCTAGGATGTGTTATTTTAGTGTTCCCTTTATTTTTTTGAGCAGTGTATATTAAGCATTTTTATCATAGAAAGTCATGCAACTTTCATCACACAACCTCTATTTACGGTCACTTTATTTGTGGGCTGTTAAAATGAAAGGTAATGCAATTAGAACGGGATATGGTCGTTAGGTCGACCACTGAAGGTCAACATGCATTAGGTCGACATGTACTAGGTGGACAGGTCAAAAGGTCGACATGAGTTTCTCATTTTTTTGGACTTTTTCATACTAGACGATCCATGTGGACTACAATTGGGAATGGTAACCTTTGCTCGCCATGCGAGGGGACACGGTGCACTAACTGGGGTTCCCCGTCACTTTACGAAGAAAACGACACCAAAAAAAGTCCCAAAACCCATGTCAACCTTTTGATCTATCGACCTAGTACATATCGACCTAATGACCATGTTGACCTATTGCCCCTGTTGACCTAATGCATGTCGATCTTCAGCAGTCGACCTAAGTTGAGTCGACCCAACAACCCATACCCATTAGAACAATAGAGAAAATGTAATTTGTTTTAAACTTACAAGAAGATCATGTAAATGAATGGTAGGGATGTCCATTGATGGTTAGCCACCAATGGTCAAAGGTGGTTTTTGCCATAGATGGCGATGGGTTGTTTTTTTTAGTCGGCGCAGGGGCATGGAGTCTAGAGCCCCCCAAATGCATCACTAATGGGTATATTCATGAAGCAGTGAAAAGTGTGGAGAAGTGAGCCAGTGGAGAAGTTGCCCATTGCAACCAATCAGCATTGAAGTAACATTTATAATTGGCATACTGTACAATTGTATGGAGCATCTGATTGGTTGCCGTGGGCAACTTCTCCACAGGCTCACTTTTAAACTCTTTTTACTGCTTCCTGAATAGATCCCTAAGTCCCATTCCCTTCCTTGGCTCATCTGTGTAACATAAGCAGAGATGTTCAAACCAGAAGTGGTTTACTGCCACTGATACAAAGAACCAATAGTAGAATGGTTAACCCTCTGAAGGCCATCCCTAATGTATGACCGGGATCAGTATGATTTGCCGATGGACGGATCCCATCCGTCGGTATACTCACTGCATCCCGTATGACCAACTCATACCCTTTTTTCGTGTATGTTTTAGAACAGTGATTCTCAAACCTCATGTTTTCTATATTTCCCATCTGTGGAAGCAGGAGGGATAATTACTGACCCACTAAAATAAATAAACTCACCTGTGCATGATTAAAAACAAAAAATCCACAAACATGACCTGCTAGTGGACAGGAGGTGAGAACCACTGATGTAAGGCTCTACAGTAGTGTTAGCTCCAGGCTCAATTTTGCTAGTAATTGTATCCTGTTACAACCCAGCATTTAATGAGTCTCTCAACCCAGTCAACAATATGAACTTTTTGGGAATTTTTCTATACATGAAATAAAAGTGAAATTCTCCCCCATAGTTGCCAGATGATGCCTGGTAAAAGATATTAACCACATAGCTGGGACAACCCTGTGCTTTAGGATGGTCATCGAAATAACGCCCAGCATTATAAATTCATCACCAGACACTAATGGTGTGCCACTGATTATTAGACTGTATCAAGAAAATAATAAGAATTTACTTACCGATAATTCTATTTCTCGGAGTCCGTAGTGGATGCTGGGGTTCCTGAAAGGACCATGGGGAATAGCGGCTCCGCAGGAGACAGGGCACAAAAAAGTAAAGCTTTACTAGGTCAGGTGGTGTGCACTGGCTCCTCCCCCTATGACCCTCCTCCAGACTCCAGTTAGGTACTGTGCCCGGACGAGCATACACAATAAGGGAGGCATTTTGAATCCCGGGTAAGACTCATACCAGCCACACCAATCACACCGTACAACTTGTGATCTAAACCCAGTTAACAGTATGACAACAGAAAGGGCCTCTTAAAGATGGCTCCTTAACAATAACCCGAATTAGTTAACAATAACTATGTACAAGTATTGCAGATAATCCGCACTTGGGATGGGCGCCCAGCATCCACTACGGACTCCGAGAAATAGAATTATCGGTAAGTAAATTCTTATTTTCTCTATCGTCCTAAGTGGATGCTGGGGTTCCTGAAAGGACCATGGGGATTATACCAAAGCTCCCAAACGGGCGGGAGAGTGCGGATGACTCTGCAGCACCGAATGAGAGAACTCCAGGTCCTCCTTTGCCAGGGTATCAAATTTGTAAAATTTTACAAACGTGTTCTCCCCCGACCACGTAGCTGCTCGGCAGAGTTGTAATGCCGAGACCCCTCGGGCAGCCGCCCAAGATGAGCCCACCTTCCTTGTGGAGTGGGCTTTTACAGTTTTAGGCTGTGGCAGGCCTGCCACAGAATGTGCAAGTTGAATTGTGTTACAAATCCAACGAGCAATCGACTGCTTAGAAGCAGGTGCGCCCAACTTGTTGGGTGCATACAATATAAACAGCGAGTCAGATTTTCTGACTCCAGCCGTCCTTGCAATGTATATTTTTAAGGCTCTGACAACGTCCAACAACTTGGAGTCCTCCAAGTCGCTAGTGGCCGCAGGCACCACAATAGGTTGGTTCAGATGAAATGCTGATACCACTTTAGGGAGAAAATGCGGACGAGTCCGCAGTTCTGCCCTATCCGAATGGAAGATTAGATAAGGACTTTTATAAGATAAAGCCGCCAATTCAGATACTCTCCTGGCAGAGGCCAGGGCTAGTAACATAGTCACTTTCAATGTGAGATATTTCAAATCCACCTTTTTCAATGGTTCAAACCAATGGGATTTGAGGAAATCTAAAACTACATTTAGATCCCACGGTGCCACCGGAGGCACCACAGGAGGCTGTATATGCAGTACTCCCTTGACAAAAGTCTGGACCTCAGGGACAGAGGCCAATTCTTTTTGGAAGAATATTGACAGGGCCGAAATTTGAACCTTAATGGATCCCAATTTGAGACCCATAGATAATCCTGATTGCAGGAAATGTAGGAAACGACCCAGTTGGAATTCCTCCGTCGGAACCTTCCGATCCTCGCACCACGCTACATATTTTCGCCAAATGCGGTGATAATGTTTCACGGTGACTTCCTTCCGTGCCTTAATCAAGGTAGGAATGACTTCTTCTGGAATGCCTTTCCCTTTTAGGATCTGGCGTTCAACCGCCATGCCGTCAAACGCAGCCGCGGTAAGTCTTGAAAAAGACAGGGACCCTGCTGTAGCAGGTCCCTTCTCAGAGGTAGAGGCCACGGTTCGTCCGTGAGCATCTCTTGAAGTTCCGGATACCAAGTCCTTCTCGGCCAATCCGGAACCACTAGTATTGTTCTTACTCTTCTTTGCCGTATGATCTTCAATACCTTTGGTATGAGCGGCAGAGGAGGAAACACATACACTGACTGGTACACCCAAGGAGTTACCAGTGCGTCCACAGCTATTGCCTGTGGATCTCTTGACCTGGCGCAATATTTGTCCAGTTTCTTGTTGAGGCGAGACGCCATCATGTCTACAATTGGTCTTTCCCAACGGTCTATTAACATGTTGAAGACTTCTGGATGTAGACCCCACTCTCCCGGATGAAGATCGTGTCTGCTGAGGAAGTCTGCTTCCCAGTTGTCCACGCCCGGGATGAACACTGCTGACAGTGCTATCACGTGATTCTCCGCCCAGCGAAGAATCTTGGCAGCTTCTGCCATTGCACTCCTGCTTCTTGTGCCGCCCTGCCTGTTTACATGGGCGACCGCCGTGATGTTGTCCGACTGAATCAACACCGGCTTTCCTTGCAGGAGAAGTTCCGCCTGGCTTAGAGCATTGTAGATTGCTCTTAGTTCCAGAATGTTTATGTGAAGAGACTTTTCCAGACTCGTCCATACTCCCTGGAAGTTTCTTCCTTGTGTGACTGCTCCCCAGCCTCTCAGGCTGGCGTCCGTGGTCACCAGGATCCAATCCTGAATGCCGAATCTGCGGCCTTCTAATAGGTGAGCCTTCTGCAACCACCACAGAAGTGACACCCTTGTCTTTGGTGACAGGGTTATTCGCAGGTGCATCTGCAGATGCGACCCTGACCATTTGTCCAACAGATCCCTTTGGAATATTCTTGCATGGAATCTGCCGAATGGAATTGCTTCGTAA
Organism: Pseudophryne corroboree; assembly: GCF_028390025.1. Taxonomy (NCBI): domain Eukaryota; kingdom Metazoa; phylum Chordata; class Amphibia; order Anura; family Myobatrachidae; genus Pseudophryne; species Pseudophryne corroboree. The sequence goes on from NC_086449.1 coordinate 506,823,522, forward strand.
GAAGCCACCATTTTTCCCAGGACTCTTGTGCATTGATGTACTGACACTTTTCCTGGTTTTAGGAGGTTCCTGACCAGATCGGATAACTCCTTGGCTTTTTCCTCTGGAAGGAAAACCTTTTTCTGAACCGTGTCCAGAATCATTCCTAGGAACAGCAGACGAGTTGTCGGGATTAAATGGGATTTTGGAATATTCAGAATCCACCCGTGTTGTCTTAGCACCTCTTGAGATAGTGCTAAAGCTGTCTCCAGCTGTTCTCTGGACCTTGCCCTTATTAGGAGATCGTCCAAGTATGGGATAACTAATACGCCTTTTCTTCGAAGAAGAATCATCATCTCGGCCATTACCTTGGTAAAGACCCGAGGCGCCGTGGACAATCCGAACGGCAGCGTCTGAAACTGATAGTGACAGTTTTGAACAATGAACCTGAGGTACCCCTGGTGTGCGGGGTAAATCGGAACGTGTAGATACGCATCCTTGATGTCCAAGGATACCATAAAGTCCCCTTCTTCCAGGTTCGCTATCACTGCTCTGAGTGACTCCATCTTGAACTTGAACTTTTTTATGTAGAGGTTCAAGGACTTCAGATTTAGAATAGGCCTTACCGAGCCATCCGGCTTCGGTACCACAAATAGAGTGGAATAATACCCCTTTCCTTGTTGTAATAGGGGTACTTTGACTATCACCTGCTGAGCGTACAGCTTGTGAATGGCTTCCAACACCCTCTCCCTTTCGGAAGAGACGGTTGGTAAGGTAGACTTCAGGAAACGATGAGGAGGATCCGTCTCTAATTCCAACCTGTACCCCTGAGATATTATCTGCAGGATCCAGGGGTCTACCTGCGAGTGAGCCCACTGCGCGCTGTAATTTTTGAGACGGCCCCCCACTGTCCCCGAGTCCGCTTGAGAGGCCCCAGCGTCATGCTGAGGTTTTTGCAGGAGCCGGGGAGGGCTTCTGTTCCTGGGAAGGAGCTGCCTGTTGGTGTCTCTTCCCTCTTCCTCTGCCTCGTGGCAGGTACGACAAGCCCTTTGCTCTCTTATTTTTGTAGGAGCGAAAAGGCTGCGGTTGAAAAGTCGGTGCCTTTCTCTGTTGGGGAGTGACTTGAGGTAAAAAAGTGGATTTCCCGGCAGTAGCCGTGGCCACCAAGTCTGATAGACCAACTCCAAATAACTCCTCCCCTTTATACGGCAAAACCTCCATGTGACGTTTTGAAACCGCATCGCCTGTCCACTGTCGTGTCCATAAGGCTCTTCTGGCTGAAATGGACATAGCACTCACCCGAGATGCCAGTGTGCAAATATCCCTCTGTGCATCACGCATATAGATAAATGCATCCTTTATTTGTTCTAACGACAGTAAAACATTGTCCCTATCTAGGGTATCAATATTTTCAATCAGGGATTCTGACCAAACTACTCCAGCACTGCACATCCAGGCAGTTGCTATAGCTGGTCGTAGTATAACACCTGCATGTGTGTATATATTCTTTTGAATAACTTCCATCTTTCTATCTGATGGATCCTTAAGTGCGGCCGTCTCAGGAGAGGGTAACGCCACTTGTTTGGATAAGCGTGTGAGCGCCTTGTCCACCTTAGGGGGTGTTTCCCAGCGCGCCCTAACCTCTGGCGGGAAAGGGTATAATGCCAATAACTTTTTTGAAATTATCAACTTTTTATCAGGAGCAACCCACGCTTCATCACACACGTCATTTAATTCTTCTGATTCAGGAAAAACTGTCTGTAGTTTTTTCACACCATACATAATACCCTGTTTTACGGTATCTGTAGTATCAGCTAAATGTAACGTCTCCTTCATTGCCAAAATCATATAACGTGTGGCCCTACTGGAAAATACGTTTGAATTTCTACCGTCGTCACTGGAATCAGTGCCCGTGTCTGGGTCTGTGTCGACCGACTGAGGCAAAGGGCGTTTTACAGCCCCTGACGGTGTTTGAGGCGCCTGGACAGGCATTAATTGATTGTCCGGCCGCCTCATGTCCTCAACTGACTGTTTAAGGGAAGATAAACCATCACGTAATTCCACAAATAAAGGCATCCATTCTGGTGTCGACCCCCTGGGGGGTGACATCTGCATATTTGGCAATTGCTCCGCCTCCACACCAATATCGTCCTCATACATGTCGACACCACGTACCGACACACACCGCAAACTCACAGGGAATGCTCTAATGAAGACAGGACCCACTAGCCCTTTTGGGGAGACAGAGGGAGAGTCTGCCAGCACACACCACAAAGCGCTATATATACAAGGGATATCCTTATATTAAGTGCTCCCTTATAGCTGCTTTAATATATATATATATAGCCATTAATGTGCCCCCCCTCTCTGTTTTACCCTGTTTCTGTAGTGCAGTGCAGGGGAGAGACCTGGGAGCCGTTCTGACCAGCGGAGCTGTGACAGAAAATGGCGCCGTGTGCTGAGGAGATAGGCCCCGCCCCTTTTTCGGCGGGTTCTTCTCCCGCTATTTTTCCAGTCAGGCAGGGGTTAAATATCTCCATATAGCCCCTATGGGCTATATGTGAGGTATTTTTAGCCTTGTATAAGGTTTATATTTGCCTCTCAGAGCGCCCCCCCCCAGCGCTCTGCACCCTCAGTGACTGCCCAGTGAAGTGTGCTGAGAGGAAAATGGCGCACAGCTGCAGTGCTGTGCGCTACCTTATGAAGACTGAGGAGTCTTCAGCCGCCGGTTTCCGGACCTCTTCACGCTTCAGCATCTGCAAGGGGGTCGGCGGCGCGGCTCCGGGACCGGACTCCACGGCTGGGCCTGTGTTCGATCCCTCTGGAGCTAATGGTGTCCAGTAGCCAAGCAGCAAATCCACTCTGCATGCAGGTGAGTTTACTACTTTCCCCCTAAGTCCCACGTTGCAGTGATCCTGTTGCCAGCAGGACTCACTGTAAAGAAAAAAACCTAAACTAAACTTTCTCTAAGCAGCTCTTTAGGAGAGCCACCTAGATTGCACCCTTCTCGTTCGGGCACAAAATCTAACTGGAGTCTGGAGGAGGGTCATAGGGGGAGGAGCCAGTGCACACCACCTGACCTAGTAAAGCTTTACTTTTTTGTGCCCTGTCTCCTGCGGAGCCGCTATTCCCCATGGTCCTTTCAGGAACCCCAGCATCCACTTAGGACGATAGAGAAATATCATTAGTATCATCCCTTAATTCCAGCAAGACCAATACATGCCAACAAGACCAATACACTGATGTAATTTATATGTAATCTATTTAGGCCAATTATTGTTTGCATCTTTTTTTTTTTTTATCAATTGTATAAATTGCTCTTCTATTTATAAAATATTGAGGCCTACATTTAAATCTTAAACTGACATATTGGCCCTAGCTGGTAAACAACCCAAGCTTCTGCATGCTGGTGGTTGATGGCCCTGCCTTATGGGCCCTAAACACTGGCAGATCCGCCGCCGAGCTGCCCGACGGCGGATACGGACGACCCGGCAGCGGTGATGGGGGGGAGTGAAGTTTCTTCACGTCACCCGTCCCCATAGCAGTGCATGCAAATATGGATGAGATTGTCTATATTGGCCTGCATGCACAAGCGACCCGTCACCAATGATGAAAGAGCGTGGGGCCGCACATCGTTGCTGCCTCCACACTGAAAGATATGAACGGTATCTCGTTCATTAATGAACGAGATTGTTCATATCTTTCAGTAATATCGGCCAGGTTGTAGGGCCCTTTAGGCTGGGTACAGGGAAGCCTAATTAGCATACACACTTACCAATCGGCCGTACGATAGGTCAGGCCAGCTGTCACAATGTACATTTAAATTTGTCCTTTCAACTGTGATGTCAGTCCCTGCAGCCAGTGCACAGGCAGGTCACCCACACACATCCACATATATCGTTATCAGCTGTGTTGCAGGGTCCACGCAACTGCATGTAAATTTCAGCCACCCCCAGGTGGAAGCCATTAGCAGGAAGGGGGTGAAGGCACGCATCCCCCATTCAGAAAGGGCGTGCGGGTCTCACAACATCCCATTCTTCATTACAATTTAGATCAGGTGTTCCCAACCATGGTACCAAAGGCACATGGCATGAGCAATATATTATCTGTCCTGTACACAGTGAATGATATATTGAAAGATTTATTGTTCACAGCCGCATACCCATTCAACTGGTCGTTGCCAGGATACGTTCCGTCGGGCACCAGCACGCCCCACGGGACGACCTGTCAAACGATCCACGGAAGCGCATGATTACCAGTACACACTAGACGAAGTGTCCGATATTGGCCCAATCTGCTGGATCATACGACATATCACCTAGTGTGTATCCAGCGTAACAGTCAACTCCACACAGTTAGGGCCATGGTGGGACTCGACCCCATGACCTCAGTGTCGTGAGGCAGTAATGCTAACCATTACTCCATCCATATTGCCTCAACATGGATAGTGTAACTTGGGTCCCACGTTCCGAACTTAAGCAATAAAAGAGAGGACGCTATTGTGTAACACCGTGAAGCAGCACATACAGTATTTGAACCCACAATACGTACAGGTAAGCCTTGATATTTTACGGTGATGACGCTGTTCCCTCCCAACAAGCGCTACAGAGCATTACCCGGCCTGCAAGTACACGCATGAAGAAGCGTTACACAGGTGTCCCTGTCATCAGTGAGTGAGCGGCGCGGATGGGCCCCCGCCTCTGTGTCCGTGTCCCCGTCCCCAGGGGCGCCATAGCAGCGGCGACACCAGCAGAGCGGGCGGGGTGACAGCGCGGCGGCGGCGGGAGCGGGAGAGCAGAGCGCGCTAAATTCCCTCCCAGCAGCAGGAGGGGTTGGTGGGCGTGTTCTCCACTGAGCGCTGATTGGCCGGCGGTGACTGGGGGCGCTCAGGATTGGCCGCTCGGACATGTCACGTATCAGGGCGCCAGAATACGAGCTACAGCGGGATACGACCTATGTATGGAAGTTGAGAGCTGCAGCAGCCGGCACCAGTGATTAGTAATCCCGATCCCCTCCATGTCTCGGGCGCCAGCGCTCCTCCTCTGCCGGTGACCGTGTGCGAGACCTGCCCCACGCACGGGCTGCACTTTATCCATCATCCGTCCATTCATCGTGCCAGGGCGGGAGGCAGAGGTGAGGGCTTATATACTGTGTATGTATTCCTGCGCTACTGTTACGGCCCCCGATCGTGTATAACGGCTGCAGCCCCGGCCACTCACCGGCACCTGGCCGTGGCACTTACTACTGCTCAGGGCTGGCTGCTTACCTGCTGCTCAGGGCTTTCCCTCCTTACAGCTGTGACCAGCGCCGATAGGGTTAAAGTTAGCCAGCCGCCCGGCACTGCGGAGACACCCCCGGGTGTAGTGTTACACCCCCTGCAGTCGCGGCAGCTTCCCGAGATTTGGCCATTTCCTTTGCGCCAAAATTAACAGCCCTTGACTGGTCTGGTGCCGGCGCCCAGACTCCTGCCACTACTACTACTGCGGCTGCTACACCTGGGGTGGCACTACTACTCATCATCATCATTATTGTGCTATATATCCCTTAGCCATACACCTTCTGCCTCTGTGCTGTGTCCCTGCTGCTAGTCACTTACTTTTTATTAACTTTTTACACTTTATTTTCATTTCCCCCCTGTGCAGACATGGAGATTACAGGCTGCTTAACGCTAAAAGATCTAATAAGTGCAAAGAAAAATAAAGTTGACCAAGAGAAAGATATGAGGAGTGCGCAGAAGGTAGGTGCCCTTACCCCTCCCTTACATTGTTTTCTGTGCAGATATCTGCTTTATTTTTTTTTATGAAATTGATTCACATACTTCAGTGGTTTCCAAACTTTTTTGAATCACGGTGCCCTAGACTCTCAGAATTTTTTTTCACAGCACCCCTAGGCCAAAAATTTCTTATTGAGAAATTTAGAAATAAATATTACATAAAGTAGATCGTGTTTATATGTCATCCTTAGGGTCAGTTGTGTGGTGAGGGACAAGATTTGCTTCTGTTTGGCCACATATTTTATGACTGGCAGCCACCAGCACTGGTTTTGCCTATTATATTGACCATGAATAATTTGAATTGGTCCTGGACCACCAAACCAGAGCACTCCTGCAAGTGTCCCGAGGCACCCCAGGGAGCCACGGCACACAGTTTGGGAACCTCTGACATACCTGTATCACTTATTGGACTGAATAATAAGTTGTATCATCTTCTGAACTCCAAAGGTGCATACACACTGGCAGAGAAAGTAAACAACATCTCTCATTTTCACCCTTCCTGAGCAACGTTGTTTACTTTCTTGGCAAGTGTGTATGCGACCTCACGGGTCATTAACGACCCTCGCTGTCGGCCGTGCATGAAGCTCAATTTGGTCTGTTGTCCAAAACCTACATGCATGGCCCGGCCACAGTGTGACGTCACTGATATGGTCGTCCTACCGCTCGTTGTGTATGCACTGCTGCCGAGCGCCCGGCCCGGGAAGGGAAACACTTGGCAGCGTCACTCATAGAGCACATTGCCTAGTTTGTTCCCACCTATAATGAAAAGGAAGCAAATAACTTACTGCTATCTAGTAAACTTATATTTTCTTTGTTACATCTGGTATTATGCAATTATCCAGCACCATGCAACCACCAAATTCGGATTTTTTTTATTTCTTGCACTCACATACTGTAGTAGTATGTAGGACAAGACGAAAAGTTGGAGTGCTGTAATATATTTTTATGTGTTTATTATTTTTGGTACAGCTGTCAGTCTTATTAATATACTATTAATCTTGGGATTGCAGTTGTACCTCTAGCAGCAGTTTTGGTATATTGTATATGTCCAGCACTTTAGAGTATATTTATTTGAGAGGGTTGTGAATGTCTTCTGCACATATTTAGCCCCAAAAAATAACTTGCCAAGTTGTGGTACTTTGAGACATTTTTCATGGATTGATATCATTTTCTGTTATGGCGTGTACACACGGTGAGATATTTTCTTACGATTTTGACTATATAGTCAAAATCGTAAGAATAGTTAGTGCAGAACGCAAGGTGAAAGTCACCTTGCGATTCGATGCCGATGCGCGGTCGGTATCGCAAGAATAGATAGACTGTGCAGACAAGTCAATTTTGACCATCTCTAAAGAAGAGATAGTAAAAATTGATACTTCGCCAAAATCGCACAAAGTCGGTATCGCAAGCACATACTGAGTGTGCTTGTGATACTGACTATGTGCCGACCTAGCCCCTGTCGCATAGTGAGAATCGGGCATAGCCCGAATCTCACCGTGTGTATGGGCCATTAGACTACAAGCATTCTTTATATCTGTACAGTTTGTTTATTTGTTTTTTGTATTTGTTTATTTCTGAAGGAGAATATGTATGAGAGATTCAGGATAAGCCCAAGGGTACCATTAAAGGGTGAACCAATTGATCTGTCAAAACAAAAGGGTCTCACCCCAGAAAGATTTCCAATCACTCCTGTGAAAGCAACGGATAAACCGCTTGCAGAACCGTGGACTCCCACTGCCAACCTGAAGATGCTTATTAGTGTTGCTAGCCCAGAAATCCGGGACAGGGAAAAGAAAAAAGAGCTTTTCCGCCCTATAGAAAACAATGAACGAGAAGACATCGGACCAGATAATCAACAAGTAAAAAAACAATTATTAAATTGAATTGTAGTACTTAATTTACACTATATTGTTTTGGTCCCCTCTTGAGCAGTTTTCCTCCATAGGGATGTGACAGTTTACAGATGTATAGTTTTATTTAGCAAACTGTTTTGCATATGTTAAAATATGGAGGTCATAATATTTTCCCATTTCTGTCTGTATATATGATATAACAATATAAATGAAAAATAACTTTTTCTTTCCAGTTTGAGACGGGGGATGATATAGATGAGTTGGAAAAGAGGCCAAGCAGGAAACAAAAGAGTCTCGGTCTCCTGTGTCAGAAGTTTTTGGCTCGGTACCCTAGCTACCCTATATCAACGGAGAAAACAACAATATCTTTGGATGAAGCTGCTTCAAGCCTTGGTAGGATTCTTGTTCTCTAGGGAAAGGGTTATTTGTTGTGGTTGAAAAAGCAAAAAATATGCGGAATAGTCAATTGCTCAAGTAACGTAAAGGAATTATTTTAAATGAAGTTTGTTTCATTTCCTTTTTTTTTTTTTTTTTTATTATGAATAGCATGGAAGTATGCATTGCCTGACTTCTATGTATTTATATTTCTTTTCATCTTTAATATATAATCCTTATTTTCTTGCCAGGGGTGGAGCGTAGACGTATTTATGACATTGTTAATGTTTTGGAGTCCCTGAATTTGGTGAGCCGTGTAGCAAAGAATCAGTACTGCTGGCATGGACAGCACAACTTAAACGGTACCTTACAAAGCCTGCAGATGGAAGGAGAGAAACAAAAATATGGTGCACAGATTGCTTGCTTCCAGCACAAAGAGCTTGGTGTGGACCAGAGAAAATCGTATTCTGTGAATAGACTAGGTGCACTTTCATTAGAATTGTCTGAAGCAGACAGTCCCTCAGGTGAGACAATCTAAACGAGTTTATTAAAGATGTTTCTGCAACAAAGACTGACTCAACAAATACATCTGCCATAATGGAAAAAATCATAGTGTTCTAATTCTGAGGCTAAATTAGTTATTGTAGGTAGATTACTGTTTTTGTTATCTAATTCCAACAACTTGTTTTCCCACAGTGTCTGCAAGCAGCCGCAAGGACAAATCGCTGAGGATCATGAGCCAGAAGTTTGTTATGCTATTCCTGGTATCCACAACTAAGACAATTACTCTTGAGATAGCAGCCAAAATCCTGATTGAGGAGAGCCAGGATATTTCCGATCACAGCAAATTTAAAAGTAAGGAATACTTTAGCTAATAGAAGTTTTTCTTGTTTAAATTTACCTTTAATAAAGCCCTGCATATTTTCATTTTTCTTATGCCAGTTGCTGAAATATACATGGCAGTTGCACAGATTGTCGTATGCAAGCTGTTTTTTTATAAACCATATTGTATAGCGATTCTAGCTGTGATAGTAGCCTTTGACAGTGATTATGCTTTGGTGCATAGGAAAGGGTATACCATATTTACTGTAAGTACAGCTTTTAGTTTTCAACAAAATAACACTAAGTGAAAATTATAAACCTTGCCCCATAGGAGGGCTGAAACATTTCTGTGACCTTCACTATTAAGTGCACAGCTTGGCCACTTTAAATGTTTGCTGAAGTGGGTTAAAACCCCACAGTACTTAGTCCATATATTGCTGGTGTTCTCTCCTCAGCCAGTAACTTGGCTTTCGAGCTGTCTCCTTCGTGTCAAATCTGGCTGCAGCTGTGTTCCTGGCTGCAGATAAGTGTGGTCATACCTCTGTTCAATCTTGTGGAGAAAGATCCTACATTCCGAGACCTAAACAGGTTGCCAACTAGTGCCATCTAGTCTGTTGATGCAAATAAATGTATATTATTATTTTATTTATTTTTTACATCTTTAGTTTCCGTTTTTCTTCATTCAGCCAAGGTACGACGTCTGTATGATATAGCTAATGTTCTGACCAGTCTTGGGCTTATTAAGAAGGTACATGTTACTGAAGAACGTGGACGAAAACCTGCATTCAAGTGGATTGGACCTGTTGATTTCAGGGCAGTGAATGGTAAGTTCCTAAATTCAAATTAACCATAGGAAGACTGGATCATCTAGCATGCGATCCTGTTTCTGGGCTGCCTATGAGCTACCAATGTTCCAGTGGGATTAAAATCTTTCCTCATTTCTGGTATTGATGCATTTGCAAACTGACCTAATCCGTTTATCAGGGCAGAATTGTGTGTATGATAACAAATTAGGTTTGTGCTACTTTTGACCTGAGGATGGGAACAAAGTATTGCATATCTATCTGTTTATTTACATTATCTATTTGTCCGCCACTAAGTTTCTGGTGTTTGATATTAAAAAAGTTATACTTTCTGTATTCTAGATTATAATATCTGTATTCCGTTAAGTTGAAAATGTGTATTAATAATTTTCTAGACCAGAAGATTGAAGTCACCACTACTACTCCTTCACCAGACTCAAAAAGTAACGGTTTCAGTTATACATCGGAGAGCAGTAAACAGAGATTCCTCCGTCATTCTTCATTTAACCATGTTCAGTCCATCAATACTGTGAAGCGGAAGGTCTGCTCTGAGCCAAGCAGTCCACAGAAGGCACAGAAAGGTATCTACTTCATCCTGTGACCTACTTAAAGATTTGGACCCTGACTTTGGGGGTTCTTAAGGTGTTGGCCACATTTCTATAATTATTTCTGCAAACTGAAGTATTACTGATTTCAAGAAATGTGATTGAATCGGAATAATTTTGCCAAGTATTATTGTAAAATAGTGGGCTGTATCAGTCTAGCAGAATTGAAGTCTTCTATTGCAAGCAGCATCTATAGAAGGTTTCTAATGCAATGATAGTGTATTATATTGGCGATAGTTTTCTTTAGTCGCTGTGGCTTGAGCGATGACTGAATTTCCAGGGAAATACAGGCCTGTATCTGTAAGCACAGTCTTAGTACTACGTGGGGCTCCCTACTGCACCAAGTGACCTGATATTGTAGTGTTTCATTGGATAGAAAAAAACTATTTCATAAAATGTAAGCATTTTTCTCTGTCATCCATCTGGGGGACGCTGCGCCGTTACTTGTGGGTTAGAGGTGTGTGGTTGTGGAGTTTGGCACAGAACTATTAAAAACCTGACTCCTCCCCCCTCTAACCCCTCCCATCTCCTTCCTGCCTAGCCAGCACCTCAGTTTTAGTTTTGTGCCTGTGGAGTACAGACACAGATTTTGTCTCTCTGAAGATTTTAGGTAGGTGTTTTATTATTTTATTATTGGTGTGCCTAGTCCCTGTATACAGGTGACAGGTACTACTAGAGTGGGGTTAGATAAGAGCTCCCACTCTATTCTGCCGCTGGAAGCCACCACACTTCGGTCACTGGGGCTTGATTCCTGTTTTCTAGGAGAAGAAGTTCGGCAGTGAGAAGGTACAGGATAGACACAATCTGTCTCTGACAGTATTGGTCTATCCTTCATATATTTCATTTATTGATATACTTTTCACTGGATTCCCCTGTTACATTCCCCCCCACCTCCCTTCCTCCCCTTTCCCCGGAGATGAGCGATGGTACACAGTAGCAAGGGCTTTACTGATCTCTGCTACTGGTGTACGGGTTAGTCCGGAGTCCGGGAGAGTGGTGAGTCACTCCCTGGGGAGACCGCTTGGAGCCGCTGTATGTAGCGGCGCGCAAGAGCCGGGGACTTCCGGCTACGGCGCGCCTTCTCAGAAATGTCCCGGCGCGTACGTCAGTTGAAGAGGGGACGGATTCCCGCCCTGCACTACCGCGTATGCACTCCAGCCGGCGTCTACAGAGCTCCGGGGCGCAATCTTCTCCAGAGGCAGTACGGGGGACGCTGTGCACACACGCGGCTCAAACACTTATTTGGCTCACTACTACTCAACCTGCTTGTTCAGTGGGGGTCACCTAACAGCAAGTATACTTTAGGGGGCATAGTGTCCTTCTATACTTTAGTGGGGGTTATCTGTTTAATTTGCACAGTATACCTCAATATATTCTTTCAATATAACTTGCACAGTATTAGTCACAGTACTGTCCACTACTCTACTGGGTTTATAGTTTCGTTTGTAGTACATTGTTATTTAAAAAAAAAAAAAGTTTCATTATGACCAGTAAGCCAGACAAATCTACAAAGGGGAAGACATCCTCGGTGGTTTTATTTTTCATGCTCACAATGTCGGTCAAAGCTGGCTAAGGGTAGCGCGGACGCGGGTACCCTATGTACTGCATGCTCTGGTGCATCTGTGGCGGACCAGCAGGGAGGTTCTGCGGATCAGTCTATGCCTACTTGGGCCAGGAACATGGTAGATGCCATTTATGAATTACGTCAGTCCAGATCGGAGGCTGATTTTGGTCAGAATTCGGCGGAACCTCCCTGGGCTCAGAATATGGGCAGGTGTCTTGCTGATTTAACTCAATCTCTAAACAAATTTGTAAACTCTGCCGGCAGTTCTTCTGCTACAAAACGGCCACAGACGTTGCCTGCTATAACTTTCCCGGGGGAGGAGTTGGAGACATCCCCATTGGAGGAGGGGGAAGTAGACCCCCAGAGTGGGACGAAGTTTCGACCTGGGAAGATGAGGAATTTTCTACTAGCTCAGGTGTTAGATTGCTGATAGAAGCAATCCGTCAGACTCTTAATATTCAGGATACGGAAGTGGCAGAGACTTCCTCTGGTTTTTTCAAACGACAGAAAAGACAGGTTACTGCCTTTCCTTCTTACTCCCATTTTGCGGATATTTTTAAGGAACCCTGGCTTAAGCCGGATTCTCGTTTCCAGGCCCCTAAGAAATTGAAATTTCTCTGTCCTTTTACAGAGAAGGATACAAAATTTTGGGAAACGGCTCCAAAGGTAGACGTCACTATTTCACATTTAGCAAAAGCTACGGTTATTCCTTCTGTACAGTCTGTGACGTTGAAGGATCCTACAGATAGGAAGATTGAAGCAATACTTAAATCTAAGTTTTCTTTATCAGGTGTTTCTCTTCGCCCAATTCTAGCTGGCGCTTGGGTCCTCAAGGCCGTGGATGACTGGCTAGCACAGGTCGTATCTGGAATGCAGTCTGACGATCCATCGGAAGCCATTCAGTTAGCAGAACAGATTTCGGAGGCTCTTGCTTTTGTGGGTGAGGCCTTGTTAGATTCGGCTGCGCTGCAATCCCGTATTTCTGCCTTGACCGTGACAGCAAGACGGTCTCTTTGGCTTCGGGTCTGGAATGCCGATTCTGACTCACAACAGACCTTGACGGCGGTGCCCTTTGAAGGTGAGTTTCTCTTTGGGTCAGAATTAAAGAAGATTATTTCCGATACTACAAGGGGAAAGAGCCCTTTTCTTCCAGTTGCTCCTCAGAAACCGAAGACTACAAGGTTTCGGTCCTTTCGCACGCAGGGCAGAGGTAATTCCCATTCCTTTCGTGCTTTTTCCAGGTACCCACGAAGAGGGGCATTCAGAGGTAGAGGAACACAGGCAACTCGTAAACTAGCCAGTAAGCCTGCCGACAAACCTACTGCATGACCGTTCACGATCGCCGGGGGGATCAATGACGGTTGGAGCTCGGTTACTACAGTTCAAAGAGGTATGGCTTCTGTCGAACCCAGATCGCTGGGTGACGGGGGTCATATCCAGGGGATATGTGTTAGATCTCGAGGAACCAGTCCCATATCGTCTGTTCGTCACTTCTCTTCCGAGCGATCCCTCCAGACGTCAAGCTCTTCTTCATGCAACAGCCACTCTTTTACAGAATGGTGTAATTCTTCCAGTTCCCGCTCAACAGAGAGGTCGGGGATTTTACTCGGGTCTTTTTCTCGTGGACAAACCGGACGGTTCGTTCCGATCCATTCTGAATCTAAAAGCCCTCAACCCGTATCTCTCGACCTGAAAATTCAAGATGGAATCTATTCGCTCAGTAATCGCTGCCATGGAGCCAGGGAAATATTTGGCTTCAATAGACATAAAAGACGCCTACCTACATGTTCCTATTTGGATAGGTCATCAATCTCTTCTGAGATTTGCAGTCGGTCCGTGGCATTTTCAGTTTCAGGCTATTCCCTTTGGTCTATCCACGGCTCCTCGAGTATTTACAAAAGTCATGGGTCATGTCGTCGCGGTTCTCCGTTGTCAGGGCGTCAACATCACTCCATACTTGGACGATCTGTTGATCAAGGCCCCGTCGGAGGCGATTCGCAATCAGAACCTGCGTCTAACGATAGAGACTCTGCAGTCATTCAGATGGATAATAAACTTTCCAAAGTCGTCTTTACTCCCTTCCCAGAAAATTGATTTTTCTGGGACTTTTATTCGACACCAACAGCCAGAAGGTGTTTCCTCCTACGGACAAGATTCAGGATCTGCAGTCCAGAATCCGGACCCTGTTGCACTTACCGGTAGTGTCGGTCCTCAGATGCATGCAGGTGTTAGGCAAGATGGTGTCTTCCTTCGAGGCAGTCCCATACGCCAGATTTCATGCCCGACCTCTTCAGGCTCAGATTCTTGGCTGTTGGACTCGGTTGGATCCACGTCTCGAATTGCAGTTGATCCGATTGTCGGTAAAGACTCGTCAGTCGCTTCACTGGTGGCTTCACAGTCACAATTTGAGAAAAGGAGCGCCGTTCACGGTTTGTCTTGGATGATGGTCACCACTGACGCAAGCCTCAGCGGTTGGGGAGCAGTGTTCCAGACTCATCACTTCCAGGGGCGCTGGAACAGTCACGAGTCGAAGTTACAGATCAACATTCTGGAATTGAGGGCAATCCGGTATGCACTCCTTCAGATTCAGACCATGGTACAAGGTCATCCAGTTCGTGTGCAATCCGACAATGCCACAGCAGTGGCTTACATCAACAAACAGGGAGGAATTCACAGCTGGTCCGCCATGAGAGAAGTCGCTCAGATTCTCACGTGGGCGGAACGGTGGGTTCCAGTAATATCCGCAATTCACATTCCAGGAGTCGAGAACTGGGCAGCGGATTTTTGAGTCGTCTCACGATTCATCTGGGAGAATGGGAACTTCACCAGGAGGTGTTTCTCTCTCTAGCGGCGCGATGGGGAATGCCCGACGTAGACCTAATGGCGTCTCGTCTCAACAAGAAGCTTCCTCAATACGGCTCGCGTACTCGGGATCCTCAAGCGTTTCTGATCAAAGCTCTAACAGCCCCGTGGCAGTTTCAACTGGGTTGTGTTTCCGCCAATTCCGCTGATTCCACGTCTGCTTCAACGCATTCGGTGAGAAGGTCTCGCAATAATTCTGGTGGCTCCAGATTGGCCGCGCCGACAGTGGTACACTCTTCTGCGCAGCATGGTCGTCAGGGGGACACCTTTAGTCTCCCCCTGCGACCAGATCTTCTTCAAGGACCTTGTCGCCACCCAGATTTAGGTCGGCTGGCTTTGACGGCTTTGTTCTTGAATCCAACATTTTAAAAGCAAAAGGTCTTTCTCGTTCTGTTGTGCAGACGATGATTCGGGCTAGGAAACCGGTGACTTCAGGCATTTACCATAGAGTATGGCGTATTTACATCGCTTGGTGCGAGAAGCGGGGGTTAACTCTGCATTTGTTTAGACTTCCTCGCCTGCTATCTTTCCTTCAAGAGGGCCTCGAGAAGGGTCTGAGGCTTTCTTCACTGAAAGGTCAGGTTTCGGCCTTGTCTGTTCTTTTTCAAAAGAAACTAGCGATCATTCCAGAGGTTCAGACATTCCTTCAGGGAGTACTTAGGATTCAACCACCTTTTGTTCCTCCCTGGGATTTAAACTTGGTCCTTACGGCCCTTCAAAAATCTCCATTTGAGCCTTTGGAATCTGTAGAACTGCGTTATCTAACACAAAAAGTTGTTTTTCTTTTAGCTATTGCCTCAGCTAGACGAGTGTCTGAATTGGCGGCCCTTTCTTGCAGGCCGCCCTTGTTAATGTTTCATGAGAACCGGGTGGTTCTGCGGACTAAGCCTTCTTTCCTTCCAAAGGTTGTTTCAGCATTCCATTAAAATCAGGACATTGTCCTTCCAGCATTTACTTCGTCGTCTTCTTCCGGGGAGAGCTCCCATTTGGCCCTCCTGGATGTGGTTTGGGCCTTACGTGTTTATTTGTCTCGCACGGAGTCTTTCCGTCGTACGGATACATTGTTGGTATTGATTGATGCTCTAAAACGAGGTTGGCCGGCTTCCAAGAACACTGTGGCCCGTTGGGTAACTTCGGCCATCAGGCAGGCGTACGTGTCTTCAAATGTTTCGGTTCCTGACTCAATTAGGGCTCATTCGACTAGAGCTGTTGGAGCCTCTTGGGCTGTTCGCAGTGGCACATCTATTGAGCAGCTGTGCAGGGCGGCGACCTGGTCGTTGGTCCATACTTTACCAAAGTTTTACCGTTTTCATACTTTTGGATTGGAGATTGCCTCTGTTGGGCGTCGTATTTTACAGACGGCTATGCCGTCACAGTCTCCCTCCTCTCATTAGCTTGCTTTGGGAAATCCCACAAGTAACGGCGCAGCGTCCCCCAGATGGATGACAGAGAAATAGGGATTTTTGTTACTTACCGTAAAATCTTTCTCTGATTCCATCTGGGGGATGCTGCGATCCCTCCCATGGGTTTGTCTGGTTTAACCGGTTACATTTTTTTCGGTCTATCTCCTTTGGCTTGGCTAAACGTTAACTGAGGTGCTGGCTAGGCAGTAAGGAGATGGGAGGGGTTAGAGGGGGAGGAGTCGGGGTTTTAATAGTTCTGTGCCAAACTCCACAACCACACACCTCTAACCCACAAGTAACGGCGCAGCGTCCCCCAGATGGAATCAGAGAAAGAGAGAGATTTTACGGTAAGTAACAAAAATCCCCTATTTTTTTTCCCTACAATACCATCCTGGCAACAGTGATCAGAAATTACTGTGTTACAGGTACCGCCATGATTCTTGTTAAGTAGCATGGGGAGGTTACCACTGAAGACTTCAGTCTATTCGCCAGTCTTGTGACTTGGTAATCATTGACTTGGCCAGTAATAAAACGTTCTGATTAGTGTGAAAAACCCCCAAACCTGTCTGTAATAAAAAAACAATAAAAAAATCTGATGTCTCTTCTAGAAAGTACTGATGTCTACACCTCAAAGATGGCACATTTAGCATCCATATGTAGACAGAAGATTGAAGAAGATGCCAAGTAAGTTGAGCTAATTTATTAAATGACAAGTAAAATAAATGCTTATCCTGTTTTAAAGCAGCTGTCTTAAAGCTAGTGTGCTGCCCCCCCAACATTTCTTTACTCATACACACATTTAGGAGGGAGGTGCTTTCTATCTCATCTATAAAACGTGTGTAAAAGCAGTCTGGTATTTGGTGCAAATGGAAATATGGTTGGGGTGAGGAGGGTTGGGGGGTGGTATTCAATTGTTAGGAAAAAAACTGACACCCAATTGACTTTTCAATCTCCTATCCAATTGCATTCCCCCCCCCCCCCATGGACTGCTTTTTGCACACTGTTATATTGTTACATGGTCTGTTCAGATTTACTTGCTCTTTGCTTGATTTGATACAGACTCTAAATCAGACCCCCTTGTGTGTGTGTGTGTGTGTGTGTGTGTGTGTGTGTGTGTGTGTGTGTGTGTGTTTTTGTGCATGTGCGAGCATGGAGTTGGATAGGCATCTTATGTTATGGGCAAGCTTGCACCTTGTCTGTCTATGCGCAGTCCTCTTCCATCAGTAAGAGAAGGCCATATTGATCATATAGTTGGTATAGTGATCTAGACAGATCCCATAGCTTGCCTGGTCAATTTGGGCCAAGTGGCAAAGCTGCACTAAATGACTGGCTTAGTTATGCCTTTTGGTTTTAAAGTGACTTTTTGCCCTGATGCAGAACATGTTAGCCAGTGCCCTCCCCTTTTATTTAAATGTATTTATTTTTAAGCTTTTGCTGGGTAATGTATTTATTTTTAAGCTTTTGCTGGGTAAGGCATACAGCTGTAAGTAGACCTAATAAGTATTGGTATGAAAAATTGTTTTAATCCATATTTCTTTTCAGGTGTCACAAGCTTGCCTCTGATAATGGAAGTCGTGTGCCTTTTTCTTTTGTTGTGCCCATTCCTGTGGATTCTGACTTTCCTGGCAGACATTCTGGTCACCAGGAGCTCTCTCTATCCCAAAATGAGGCAAATGCACAGCTAAATATTGTACATTCATCTAACTTGGAGAACAGCAGCCATGGTATTCTTGCTAACCAGCCATACATGTATGTACCATCCACATCTGTGTTTATGCTGTGCGGAAACACTGCCGGTGATGAGATTTTAGGCAGATCATCTCCAACATCAAGTCAAAGGACTACACCTGATAGCAGTCAGCCAGCCAAGCGGCAGAGGATCGGCAGCAGTGATGATGCACCATTTCCCTTGGTAGGAATAAAAGTAGATGTTTAGTTGTCCCAGACCATTATATTGAACAATGTGTTTTTTCCAGTGTGATCAATGCTTTAACAGCCTGTGCATCTTGAATTACTCTATGATCTTTTATTTCTAGTGGTGAAATGTAGATCCATTCCTGCTCCTGTTACTGTATTTTTACAAACGATCCAGTGATACATATTTCTTACCACAATGTTAATTGGCTGATATTGGAACTTCAGAATTTCAGTATTTTCATTTTATCATACAGCTGCTCGTTGCTATACTGATCGATTTATTCTGAATTTTGTCTTGTAGAAGCTTTGGTCACCTGAGACTCCTTTCTGTGAATTCAGCATTGCCAAGAAGCCACCTCATCCTAGTGAGGAAGATGAAAATATGGTCTCCACACATATTGTGCAGGAAGCTATGACTGAACAGGCTGCAGTTAAAGATGCCTTAAAAACCAAAGTACCAGCACCACAAGAGCACGTTAAATCATCAGCACTAACACAATACCTCTATGTTCCTTCTGCAGCTGGTGAGTGAATTCATTACATTATGTGATGGCACTTTTCCTAATGCAGTTGGCATCCTGTGCTTAGGGGATGGAGGGAGCAGATTCAGCAAGTATTCTACAAGTATGGAGGAGAAATTCTGCCCTGTCATTTAAGAGAGAAATGTAAAAATAAACCAGTTAACATTGAACACTACTTGTGATTTTAGGGGGGTCTAAGTACAATGTCTAATGGTTATATAGTCAACCTACTCCTATTAGACTAAGATACGGATTGTGTAATATATTTTTATTGAAGTCAGCCTTTTAATTGCCTATCAGTGTACATGGTGCATATCCTAAAAGACCACATTTTGGTATTTTATTTTCATGACTTTACGCAAACAGTTAATGTGTGTTTTTTTTGTTTTTTTTTGTTAGGTTTAAATGGTTTCAATCTCTTTCTTCCTGCAAGCCAAGCTGCAGGAGCTTTGGGTGTTGCCCAAAGTCGAATACCAAATCTCAATGTTCCTTATGTGATGGTGCCATCCACACATTTAGCAGCTTTTCCATTTATCTGCTCTCCCGCGATTACCACCTCCCACTCTAATGGTCCTGCATTGAGTCCTGGAAGTATGAATTACAATCATTCTGGCATAGCTACACCACCTCATATCATGTTTGGCAGCTCAGCAGTAGGTTCTCCACTGCTACCTGAGCCATCTACAGATGTGCCACAGTGTGCGTCTCCAGCGTATGTGAGCCAGCCGTTTGTCAGCTCTGCTACCACAGACTCCCTTATGTGTACAACTCAGCCAGTTCCTGTAAAACTGCAGAAGGTGAGGAATCCTGTGTTTTTTGTTTTTTATTATTTACTTGTTTAATTTTGAATCCTATTGTTAATAATGGTTAATTACTGTAATTAAAGCTTTAAGTATCACCAGGATCTTATCTGATTGCCAAATAACTAACTTTAGACAGTGTCTCTACTATAAATTGAAAATGGGTGTAATTCCAAATTTTCCCAATATTTCAGCTACTACTCCAGGTAGTATCCCCACTTGCGCCCCTTCTATTAATGGATGCATAAAAAATGCTTTGTATCGGTGTTTACTTGCACTATAATCTAAAAGGAAGAACTAATATCTCAGGACCCCATAACTCTCTTGTGCCATGTAGACATACTCATGAGAACTAGCCAGTCAAATTTACAAATTTTGGATTGTTTTCCAAAAAATACCTTGTTTAGGTAGTAATGGAAATATTTTTTAATATTTCTTATCTTTCTCTATCGTCCTAGTGGATGCTGGGGTTCCTGAAAGGACCATGGGGAATAGCGGCTCCGCAGGAGACAGGGCACAAAAAGTAAAGCTTTACGATCAGGTGGTGTGTACTGGCTCCTCCCCCTATGACCCTCCTCCAAGCCTCAGTTAGATTTTTGTGCCCGGCCGAGAAGGGTGCAATCTAGGTGGCTCTCCTAAAGAGCTGCTTAGAAAAGTTTAGCTTAGGTTTTTTATTTTACAGTGAGTCCTGCTGGCAACAGGATCACTGCAACGAGGGACTTAGGGGAGAAGAAGTGAACTCACCTGCGTGCAGGATGGATTGGCTTCTTGGCTACTGGACATTAGCTCCAGAGGGACGATCACAGGTACAGCCTGGATGGTCACCGGAGCCTCGCCGCCGGCCCCCTTGCAGATGCTGAAACGAGAAGAGGTCCAGAATCGGCGGCAGAAGACTCCTCAGTCTTCTTAAGGTAGCGCACAGCACTGCAGCTGTGCGCCATTTTCCTCTCAGCACACTTCACACGGCAGTCACTGAGGGTGCAGGGCGCTGGGAGGGGGGCGCCCTGGGAGGCAAATGAAAACCTATTTTGGCTAAAAATACCTCACATATAGCCTCCGGGGGCTATATGGAGATATTTAACCCCTGCCAGAATCCACTAAAGAGCGGGAGACGAGCCCGCCGAAAAAGGGGCGGGGCCTATCTCCTCAGCACACAGCGCCATTTTCCTCACACAGCTCCGCTGGTCAGGAAGGCTCCCAGGCTCTCCCCTGCACTGCACTACAGAAACAGGGTAAAACAAGAGAGGGGGGGCAAAATTGTGGCAAAATTATATTATTAAAGCAGCTATACAGGGAGCACTTATTATAAGGCTATCCCTGTCATATATAGCGCTTTTTGGTGTGTGCTGGCAAACTCTCCCTCTGTCTCCCCAAAGGGCTAGTGGGGTCCTGTCTTCTTTAAGAGCATTCCCTGTGTGTCTGCTGTGGGTCGGTACGTGTGTGTCGACATGTATGAGGACGATATTGGTGTGGAGGCGGAGCAAATTGCCAAATATGGGGATGTCACCCCCTAGGGGGTCGACACCAGAATGGATGCCTTTATTTATGGAATTACGGGATAGTGTCAACACGCTAAAGCAGTCGTTTGACGACATGAGACGGCCGGACAATCAATTAGCACCTGTCCAGGCGCCTCAAACACCGTCAGGGGCTGTAAAACGCCCTTTGCCTCAGTCGGTCGACACAGACCCAGACACAGGCACTGATTCCAGTGGCGACGGTGATGAATCAACCGTATTTTCCAGTAGGGCCACACGTTATATGATTTTGGCAATGAAGGAGGCGTTACATATTGCTGATACTACAGGTACCACAAAACAGGGTATTATGTGGGGTGTGAAAAAACTACCTATAGTTTTTCCTGAATCAGATGAATTAAATGAGGTGTGTGATGAAGCGTGGGTTGCCCCCGATAAAAAAAATGCTAATTTCAAAGAAGTTATTGGCTTTATACCCTTTCCCGCCAGAGGTTAGGGCGCGCTGGGAAACACCTCCTAGGGTGGACAAGGCGCTCACACGCTTATCAAAACAAGTGGCGTTACCCTCTCCTGAGACGGCCGCACTTAAAGATCCAGCAGATAGGAGGATGGAAAATATCCAAAAAAGTATATACACACATACAGGTGTTATACTACGACCAGCTATAGCGACAGCCTGGATGTGCAGTGCTGGGGTAGCTTGGTCAGAGTCCCTGATTGAAAATATTGATACCCTGGATAGGGACAATGTTTTACTGTCTTTAGAGCAAATAAAGGATGCATTTCTTTATATGCGTGATGCACAGAGGGATATTTGCACACTGGCATCACGGGTAAGTGCTATGTCCATTTCGGCCAGAAGAAGTTTATGGACGCGACAGTGGTCAGGTGATGCGGACTCAAAACGGCATATGGAAGTTTTGCCGTATAAAGGGGAGGAGTTATTTGGTGTCGGTCTATCGGATTTGGTGGCCACGGCTACAGCCGGGAAATCCACCTTTTTACCTCAAGTCACTCCCCAACAGAAAAAGACACCGACTTTTCAACCGCAGCCCTTTCGTTCCTTTAAAAACAAGAGAGCAAAGGGATATTCATATCTGCCACGAGGCAGAGGAAGGGGGAAGAGACTGCAACAGGCAGCTCCTTCCCAGGAACAGAAGCCCTCCCCCGCTTCTACAAAAGCCTCAGCATGACGCTGGGGCTTCTCAAGCGGACTCGGGGGCGGTGGGGGGTCGTCTCAAGAATTTCAGCGCGCAGTGGGCTCACTCGCAGGTAGATCCCTGGATCCTGCAGATAATATCTCAGGGGTACAGGTTGGAACTAGAGACGGATCCACCTCGCCGTTTCCTGAAGTCTGCTTTACCAACGTCCCCCTCCGACAGGGTGACGGTCTTGGAAGCCATTCACAATCTGTACTCTCAGCAGGTGATAGTCAAGGTACCTCTTTTACAACAAGGAAAGGGGTATTATTCCACTCTATTTGTGGTACCGAAGCCGGATGGCTCGGTAAGACCTATTCTAAATCTGAAATCCTTGAACCTGTACATAAAGAAGTTCAAGTTCAAGATGGAGTCACTCAGAGCAGTGATAGCGAACCTGGAAGAAGGGGACTTTATGGTATCCTTGGACATCAAGGATGCGTATCTCCACGTTCCAATTTACCCCTCACACCAGGGGTACCTCAGGTTCGTCGTACAGAACTGTCACTATCAGTTTCAGACGCTGCCGTTTGGATTGTCCACGGCACCTCGGGTCTTTACCAAGGTAATGGCCGAGATGATGATTCTTCTTCGAAGAAAAGGCGTATTAATTATCCCATACTTGGACGATCTCCTAATAAGGGCAAGGTCCAGAGAACAGCTAGAGATGGGATTACCACTGTCTCAAGAAGTGCTAAAACAGCACGGGTGGATTCTGAATATTCCAAAATCCCAGTTAATTCCGACAACACGTCTGCCAGTGATCGCGCTGTACCCAAAAAAAAGTGGGTCCCAGGGACCCCTCACTTTTAAAAATTGGGGTCCTACCGGTCTTTTTCTGAGTCCCATCAGAATGAAGGTTCTTTTTAATCTAAATCTTGTTTGGACACTACAAAAGTGTTGCAAGGTGGGGGGATGGGGTGACAATGCTGCTGGGCTGTGTAGCATGCAGGACACCCTGCACCAGAGGTGTAACTAGACATTTTGGTGCCCTTAGGCTGAAAGTGAAATGATGTACCACGTCACAGACTGGGAAGCACAGGCAGTGCGCGCCGAAGGCGCGCAGCAAAATTTTAGAGGTGTGGCTTCATGGGGAAGGGGCGTGGCCACATAATAGTGCCAATTCACATTACACCACACAGTAGTGCCGCTTATACACATTGCACCAGGTAGAACCTCCTATGCGCACTGCGCCAGGTATAGCCCTTTATACATATTGTGCCAGAGAGCACGTTATAGACTTTGATCCAGGTACAGCACGTTATACAAATTGCACCAGGTAGAGCACATTATAAACATTGCACCAGGTAGAGCACATTATAAACATTGCACCAGGTAGAACAATTGCACACATTGCACCAGGTTAAGCACGTTATACACATTGCGCCAGGTTAAGCACGTTATACACATTGAGCCAGGTTAAGCACGTTATACACATTGAGCCAGGTTGAGCACATTATACACATTGAGCCAGGTTGAGCACGTTATACACATTGAGCCAGGTTAAGCACATTACACACATTGCGCCAGGTTAAGCACGTTATACACATTGCGCCAGGTTAAGCACGTTATACACATTGAGCCAGGTTGAGCACGTTACACACAATGAGCCAAATAGAGCACATTACACACAATGCGCCAGGTAGAGCACGTTACACACAATGCGCCAGGGAGAGCATGTTACACACAATGCGCCAGGTAGATCACGTTACACACATTGCGCCAGGTAGATCACGTTACACACAATACGCCAGGTAGAGCATGTTCCACACAATACGCCAGGTAGAGCATGTTCCACACAATACGCCAGGTAGAGCACGTTACACACATTGCGCCAGGTAGAGCACGTTACACACAATGCGCCAGGTAGATCACGTTACACACATTGCGCCAGGTAGAGCACGTTACACACAATGGGTAAGGTAGAGCACGTTACACACAATGCACCAGGTGATCAGTTAGACACATTGTAGCTACCATCTCGGACTCCCAGTTGTCGCCCCCAGACATAGTGATTGCGGGTGTCAGTGGAGGGGGTGTCTACAGTGATTGCGGCTTGTCAGCGGGGGAGGGTGGTGTCCACAGTAATTGCGCGGGAAGGGGGTGTCCGTAATCATCTCAGGTGTCAGTGGAAGGGGTGATCTTGGGTGTCAGCGAGGGAAGGGGGTGCCCACAGTCATCACAGGTGTCAGTGGAGAGGGGGTGATCGTGGGTGTCAGCGAGGGAAGGGGGTGTCCACAGTCATCACAGGTGTCAGTGGGGGTGTCGAGGGGAGGAGTGATGACTGACACGTAGTGCAGCAGCTGTGATCCTCTTCCTACTCTGGTGCTGCAGCGATGGCCACTGAGCCCAGTGTGACAGATTTAGGAGCCCGCTCTAAACCCCGCACATATAAAGCAACCAGCTCTCCTCTCCCCCCACACAACACACACACAGTCACCGGCACTCACTCCCCCCATTCCCCGCAGCACATACATGGGCACCAGCTCTCAGCCCTGACATCCCCTGCCGGAAGAGCACATATACTCTCCGGCGCTTCACCCAGCCGCCCCCCCCGGCACATTATCACCAGCGCTCCCCCCGCAGCACATACAATCAATAGTGCCCGTTCACCCCGCAGCACAGTCACTCACCAGCACTCCCCCCGCCGCAGCAGTCACTCACCAGCGCTCCCCCCGCCGCAGCTCAGTCACTCACCAGCACTCCCCCCGCCGCAGCACAGTCACTCACCAGCGCTCCCCCCGCCGCAGGACAGTCACTCACTAGTGCTCCCCCCGCCGCACATGCACATACCTGCCAGCCTCAATTGGAGTCTTGCACAATGTTCCAGGGAGCCGCGCGATCATGGCGGGACCCTGTGAACGAAGCCACTGCACGTTAACAGGAGAGGAGCGGTAACGCTCCACCTCCTATTTAAATCCAGGATACAGCAATCACTCTGATTTGCTGCTGCGGAGCGCGTCCCCGGGGACCCTCCCATTTTTGAAAACTGAGTCACCGGTTTATAAAAGTGGGTAAAATACGCGCTATAGCGCGTTTTTGCGATCACTGTCTGCTGTTCCTAGGGATGATTCTGGACACGGTTCAGAAAAAGGTTTTTCTCCCGGAGGAAAAAGCCAAGGAGTTATCCGAACTTGTCAGGAACCTCCTAAAACCAGGAAAGGTGTCTGTACATCAATGCACAAGAGTCCTGGGAAAAATGGTGGCTTCTTACGAAGCAATTCCATTCGGCAGATTCCACGCAAGAATTTTCCAGAGGGATCTGTTGGAGAAATGGTCAGGGTCGCATCTTCAGATGCACCAGCGGATAACCCTGTCTCCAAGGACAAGGGTATCTCTTCTGTGGTGGTTGCAGAGTGCGCATCTATTGGAGGGCCGCAGATTCGGCATACAGGATTGGATCCTGGTGACCACGGACGCCAGCCTGAGAGGCTGGGGAGCAGTCACACAAGGAAGAAACTTCCAGGGCGTGTGGTCGAGCCTGGAAACGTCTCTTCACATAAACATTCTGGAACTAAGAGCAATCTACAATGCTCTAAGCCAGGCAGAACCTCTGCTTCAAGGAAAACCGGTGTTGATCCAGTCGGACAACATCACGGCAGTCGCCCATGTGAACAGACAGGGCGGCACAAGAAGCAGGAGTGCAATGGCAGAAGCTGCAAGGATTCTTCGCTGGGCAGAGAATCATGTGATAGCACTGTCAGCAGTGTTCATCCCGGGAGTGGACAACTGGGAAGCAGACTTCCTCAGCAGACACGACCTTCACCCGGGAGAGTGGGGTCTTCATCCAGAAGTTTTCCACATGCTGGTAACCCGTTGGGAAAGACCAATGGTGGACATGATGGCGTCTCGCCTCAACAAAAAACTGGACAGGTATTGCGCCAGGTCAAGAGATCCGCAGGCGATAGCTGTGGACGCGCTGGTAACGCCTTGGGTGTACCAGTCGGTGTATGTGTTTCCTCCTCTGCCTCTCATACCAAAAGTATTGAGAATTATACGGCAAAGAGGCGTAAGAACGATACTAGTGGTTCCGGATTGGCCAAGAAGGACTTGGTACCCGGAACTTCAAGAGATGATCACGGAAGATCCGTGGCCTCTACCTCTGAGAAGGGACTTGCTTCAGCAGGGTCCCTGTCTGTTTCAAGACTTACCGCGGCTGCGTTTGACGGCATGGCGGTTGAACGCCGGATCCTAAAGGAAAAAGGCATGCCGGAAGAAGTCATTCCTACTTTGATTAAAGCAAGGAAGGAAGTAACCGCGCAACATTATCACCGCATTTGGCGAAAATATGTTGCGTGGTGCGAGGATCGGAGTGCTCCGACGGAGGAATTTCAACTGGGTCGATTCCTACATTTCCTGCAATCAGGATTGTCTATGGGTCTCAAATTGGGATCTATTAAGGTTCAAATTTCGGCCCTGTCGATTTTCTTCCAGAAAGAATTGGCTTCAGTTCCTGAAGTCCAGACTTTTGTTAAGGGAGTGCTGCATATACAGCCCCCTGTGGTGCCTCCAGTGGCACCGTGGGATCTCAATGTTGTTTTGGACTTTCTCAAATCTCATTGGTTTGAACCACTAAAAACTGTGGATTTGAAATATCTCACATGGAAAGTGACCATGCTACTAGCCCTGGCTTCGGCCAGGAGAGTGTCAGAACTGGCAGCTTTATCTTACAAAAGCCCATATCTGATTTTCCATTCGGACAGGGCAGAACTGCGGACTCGTCCGCATTTTCTCCCTAAGGTGGTGTCAGCATTTCATCTGAACCAGCCTATTGTAGTGCCTGCGGCTACAAGCGACTTGGAGGACTCCAAGTTGTTGGACGTTGTCAGAGCTTTAAAAATATACATTTCAAGGACAGCTGGAGTCAGGAAATCTGACTCACTGTTTATACTATATGCTCCCAACAAGTTGGGCGCTCCTGCGTCTAAGCAGACTATTGCTCGCTGGATTTGTAGTACGATTCAGCTTGCACATTCTGTGGCAGGCCTGCCACAGCCAAAATCGGTAAAAGCCCACTCCACAAGGAAGGTGGGTTCTTCTTGGGCGGCTGCCCGAGGGGTCTCGGCATTACAACTCTGCCGAGCGGCTACGTGGTCGGGGGAGAACACGTTTGTAAAATTCTACAAATTTGATACCCTGGCTAAGGAGGACCTGGAGTTCTCTCATTCGGTGCTGCAGAGTCATCCGCAATCTCCCGCCCGTTTGGGAGCTTTGGTATAATCCCCATGGTCCTTTCAGGAACCCCAGCATCCACTAGGACGATAGAGACAATAAGAATTTACTTACCGATAATTCTATTTCTCGGAGTCCGTAGTGGATGCTGGGCGCCCATCCCAAGTGCGGATTATCTGCAATAATTGTACATAGTTATTGTTACCTAATTCGGGTTATTGTTGTAGGGAGCCATCTTTCAGAGGCTCCTCTGTTATCATACTGTTAACTGGGTTTAGATCACAGGTTGTACGGTGTGATTGGTGTGGCTGGTATGAGTCTTACCCGGTATTCATAAATCCTTCCTTATTGTGTACGCTCGTCCGGGCACAGTATCCTGAGGCTTGGAGGAGGGTCATAGGGGGAGGAGCCAGTACACACCACCTGATCGTAAAGCTTTACTTTTTGTGCCCTGTCTCCTGCGGAGCCGCTATTCCCCATGGTCCTTTCAGGAACCCCAGCATCCACTACGGACTCCGAGAAATAGAATTATCGGTAAGTAAATTATTATTTTTTGCCCACTTTCATTATATTAATCATATACAACATAACTATTCCATACTGGTACCAACTTTAAGCTCTATCTGTCCTAGAACTAAATATTCTTGTTGTAAAGGGTAAGAAACCCTAAGTCAGTAAGTAGTGAAACCTAATATACACAACAAAACTCTGGGCGCAGGTGTACATAAATGTAAAAACTATTATATACAGTGGGGAATACTGGATTACCCAAAACACACAGCACTAATGTATATTTATATTAGGAACTAATAGGGGCACAAATAGAATTCACTTCATGAACAGTAAGCAATAATCCACACTTTTAGAGTAAAATGAATGATACGGTAACACAGATACCCCAAAATAAATCTATATTTGTATTTATAAAGTCAATAAATATCATAAATACCTAACAATAATGTCCATATAACGTCTCAAAATTTGAGTGACTTTGCTCTGGTATTAGATCTCTGATTAAACCATCACACTACAAGGTTGGAAACATGTGTTGGGACCTTTTTTACACCCTTTGGGGGCCCCACTGCAACAGTACCCATTTTGCTGTGATTTCTGGTTTTTAACTATACTGAGCTGAACAGTGACTGGGACTCTGTATGAAATCCCGACTGTTGTGCTCCTGGCGGTCGAAATACCTAGAGCGCAGCGTGTCTCCTCACAGGCTCACTGCTTGCCACGATTCACTAATCTATTCTCCCTCGGATGGTAGTGTGTACCACCACCCCCCAAGTGGGTATTCCGACCACTGGCTTTTCAATGGGTGTTGGGATTCTGGTGGCGGTATTTTGACCACCAGGATCCCGACAGTTGGAAAATTAACTGTGTCCCGGTGACTGCCGTACTGCAAAAGGACCAAAGAGTTGCTGTCCTTACCTAATCTGGATGGCACATGGGGCAAAAAATGACTGGATCTTCCCCATATGCTGCCTGCTTTGATTAGCAGCGTTAACCCAAGTGACTGCTATGGGGGGTAGCATTCTCCCACTGCCCCTGGCATCTATCCAGTGTGTGCACGTTGTGATTATCAGTGACAAACAGGCTTGAGCATAATGCAGTACCGTTACATTGGAAGTCGGTCTGTGCTGTCCCCTGCCCGTCTACTAAACTTATACACGTTAACCTTGCAGCCTGCATTGGCTATTATGATGAGCATGCATCTGCACTGAATGTATTCAATCATAGCAGCATAAGTGCTTAACAAAGAAGTGGTGATTAAATCTGATAGTACACAATTGCTTGCTTTCAGTCCCTGACTTTCACCTATACTCAGTGCACACTTTTGCAATTGGGCTCTTTGGAGTTTGCATGATCTACCAGAGGAATTTTACTCCATTTTGAGTCGTTATATGGACATTATTTTCGGTATTTATGATATTAGTTGACTTAAGTATAAATTATTTTTTATTTATGTGCTAATGTATCAGTCTTTTCACTTCAATAAATTGTGGTTTACTAATGTATTAAGTGAATTATATTTGTGCCCCGATTGGTGTGTGTGTGTGTACTTGTAAGTAGTTTAAACCGCTTATACACAATAAGGTGCATTGATAGATTTCCATTTGTATCACTGATAGACCCTCTCTTTCAAAACGTGATTGTTTTAATTTATTATTTAATGTCCAAACAGGACCTAAGTTATTAATCTTAAAATTTAAATAATAGAGAGAATCAACAATTGCAGTAATATTTGAAACCAACAATTCCGTGCATAGAATGAAATACAGTCGAAAGAAAAACATACGTTCCATTTTCCAGCACCTGGGATCTCAATAACTTCAGTCCTGAAGTCCGCTCTAGGACCTTATCAATCACTTAACAGACAGACTGAAGTGTTTGTTTAAAACCACAGTTTGGTATATTGGGGGTCATTCAGATCTGATCGGTGCCGTGCGTTTTCGCACAGCGGGCGTTCAGATCCGAACTGCGTATTCACTGTAATGCACAGGCGCGTCAAACAGCTACAACGGGCATCGGCGGTCAGCGATGGGATGGTGCGACAGATCCATTTTCACAGGTGTTCGTGAAGTGATTGACAAGCATGGCGAAAATACACTTCCCCTGTAGGTGGCGACTATCTGATCACAGGACAGCAAAATTAGCAGCTCAGAGATCTGAATTCGGGCCATTGTAAGGTTCTGGATACTGATTGTTTTAAGGAGGGCAATTTACGTTGGGACTGTTTCACTGAAGTCTAATTTCTATTAAAACTTTGTACTGATCTCAACTATTACTTAAGTAGCTCTGGAAAGAAACCTCAATCCTGATGTGCTTCCACTTTCTATTACATCTGCTGATGGCAGTGACGTGTGGTCAGGGCAGGCAGAGCCTCACTCCTCATACTTCAGTTTTGAGTATAAAAATCATCAGAATAATACAAAGAAGATATTTAACTTATATTTATGACTTTTCTAATAATTTTTCTCTAACGTCCTAAGTGGATGCTGGGGACTCCGTAAGGACCATGGAGGATAGCGGCTCCGCAGGAGACTGGGCACATCTAAAGAAAGCTTTAGGACTATGTGGTGTGCACTGGCTCCTCCCCCTATGACCCTCCTCCAAGCCTCAGTTAGATCTCTGTGCCCGAACGAGAAGGGTGCACACTAGGGGCTCTCCTGAGCTTCTTAGTGAAAGTTTTAGTTTAGGTTTTTTATTTTCAGTGAGACCTGCTGGCAACAGGCTCACTGCATCGAGGGACTAAGGGGAGAAGAAGCAAACTCACCTGCGTGCAGAGTGGATTGGGCTTCTTAGGCTACTGGACATTAGCTCCAGAGGGACGATCACAGGCCCAGCCTGGATGGGTCCCAGAGCCGCGCCGCCGGCCCCCTTGCAGAGCCAGAAGGCAGAAGAGGTCCGGAAAATCGGCGGCAGAAGACGTCCTGTCTTCAACAAGGTAGCGCACAGCACTGCAGCTGTGCGCCATTGCTCTCAGCACACTTCACACTCCGGTCACTGAGGGCGCTGGGGGGGAGCGCCCTGAGACGCAATAATAAACACCTTGGATGGCAAAAGAATGCATCACATATAGCTCCTGGGCTATATGGATGCATTTAACCCCTGCCAAAATACATAGAAAAACGGGAGATAAGGCCGCCGATAAGGGGGCGGAGCCTATCTCCTCAGCACACTAGCGCCATTTTCCCTCACAGCTCCGTTGGAGGGAAGCTCCCTGTCTCTCCCCTGCAGTCACTACACTACAGAAAGGGTTATAAAAGAGAGGGGGGGCACTAATTACGCGCAGTATTAAAGATACAGCAGCTATAAGGGGAAAAACACTTATATAAGGTTATCCCTGTATATATATCGCGCTCTGGTGTGTGCTGGCAAACTCTCCCTCTGTCTCCCCAAAGGGCTAGTGGGGTCCTGTCCTCTATCAGAGCATTCCCTGTGTGTGTGCTGTATGTCGGTACATTTGTGTCGACATGTATGAGGAGAAAAATGATGTGGAGACGGAGCAGATTGCCTGTAATAGTGATGTCACCCCCTAGGGAGTCGACACCTGAGTGGATGAACTGTTGGAAGGAATTACATGACAGTGTCAGCTCTGTATAAAAGACAGTGGTTGACATGAGACAGCCGGCTACTCAGCTTGTGCCTGTCCAGACGTCTCATAGGCCGTCAGGGGCTCTAAAGCGCCCGTTACCTCAGATGGCAGTTATAGACGCCGACACGGATACTGACTCCAGTGTCGACGGTGAAGAGACAAATGTGACTTCCAGTAGGGCCACACGTTACATGATTGAGGCAATGAAAAATGTTATTACACATTTCTGATAATACGAGTACCACCAAAAAAGGGGTATTATGTTCGGTGAGGAAAAACTACCTGTAGTTTTCCTGAATCTGAGAAATTAAATGAGGTGTGTGATGATGCGTGGTTTTCCCCCGATAACAACTGATAATTTCTAAAATGTTATTGGCATTATATCCTTTCCCGCCAGAGGTTAGGGTGCGTTGGGAAACACCCCCTAGGGGGGATAAAGCGCTCACACGCTTGTAAGGGCTCTACCCTCTCCTGAGATGGCCGCCCTTAAGGATCCTGCTGATAGAAAGCAGGAGGGTATCCTAAAATGTATTTACACACATACTGGTGTTATACTGCGACCAGCAATCGCCTCAGCCTGGATGTGCAGTGCTGGGTTGGCGTGGTCGGATTCCCTGACTGAAAATATTGATACCCTAGATAGGGACAGTATATTATTGCCTATAGAGCATTTAAAAGATGCATTTCTATATATGCGTGATGCACAGCGGAATATTTGCCGACTGGCATCAAGTCTAAGTGCGTTGTCCATTTCTACCAGTAGAGGGTTATGGACACGTCAGTGGTCAGGTGATGCGTATTCCAAACGGCATTTGGAAGTATTGCCTTATTAAAGGGAGGAGTTATTTGGGGTCGGTCTTTCAGACCCGGTGGCCACGGCAACAGCTGGGAAATCCACGTTTGTACCCCAGGTCACCTCTCAACATGAGAAGACGCCGTATTATCAGGCGCAGTCTTTTCGTGGACAAGCGGGCAAAAGATTCCTCATTTCTGCCCCGTGACAGAGGGAGAGGAAAAAGGCTGCAGAAATCAGCCAGTTCCCAGGAACAGAAACCCTCTCCCGCCTCTGCCAAGCCCTCAGTATGACGCTGGGGCTTTACAAGCAGAATCAGGCACGGTGGGGGGCCCGTCTCACTGAATTTCAGCGCGCAGTGGGCTCACTCGCAAGTAGACCCCTGGATCCTTCAGGTGATATCTCAGGGGTACAAATTAGAATTTGAGACGTCTCCCCCTCGCCGTTTCCTAAAGTCGGCTTTACCAATGTCTCCTTCTGACAGGGAGACTGTTTTGGAAGCCATTCACAAGCTGTATTCCCAGCAGGTGATAACAAGGTACCCCTCCTGCAACAGGGAACGGGGTATTATTCCACACTGTTGTGGTACCGAAGCCGGACGGCTCGGTGAGACCGATTCTAAATCTAAAATCTTTGAACACTTACATACAGAGGTTCAAATTCAAGATTGAGTCACTCAGAGCAGTGATTGCAAACCTGGAAGAAGGGGACTACATGATGTCTCGGGACATCAAGGATGCTTACCTTCATGTCAAAATTTACCCTTCTCATCAAGGGTACCTCAGGTTTATGGTACAGAACTGTCACTATCCGTTCAGACGCTGCCGTATGGATGGTCCACGGCACCCCGGGTCTTTACCAAGGTAATGGCCGAAATGATGATATTCCTTCGAAGGAAGGGAATTTTAGTTATCCTTTACTTGGACGATTCCCTGATAAGGGTAAGATCCAGGGAACAGTTGGAGGTCGGTGTAGCACTATTTCAGGTAGTGTTGCGGCAGCACGATTGGATTCTCAATATTCCAAAATCGCAGCTGGTTCCGACGACTTGTCTTCTGTTCCTAGGGATGATCCTGGACACAGTCCAGAAAAAGGCTTTTCTCCCGGAGCAGAAAGCCAGGGAGTTATCCGAGCTAGTCAGGAACCTCCTAAAACCAAGCCAAGTCTCAGTGCATCAATGCACAAGGGTTCTGGGTAAAATGGTGGCTTCCTACGAAGCAATCCCATTCGGCAGATTCCACGCAAGAACTTTCCAGTGGGACCTGCTGGACAAATGGTCCGGGTCGCATCTTCAGATGCATCAGCGGATAACCCTGTCACCAAGGACAAGGGTGTCTCTCCTGTGGTGGTTGCAGAGTGCTCATCTTCTAGAGGGCCGCAGATTCGGCATTCAGGACTGGGTCCTGGTGACCACGGATGCCAGCCTGCGAGGCTGGGGAGCAGTCACACAGGGAAGGAATATCCAGGGCTTATGGTCAAGTCTGGAGACATCACTTCACATAAATATCCTAAGCTAAGGGCCATTTACAATGCTCTAAGCTTAGCAAGACCTCTGCTTCAAGGTCAGCCGGTGTTGATCCAGTCGGACACAATCACGGCAGTCACCCACGTAAACAGACAGGGTGGCACAAGAAGCAGGAGGGCAATGGCAGAAGCTGCAAGGATTCTTCGCTGGGCGGAAAATCATGTGATAGCACTGTCAGCAGTATTCATTCCGGGAGTGGACAACTGGGAAGCAGACTTCCTCAGCACGACCTCCACCCGGGAGAGTGGGGACTTCACCCAGAAGTCTTCCACATGATTATAAACCGTTGGGAAAAACTCGACAGGTATTGCGCCAGGTCAAGGGACCCTCAGGCAATAGCTGTAGACGTTCTGGTAACACCGTGGGTGTACCAGTCAGTGTATGTGTTCCCTCCTCTGCCTCTCATACCCAAGGTACTGAGATTGATAAGATGGAGAGGAGTAAGCACTATATTCGTGGCTCCGGATTGGCCAAGAAGGACTTGGTAACCGGAACTTCAAGAGATGCTCACGGAGGATCCGTGGCCTCTACCTCTAAGAAGGGACCTGCTCCAGCAAGGACCCTGTCTGTTCCAAGACTTACCGCGGCTGCGTTTGACGGCATGGCGGTTGAACGCCGGATCCTGAAAAGGCATTCCGGATGAAGTCATCCCTATCCTGATCAAAGCCAGGAAGGATGTAACCGCAAAACATTATCACCGCATTTGGCGAAAATATGTTGCGTGGTGCGAGGCCAGTAAGGCCCGACGGAGGAAATTCAACTGGGTCGTTTCCTACATTTCCTGCAAACAGGAGTGTCTATGGGCCTGAAATTGGGGTCCATTAAGGTTCAAATTTCGGCCCTGTCAATTTTCTTCCAAAAAGAACTAGCTTCAGTTCCTGAAGTTCAGACGTTTGTAAAAGGGGTACTGCATATACAGCCTCCTTTTGTGCCTTCAGTGGCACTTTGGGATCTCAATGTAGTTTTTGGGTTCCAAAAGTCACATGGGTTTGAACCACTTAAATCTGTGGAGTTAAAATATCTCACATGGAATGTGGTCATGCTGTTGGCCCTGGCCTGGGCCAGGCGCGTGCCAGAATTGGCGGCTTTATCCTGTAAAAGCCCTTATCTGATTTTCCATTCGGACAGGGCGGAATTGAGGACTCGTCCTCCGTTTCTCCCTAAGGTGGTTTCAGCGTTTCACCTGAACCAACCTATTGTGGTGCCTGCGGCTACTAGGGACTTGGAGGACTCCAAGTTGCTAGACGCTGTCAGGGCCCTGAAAATATATGTTTCCAGGACGGCTGGAGTCAGGAAATCTGACTCGCTGTTTAATCTGTATGCACCCAACAAGCTGGGTGCTCCTGCTTCTAAGCAGACTATTGCTCGTTGGATTTGTAGTACAATTCAGCTTGCACTTTCGGTGGCAGGCCTGCCACAGCCAAAAATCTGTAAATGCCCACTCCACAAGGAAGGTGGGCTCATCTTGGGCGGCTGCCCGAGGGGTCTCGGCTCTACAACTTTGCCGAGCAGCTACTTGGTCAGGAGCAAATACGTTTGTAAAATTCTACAAAATTGATACCCTGGCTGAGGAGGACCTGGAGTTCTCTCATTTGGTGCTGCAGAGTCATCCGCACTCTCCCGCCCGTTTGGGAGCTTTGGTATAATCCCCATGGTCCTTACGGAGTCCCCAGCATCCACTAGGACGTCAGAGAAAATAAGAATTTACTTACCGATAATTCTATTTCTCGTAGTCCGTAGTGGATGCTGGGCGCCCATCCCAAGTGCGGATTGTCTGCAATACTGGTACATAGTTATTGTTACCAAAAAAATCGGGTTATTGCTGTAGTGAGCCATCTTTTCTAGAGGCTCCTCTGTTATCATGCTGTTAACTGGGTTCAGATCACAAGTTGTACGGTGTGATTGGTGTGGCTGGTATGAGTCTTACCCGGGATTAAAAATCCTTCCTTATTGTGTACGCTCGTCCGGGCACAGTATCCTAACTGAGGCTTGGAGGAGGGTCATAGGGGGAGGAGCCAGTGCACACCACATAGTCCTAAAGCTTTCTTTAGATGTGCCCAGTCTCCTGCGGAGCCGCTATCCTCCATGGTCCTTACGGAGTCCCCAGCATCCACTACGGACTACGAGAAATAGAATTATCGGTAAGTAAATTCTTATTTTATAGTCAAAACTCACCACTAAATCATGTGTGTCAATTTGGCTCCACAACAGTATTAGCCAGTGCCTTTCCAGCCATTGACCTCTCCGCACCTCACTTGCTGATAGGACTATTGTAATATGTGACTGCATGTGTAAGATTTGTTATTTGAAATAAAACAAATGTGCATTTGCTAAAAGATGTTACAGTAGCACAAACCTTCCATTTGGGCTGGTCAATTTAATTTAATTTCTTTTCTTTCTTTTTTTTCCCCCCTTCTACTCAGTCACCTACTCCATTAACTCCAAAAAGTGTTCGTCCACTTCACAAAGACACATTCTTCAAGACACCTGGTAGCTCTGGCGTGTCTCCAGCTCTCCAGAAAAAGGAAAGGCCTCAAGCCCGAAACTCAAGCTCTGCGCAGCGGAGGCTGAACATTTGCAGCAGTGACTAAACGAGGGCTTCCTGCCTTTAGGATCAATTCTATTTACATTCCTTAGATGTAAATATTTTAAATGGATTTTAAAAAATCCTTCTAAATTTACCTATGCTGGTAGTTTTGTCTTCAGTAAGCTATGACACACGATATCCTAGGATAAAAATGGTTACTTAAAGTACTATTTTGTGGGTGGAAGATGTGAGCAAAAATCACTCAGCACTGAACTAACGTACTTGTTATGCTGTCCGTGTTACTTGTTGCCCAGGATAAGTTTTGATACATTGCAGAGTTTACATTTTCAGTTTGTTCTGTTGTTCAAGCTGTAAATTCCTGTTGCATAGCAACACACTATTGTTCAGGTGAGCCATATTCACCAGTCCGAAACGCTGGTAATGGCACATGGTATTTTGGTAACCTAGGCTTACTACTTGAATATTGTTTACCTGTATTCTAATCATTTGTTAGAAATCTTCAGTATATTTAAGAAAATGTGAAAAATGTATTCTGCCTTACATTACCACCAAATTTTGTCTTATTTTCCCTCTCAGAAGAATATATCTTGTAATGCAGGAGGTCACTTGCTATATAAAACACAATATTTATAATCTGTTATGAAATAAGACACGTGCACAGATGGAACAAGTAGCTTGTTCCTCAACCGTAATTTAACATTGTATTTGTTGCTATGTAAAATATTGTTAATCTCCCTATGCCCCACACTCCTCTTGCTCCCCTATACCACAGAGCATTATGAGGGACCTCTGTATTGTGTTGAACTTGAGGAGAGAGAACATAATGTGCTATGTTCCTATAGGTGTTAACACTACAGTAGTAATGGTCATTCCTAAAATGTTACCTTTGTAATTTTGTATTTTTTCTAATATGCACTCGCCTTTTAATATAATATTTTAACCTAGCTGTTGGGTCTCCTTCAAAAGAAATGACAACCATTAAAAAAAAAAAAAAATGCTGATGACTTGATGTACTTAAATTTTACTATATTATTCTTTTTTTTTTTCTTCAGCGATTTAATAGTAGTTATACTGTTGGTAATAAGGTGATGCTTATTTGCACTAAGTTGCATGCTCAAAATGCAGCACGCTGTATGGGTTACCAAACCATTTACTCTTTATCTGTTAAGTGTTAATGGGACTGTCAAAATACTTGAATGTATTTACCATGTTTACATTTAGCTCATGGTGCTATTTTCCCTCTTCATTAGAATGTTTTTTTCATATACGACACTGTTTAGTGTGATGCATAAAAGCTAGCAGTGCAATAATAGAAGTTTCTCCCTGCTGTGTGTAACGCCTCTCCCTTGTAGGTCCGACGTCTCTGCTTCTCTTAGCTATGTTGCTAATAGCTCTAAACATGTACAGGGTGTTCTGTGCATCACAGAAATTAAATGTAATATTTCATTATCTTTTTTATTTTTTTTAATGACCAATAAAATGTATGGAAGTAAACCTTTTCTGCAGTGTTAATGTATTACCGTACAGGTAAAATATACATCCATCGGGTCACAATTGGGTGTGGGTAGGTGGTGTTAAAACTGAATAATTCGTATACCAGTGTTGGTGAGGGCTCAGTGGGATAACTATGTATATATCTAATGTATGGTCTTTGGGACCATTTGTCTGGTCTGCACACATTCGTTACAAGATATGATCTGAAGCATGCATTGGAAATCCAGTGATAACGTGGTCATTTATCATTTCTGGGCTGAACACTTACACAACATACTGTAGTAACGGTTCTTGATTTTATTATATATTTAACACTGTTATGAAGAGAGACCTCCTTTTTACTATGTCCTTCTGTGCCATCCCTTGCTAACGCTGCTTTTGACAACCTCTATTGGTTAGCTGAAAGCGGTTTTCAGTGCTTTCACTTAATATACGTGCAGAAGATGCCTGCTACTTTACCTATCCAGCACCTGGGACGGCATTTGCCACATAGGGCAAATAATCCCTCTCTAATAGTTAATAATATTAGAACATGGCACTTCAGTGGAAGGTACTGTATAGTGGCTTTATATTACAATGCTGTTTGGCAAGGTGTTCAAAACCATGTAGAAAAATGGTGGCAGTAATGTTTTGCATGAGTTCCTATAATCGGCTCTTAAGTAACAGAACTATTAAGCACACTTACTAGTCATGTTCTGGGATCTGTGCTATAGAAGTTTATAGCAATGTCTAATTTTTATTTTCCTTTCTAATTGGGATATTAGATCATTTTATGTTTCAAAATTGTCATTATTTATTTTGTGTTGCTCCATGGAAGCCTCCTGTTTCCTGTCCTGGGCAAACTGACCGTCCTGCTAGACATGTGTCTAGACAAGAGATTTTCAACCTTTTTACAACTCGTGGCACACTGGACAAGATTTAAATATTGCCAAGGCACACAAATATAATGGTGATGCATGGTGCAGTTGCGAGTCCTAGGATGTTATGTTGCAGCTTCTCCATAGGTAACGCCTGAACCACATCTGAGAAAGCCAGAAGAGCCCAACACTGCCCGGGCCCAAAATTAGAACTGGCTCTGCAACCACTAAACCCACCACTATTGATCGTTTCAGGGCCTCACTAGCGGCAAAACACTGACTGGCCTGGCTCTGCTTCTATGGCGGCACACCTGAAGACTGCTCAGGGCACACTACTGTGCCACGGCACAATGGTTGAAAAACACTGCTCTAGACCCAGGAGAACCCATGTATTTGCACTGTACACTGTATTTGCATCTACAAAAAAACATCATAAAATGACTTGGCTGTAGGCAGACTTTTTTTATTTTATTTTTTTTAAGCACACTGATGCTCAAAAGCGTTCAGGAAAAAACAAATTCCCAATCTACTCCCTACTCTGCCCCCCTAATCTATATTATATAAGTTTTTCCCTTCCCTGGCTGCCAGGAAAGCCTCAGAGCCCTGACACTGCATTACTGATGCTCACTGTTCATTTTGGGAAATTTGCTAAATATGCAATTCCATTTTCCACACGATATTAAACAATTTTTAGTGATGTGTAAGGGTTTATTTACAATGCGTCTATTGTAAAAACACATAATTTCTGATTGTGTTTTAAGCCATTATTTAAAAAGGCAATGCTTTTACTAGCTATATCTGGCCTAGAAAAAGCATTACCCTTTTACATTTCAGGCAGAAGTGCCGAGTTTTACAACAGATACTTCGTAAATAAACACCATAGAGCAGTGGTTCTCAAATTGTGCGCTGTGGCGCCTCAGGCTACATGCTGGGGTGCCTTGGTGGTCCAGGACCAATTCAGATTATTTGTGGTCAATGTAATTGGTGAGACCAGTAGCTGCCAATCATAACATATGTGGACAAACAAGTGAATCCTGTTCCCTCACCACATAACTGACCCTAAGGATGACACATAAACACAATTCACTTAATTTTCTATTTATTTTTGAATTTCTCAATAAGAATCTTTTGGCCTAGGGGTGCCGTGGAAGAAATTGTGATACTCTTGGGCGCCGTGATTAAAAAAAAAAGTTTGTGAACCACTGGCGTAGAATTGAATGTCTTTTATTTACCATTTTACTCTACATTCATTGTTTTTCTGCACTTTATCCACACGATGGCAGCATTACTTACCATATGGCTGGTTTGTTCCGAACGTTTCTGTAAATGAATATTTGATACTGTTTAATATTGTGAGATCTTATACCAAATGAACCCTTATGAACATATTTTAATAACCTAATGCAAATATGTTACCCGTAATAAGAAATAAAGTATTGTGCTTGTTCAGTGTAAGAGCAGTTATACCGCTTTCAGACATATGACCTGGGAATTTGCCGGGTCTCAGCTCAGTGACCCTGGTCTGAAACAGGGTTGGGGACCCGGAACTTACTCCCGGGTTGTGTTCTTTCACACATGCATAAACCCGGGATTTAGCTGCATGTCTGAAAGGGGTATTAGAGTATGTTCTGTGAAAGAAGTAAGATGCTGCAAATTAGATGTGATACATCTCCAATTATCCAGACTAGTTTTGTGGCATTTATTATGAAAGATCCTTTTGTGGTGCTACTAAATCTATGTGGAAAAATGGGCACATTTCTCCAATTGCAGTGAAAGGTAGGGTATTTAGGGGCCTATTTATCAACAAGTGATTAAAATAGATTTACCGGTGAGTAAAATCTTATTTCTCGTAGTCCGTAGTGGATGCTGGGAACTCCGAAAGGACCATGGGGAATAGCGGGCTCTGAAGGAGGCTGGGCACTCTAGAAAGATTTATGACCACCTGGTGTGCACTGGCTCCTCCCACCATGACCCTCCTCCAAGCCTCAGTTAGGACACTGTGCCCGGACGAGCTGACATAATAAGGAAGGATTTTGAATC
Organism: Pseudophryne corroboree; assembly: GCF_028390025.1. Lineage (NCBI taxonomy): Eukaryota > Metazoa > Chordata > Amphibia > Anura > Myobatrachidae > Pseudophryne > Pseudophryne corroboree. Next base: position 506,864,004 of record NC_086449.1, read on the forward strand.
CCGGGTAAGACTCATACCAGCCACACCAATCACACCGTACAACTCGTGATACTATATCCAGTTTGACAGTATGAAAACAACTGAGCCTCTCAACAGATGGCTCAACAATAACCCTTTAGTTAGCAATAACTATTTACAAGTATTGCAGACAATCCGCACTTGGGATGGGCGCCCAGCATCCACTACGGACTACGAGAAATAGATTTACCGGTGAGTAAAATCTTATTTTCTCTAACGTCCTAGTGGATGCTGGGAACTCCGAAAGGACCATGGGGATTATACCAAAGCTCCCAAACGGGCGGGAGAGTGCGGATGACTCTGCAGCACCGAATGAGAGAACTCAAGGTCCTCAGCCAGGGTATCAAATTTGTAGAATTTTGCAAACGTGTTTGCCCCTGACCAAGTAACAGCTCGGCAAAGTTGTAAAGCCGAGACCTCTCGGGCAGCCGCCCAAGATGAGCCCACCTTCCCTGTGGAATGGGCTTTCACTGATTTAGGATGCGGCAGTCCAGCCGCAGAATGCGCCTGCTGAATCGTGTCACAGATCCAGCGAGCGATAGTCTGCTTAGAAGCAGGAGCACCCAGCCTGTTGGGTGCATACAGGATAAATAGCGAGTCAATTTTCTTGACTCTAGCCGTCCTGGAAACATAATTTTTCAAGGCCCTGACTACGTCCAGTAACTTGGAATCCTCCAAGTCCCTAGTAGCCGCAGGCACCACAATAGGTTGGTTCAAGTGAAAAACTGATACCACCTTAGGGAGAAACTGGGGACGAGTCCTCAATTCTGCCCTCTCCATATGGAAAATCAGACAAGGACCCTTGTATGACAAATCCGCCAATTCTGATACACGCCTGGCCGAAGCCAAGGTCAATAACATGACCACTTTCCGCGTGAGATATTTTAAATCCACGGTTTTTAGTGGTTCAAACCAATGTGATTTTAAGAAACTCAACACCACGTTGAGATCCCAAGGTGCCACTGGAGGCACAACCGGGGGCTGAATATGCAGCACTCCTTTTAGAATGTCTGAACTTCAGGTACTGAAGTTAATTCTTTCTGGAAGAAAATCGACAGAGCCGAGATCTGTATCTTAATGGAGCCTAATTTTAGGCCCATAGACACTCCTGCTTGTAGGAAATGCAGAAATCGACCTAGTTGAAATTCCTCTGTTGGGGCCTTTTGTGGCCTCACACCAAGCAACATATTTCCGCCATATGCGGTGATAATGTTTTGCAGTTACATCTTTCCTGGCTTGAATCAGCGTAGGAATGACTTCCTCCGGAATGCCCTTTTCCTTTAGGATCCGGCGTTCAACCGCCATGCCATCAAAACGTAGCCGCGGTAAGTCTTGGAACAGACAGGGCCCCTGCTGCAGCAGGTCCTGTCTGAGCGGCAGAGGCCATGGGTCCTCTGATATAATTTTTTGAAGTTCTGGGTACCAGGCTCTTCTTGGCCAATCCGGAACCACAAGTATCGTTCTTACTCCTCGCCTTCTTATTATTCTCAGTACCTTTGGTATGAGAGGCAGAGGGGGGAACACATAAACCGACTGGTACACCCACGGTGTTACCAGAGCGTCCACCGCTATCGCCTGAAGGTCCCTTGACCTGGCGCAATATCTTTTATAGCTTTTTGTTGAGGCGGGACGCCTTCATGTCCACCTGTGGCCTTTCCCAATGGTGTACAATCCTTTGGAAGACTTCTGGATGAAGTCCCCACTCTCTCGGGTGGAAGTCGTGTCTGCTGAGAAGATCTGCTTCCCAGTTGTCCACTCCGAGAATGAACACTGCTGACAGTGCTAACACATGATTTTCCGCCCATCGGAGAATCCTTGTGGCTTCTGCCATCGCCATCCTGCTTCTTGTGCCACCCTGTTGGTTTACATGGGCGACTGCCGTGATGTTGTCTGATTGGATCAGGACCGGCCTTTTGAAGCAGAGGCCTTGCCTGACTCAGGGCATTGTAAATGGCCCTCAGTTCCAGAATATTTATGTAGGGAAGTCGCCTGACTTGACCAAAGTCCCTGGAAGCTTCTTCCCTGTGTGACTGCCCCCCAGCCTCAAAGGCTGGCATCCATGGTCACTAGGACCTAGTCCTGTATGTCGAACCTGCGGCCCTCTTGAAGATGGGCACTCTGCAGCCACTACAGTAGAGATACCCTGGTCCTTGGAGACAGGGTTATCAGCCGGTGCATCTGAAGATGTGATCCGGACCACTTGTCTAACAGGTCCCCCTGAAAAGTTCTTGCATGGAACCTGCCGAATGGGATTGCTTCGTAGGAAGCTATCATTTTTCCCAGGACTCGCGTGCAATGATGCACCGATAACTGTTTTGGCTTCAGGAGGTCTCTGACTAGAGATGACAGCTCCATGGCTTTCTCCTCCGGGAGAAACACTTATTTCTGGTCTGTGTCCAGAACCATCCCCAGGAACAGTAGACATGTCGTAGGAAACAGCTGTGTCTTTGGACTGTTTAGAATCCAACCGTGCTGTTGTAGCACTTTCCAAAATAGTGCTACCCCGACTAGCAACTGCTCCTTGGACCTCGCCCTTATAAGGAGATTGTCCAAGTACGGGATCATTAAAAACTCCCCTTTTTCGAAGGAGTATCATCATTCCGGCCATTACCTTGGTAACACCCTCGGTGCCATGTACAGTCCAAACGGCAGAGTCTGGACTTGGTAATGGTAATCCTGTACCACAAATCTGAGGTACTCCTGGCGAGGATAGTAAATGGGGACATGCAGGTAAGCATCCTTGATGTCCCGGGATACCATGTAATCCCCCTCGTCCAGGCTTGCAATAACCGCCCTGGGCGATTCCATCTTGAACTTGAATTTTTTTATGTATGTGTTCAAGGATTTTAAATATAAAAAAGGGTCACACCGAACCATGCGGTTTCGGTACCCCAAACCGTGTGGAATAGTAACCCCGTCCTTGTTGAAGTAGGGGCACCTTAAGTATTACCTGATGGGAATACAGCTTATTAATTGCCTCTAGCACAGCCTCCCTGCCTGAGGGAGTTGTCGGCAAGGCATATTTGAGGAAACGGCGGGGGGAAGACATCTCGAATTCCAGCTTGTACCCTTGAAATACTACTTGAATGAAACAGGGATCCACCTGTGAGCGAGCCCACTGATCGCTGAAATTTTTGAGACGGCCCCCCCACCGTACCTGGCTACACCTGTGGAGCCCCCGCGTCATGCTGTGGACTCAGAGGAAGCGAGAGAAGAATTATGATTCTGGGAACAGGCTGACTAGTGCAGCTTTTTCCCTCTTCCCTTGTCTCTGTACAGAAAGGAAGCGCCTTTGACCCGCTTGCTTTTCTGAAGCCGAAAGGACTGTACCTGATAATACAGTGCTTTCTTAGTCTGTGAGGAAAACTGAGGTAAAAATATTTCTTCCCAGCTGTTGCTGCGGATACGAGGTCCCAGAGACCATCCCCAAATAATTCCTCACCCTTATAAGGCAGAATCTCTATGCGCCTTTTAAAGTCAGCATCACCTGTCCAGTGACAGGTCTCTAATACCCTCCTGACAGAATGGACATTACATTCATTTTGGATGCCAGCCGGCAAAATATCCCTCTGTGCATCCCTCATATATAAGACGACGTCTTTAATATGTTCTCATGTTAGCAAACTAGTATGTTTGACAGGGTCACCGACCACGCTGCCGCAGCACGCTCTGCAGGTTTCAGTCTAGTACCTGAGTGTGTAAAAACAGACTTCAGGATAGCCTCCTGCTTTTTATCAACAGGTACCTTCAAAGTGGCCGTTCCTAAAACGGTAGTGCCACCTATTTTGACAACCGTGTGAGCGCCTTATCCACCCTAGGGGATATCTCCCAGCGTAACTTATCCTCTGGCGGGAAAAGGTACGCCATCAGTAACTTTTTTGAAATTACCAGTTTCTTATCAGGGGAACCCACGCTTCTCACACACTTCATTCATTCATCTGATGGGGGAACAAAACACTGCCTGCTTTTTCTCCCCAAACATAAAAACCCATTTTTAGAGGTTAATGTCAGAAATGTGTAACACATTTTTTATTGCCGGGATCAAGTCACGGATGTTCCTAGTGGATTGTGTATATGTCTCAACCTTGACGACACTGGAGTCAGACTCCGTGTCGACATCTGTGTCTGCCATCTGAATGAGCGGGCGTTTTTGAGCCCCTGATGGCCTTTGAGACGCCTGGGCAGGCGCGGGCTGAGAAGCCGGCTGTCCCACAGCTGTTACGTCATCCACCCTTTTATATAAGGAGTTGACACTGTCGGTTAATACCTTTCACCTAACCATCCACTCTGGGGTCGGCCCCACAGGGGGCGACATCACATTTATCGGCATCTGCTCCGTCACTATATAAGCCTCCTCCTCAAACATGTCGACACAGCTGTACCGACACACCGCACACACAGGGAATGCTCTGACTGAGGACAGGACCCCACAAAGCCCTTTGGGGAGACAGAGAGAGAGTATGCCAGCACACACCAGAGCGCTATATAATGTAGGGATTAACACTATAACTGAGTGAATTTTCCCCAATAGGTGCTTGTATATACAATATTGCGCCTAAATTTAGTGCCCCCCCTCTCTTTTTAACCCTTTGAGCCTGAAAACTACAGGGGAGAGCCTGGGGAGCTTTCTTCCAGCTGCACTGGGAAGAGAAAATGACGCCAGTGTGTCTGAGGGAGATAGCTCCGCCCCTTTTCCGCGGCCTATTCTCCCGCTTTTTTATGGATTCTGGCAGGGGTATTTATCACATATATAGCCTCTGGGGCTATATATTGTGATTGTTTTGCCAGCCAAGGTGTTTTTATTGCGGCTCAGGGCGCCCCCCCCCCCCCCCCAGCGCCCTGCACCCTCAGTGACCGGAGTGTGAAGTGTGCATGAGGAGCAATGGCGCACAGCTGCAGTGCTGTGTGCTACCTTGGTGAAGACTGATGTCTTCTGCCGCCGATTTTCCGGACCGCTTCTGGCTCTGTAAGGGGGACGGCGGCGCGGCTCCGGGACCGAACACCAAGGACTGGGCCTGCGATCGATCCCTCTGGAGCTAATGGTGTCCAGTAGCCTAAGAAGCCCAATCCGGCTGCAAGCAGGCGAGTTCGCTTCTTCTCCCCTTAGTCCCTCGCTGCAGTGAGCCTGTTGCCAGCAGGTCTCACTGAAAATAAAAAAACTAATTCTATACTTTCTTTCTAGAGGCTCAGGAGAGCCCCTAGTGTGCATCCAACCTCAGCCGGGCACAAGATCTAACTGAGGCTTGGAGGAGGGTCATGGTGGGAGGAGCCAGTGCACACCGGGTGGTCATAAATCTTTCTAGAGTGCCCAGCCTCCTTCGGAGCCCGCTATTCCCCATGGTCCTTTCGGAGTTCCCAGCATCCACTAGGACGTTAGAGAAAACTCATTGTGGATGAAAAAACTTGTTGCGTATGATAAATGGTGCTCCAGTCAATCAGCTTCCAACTGCCATTTTTTTAAACATGACCGTTAGTAGCTGACTGGCTGGAGCACCATTTATCATACGCAACGATTTTATTCACAATGAGTGTTAACATTTGATGACGAAGCCCCTTAAATTCCTTATTTGGCAAATCTAACAAAAGTGTTACACTTAAATAACAACAATTTAATTTTTTTAAATGCTTCGGTTATTGCTGTCCTAATAGGGCAATGACAGCCAGTATGGGTAGCACGGCTGTTGTAATGGTTAGCACTGAGGACTTGGATTCTATTCCCAACAAGGCTCTAATGGTGAGAAGTTTATATGTTCTCCCTGTACTTGCATTGGTTTACTTCCACTATTCAGAAGCATACCGTTAGGTTCATTTGCTTCTAACACAAATTAAGTGTCTGTACATGTGGTAGGGACCATAGGTTGTAAGCTTCACAGGCACTGATGTGAATGGGAAAATGTTCTCTGTAAAGCGCTGTATAATGTGCAGCGGAGTGAGAAGTGTTTGGTATGAAATAACATTACTTATTTTGAAGAGGTGAACATTTTGTTGTATGGGATGGTGATGTGTGTTGGAGCTTATAGGGCTACATTTTGATTTTCTCTTACGTCCTAGAGGATGCTGGGGACTCCGTAAGGACCATGGGGTATAGACGGGCTCCGCATGAGACATGGGCACTCTAAGACTTTAGATGGGTGTGAACTGGCTCCTCCCTCTATGCCCCTCCTCCAGACCTCAGTTGGATCCTGTGCCCAAAGGAGACTGGATGCACTGCAGGGGAGCTCTACTGAGTTTCTCTGAAAATACTTTTGTTAGGTTTTTTTATTTTCAGGGAGCACTGCTGGCAACAGGCTCCCTGCTTCATGGTACTGAGCAGAGAGAAGCAGACCTACTTTACTGATAGGCTCTGCTTCTTAGGCTACTGGACACCATTAGCTCCAGAGGGTCGGAACACAGGTGTCGTCCTCGCTGTTCGTCCCGGAGCCGCGCCGCCGTCCTCAGAGCCGGAAGATAGAAGCCGGGTAAGTATATGAAGTAAGAAGACTACAAAGGCGGCAGAAGACTTCAGTTCTTCAGAGAGGTACCGCGCAGCGGTCGCGCTGCGCGCCATTGCTCCCACACACACACACAGCAAGGGTGCAGGGCACAGGGGGGGCGCCCTGGGCAGCAATAATTACCTCAAATAACACTGGCACCATTGTTAGATACTGCGGAGGCAGTATATTATAAATCCCCTCCAGTATAAAAAAATGAGCGGGACCGAAGCCTGCCGTTGAGGGGGCGGAGCTTGATCCTCCAGCACTAGCCAGCGCCATTTTCTCCACAGCATGCTGCAGAGAAGCTGCTCCCGGACTCTCTCCTGCTGAACCAAGTAACGGGACAAAAAACGAGGGGGGGGGGGCACATTTATTTGGCGCAAATCATATATACAAAAAAGCGCTCTATAGGCTGGGACTGTGTTTTCAGTGTCTAGTGGCGCTGGGTGTGTGCTGGCATACTCTCTCTGTCTCTCCAAAGGGCCTTATTGGGGGGGCTGTCCCCATATATCCCAGTGTGTATGGGGGTGTCAGTACGTGTGTGTCGACATGTCTGAAGCGGAATGCTCGTCTAGGGAGGATGCAGAGCAAATGGTGGTGGTGTCTCCGTCGGCACAGCCGACACCTGATTGGTTGGACATGTTGAATGTGTTAAATGCTATAAGAGAGATTGGACAAAGCAGAGTCCAAGGACAAAGCAGGGAGTCAATCCATGGCTTTGGCTGTGTCACAAGACCCTTCAGGGTCCTATAAACGTCCCTTTTCTCAGGTAGCAGACACTGATACCGACACGGATTCTGACTCCAGTGTCGACTATGATGATGCGAGGTTACACCCAAGAGTGGCCAAGAGTATTCAATATATGATTATTGCAATAAAAGATGTTTTACATATCACAGAGGACCCTTCTGTCCCTGACACGAGGGTCTGCATGTTTAAGGGGAAGAAACCTGAGGTAACGTTTCCCCCATCTCATGAGCTGAACGCTTTATTTGAAAAGGCTTGGGTAACTCCAGACAGGAGACTGCAGGTTCCCAAGAGAATTATTATGGCGTATCCTTTCCCCTCAAAGGACAGGTTATGGTGGGAATCCTCGCCCACGGTAGACAAGGCCTTGACGCGCTTATCCAAAAAGGTGGCGCTACCGTCCCCGGACATGGCGGCTCTAAAGGATCCTGCGGATCGCAGGCAGGAAACTACCTTAAAATCAATTTACGCGCATACGGGAGCCCTACTCAGGCCTGCAGTAGCGTCGGCATGGGTTGGTAGCGCAATTGCAGCGTGGGTTGATAACTTGTCATCGGACATTGACACCTTTAGATAAGGATAGTATTTTGTTGACCTTGGGTCACATTAAGGACGCAGCGTTATATGTGAGAGAGGCTGCGAGAGATATTGGACTGTTGGGTTCAAGAGCCAATGCCATGGCAGTTTCTGCTAGAAGGTCCCTGTGGACCCGTCAATGGACAGGTGATGCTGATTCGAAGAGACATATGGAGGCTTTGCCTTACAAGGGTGAAGTTTTATTTGGGGAGAGCCTCGTGGACCTGGTTTCCACAGCTACCGCGGGTAAGTCTTCTTTTTTGCCTTATATTCCCCCACAGCAAAAGAAAACACCTCAATACCAGATGCAGTCCTTTCGGTCGCATAAGTTCAGAAAGGGTCGGAGCTCTTCCTTCCTCGCCAGAGGTAAAGGTAGAGGGAAAAGAACACCAGCTACAGCTAGTTCCCAGGAACAAAAATCTTGCCCGGTCTCTACAAAATCCACCGCATGACGCTGGGGCTCCGCTGCGGGAGTCCGCACCGGTGGGGGCACGTCTTCGTCTCTTCAGCCAGGTCTGGGTTCAGTCGGATCCCACGGCTGCAAACTGGAGTTCGAAGATGTGCCTCCACACCAATTTTTCAAATCGGCCTTGCCAGCTTCTCCCCCAGAGAGGGAAACAGTTTCAGCTGCCATACAAAAACTGTGTCAAGAGCAGGTGATTATCAAGGTTCCCCTAGGGCAACAGGGAAAAGGGTTTTATTCAACCCTGTTTGTGGTCCCGAAGCCGGATGGCTCGGTCAGACCAATTCTGAATCTAAAATCCCGAAACCTATATTTGAAGAGGTTCAAATTCAAGATGGAATCTCTCCGGGCAGTGATCTCCAGCCTGGAAGGGGGGGATTTTATGGTGTCACTAGACATAATGGATGCATACCTTCATGTCCCCATATATCCTCCTCATCAGGCGTACCTAAGATTCGCTGTACAGGATTGTCATTACCAGTTTCAGACGTTGCCGTTTGGGCTTTCCACGGGCCCGAGAATTTTCACCAAGGTGATGGCGGAAATTATGGTGCTCCTGCGCAAGCAGGGGGTCACAATTATCCCATACTTGGACGATCTCCTGATAAAGGCAAGATCGAGAGATCAGTTACTAAAGAGCGTGTCTCTCTTCCTGAGAGTACTACAACAACACGGCTGGATTCTAAATCTACCGAAGTCGCAGTTGGTTCCGACAACTCTGCTGTCATTTTTGGGCATGGTTCTGGACACGGAAAAAAAGAGGGTTTTTCTCCCAATGGAAAAAGCCCAGGAACTCCAGAACATGGTCAAGGACCTGCTGAAACCAAAAAGAGTGTCAGTTCATCAATGCACTCGAGTATTGGGAAAGATGGTGGCGGCCTACGAGGTCATTCCGTTCGGCAGGTTCCATGCAAGTACTTTTAAGTGGGACCTTCTGGACAAGTGGTCAGGGTCCCATCTACAGATGCATCGGAAGATAAGCCTGTCCCCCAGGGCCAGGGTCTCTCTCCTGTGGTGCCTCCAGAGTGCTCACCTTCTAGAGGGTCGCAGATTCGGCATTCAAGATTGGGTTCTTGTGACCACGGACGCGAGCCTCCGAGGATGGGGAGCAGTCACACAAGGAAAACATTTTCAGGGAATATGGTCAAGCCAATCGGACAACGTCACAGCCGTGGCACATGTAAACCGCCATGGCGGGACAAGGAGCAGAGCAGCAATGGCAGAAGCCACCAGGATTCTTCGCTGGACGGAAAATCATGTATGCGCTCTGTCAGCGGTCTTCATTCCGGGAGTAGACAACTGGGAAGCAGACTTCCTCAGCAGACACGATCTCCATCCAGGAGAGTGGGGACTTCATCAAGAGGTCTTTGCAGAGGTAACAAGTCATTGGGGACTTCCTCAAACAGACATGATGGCGTCGCGCCTCAACAGAAAGCTTCGGACGTATTGTTCAAGGTCGAGGGACCCTCAGGCAGTGGCGGTGGATGCCCTGGTGACACCGTGGGTGTTTCAGTCGGTCTATGTGTTCCCTCCACTTCCACTTATCTCAAAAATACTGAGACTCATAAGACGAACAAGAGTGCAGACGATACTCATTGTTCCAGATTGGCCTCGAAGGGCCTGGTATTCAGATCTTCAGGAAATGATCACAGAAGATCCATGGCCTCTTCCTCTCAGGGAGGACCTGTTACAACAGGGGCCCTGTGTGTTCCAAGACTTACCGCGGTTACGTTTGACGGCATGGCGGTTGAACACCAAATCTTAGCTAGGAAAGGTATTCCGGGGGAAGTCATCCCTACTCTAATCAAAGCTAGGAAGGAGGTAACGGCGAAGCATTATCACCGTATCTGGAGGAAATATGTATCTTGGTGTGAAGCCAAGAATGCTCCTACGGAAGATTTTCAGCTGGGTCGTTTTCTCCATTTTCTACAGACAGGAGTGGATATGGGCCTAAAGTTAGGCTCCATTAAGGTGCAGATTTCGGCCTTATCTATATTCTTTCAGAAGGAATTGGCTTCTCTCCCAGAAGTCCAGACTTTTGTAAAGGGAGTGCTGCACATCCAACCTCCTTTTCTGCCCCCAGTGGCACCGTGGGACCTTAACGTGGTGTTACAGTTCCTTAAATCACACTGGTTTGAACCTCTTCAAACAGTTGAATTAAAATTTCTCACTTGGAAGGTGGTCATGTTGTTGGCCTTGGCATCTGCGAGGCGGGTGTCTGAATTGGCGGCTTTGTCTCACAAGAGCCCCTATCTGATTTTCCATGTGGATCGAGCAGAGTTGAGAACTCGTCCTTAATTTCTACCTAAGGTGGTTTCGTCGTTTCATATGAACCAACCTATTCTGGTGCCTGTGGCTACGGGTGACTTGGAGGTTTCCAGGTCCCTGGATGTAGTCAGGGCCTTAAAAATGTATGTAGCCAGGACGGCTCGAGTTAGGAAAATAGAGGCACTGTTTGTCCTGTATGCGGCCAACAAGGTTGGCGCTCCTGCTTCTAAGCAGACTATTGCTCGCTGGATCTGTAACATGATTCAGCAGGCTCATTCTACGGCGGGATTGCCGTTACCAAATTCGGTAAAGGCCCATTCCACTAGGAAGGTGGGCTCTTCTTGGGCGGCTGCCCGAGGCGTCTCGGCATTACAGCTGTGCCGAGCAGCTACTTGGTCGGGTTCAAACACTTTTGCAAAATTCTACAAGTTTGATGCCCTGGCTGATGAGGACCTCATGTTAGCTCAATCGGTGCTGCAGAGTCATCCGCACTCTCCCGCCCGGTCTGGAGCTTTGGTATAATCCCCATGGTCCTTACGGAGTCCCCAGCATCCTCTAGGACGTAAGAGAAAATAAGATTTTAAACCTACCGGTAAATCTTTTTCTCCTAGTCCGTAGAGGATGCTGGGCGCCCGTCCCAGTGCAGACTTTTTCTGCAAGGCTTGTATATAGTTGTTGCTTACATAAGGGTTATGTTACAGTTGTGATCAGTCTCTGGCTGATGCTGTTTTATTCATACTGTTAACTGGTTCGTATATTCCATGTTGTATGGTGTGGGCTGGTATGTATCTCGCCCTTAGATTAACAAAAATCCTTTCCTCGTACTGTCTGTCTCCTCTGGGCACAGTTCTTTAACTGAGGTCTGGAGGAGGGGCATAGAGGAAGGAACCAGTTCACACCCATCTAAAGTCTTAGAGTGCACATGTCTCCTGCGGAGCCCGTCTATACCCCATGGTCCTTTCGGAGTCCCCAGCATCTTCTACGGACTAGGAGAAAAAGATTTACCGGTAGGTTTAAAATCTTATTATTTTTTTTTATTATAGCAACCATGCATATGTTAGAACCTGTATACGCCACTTTGAGCAAATCTTTGTCATCTGCAACTCTGCTGTATCTCCAGGTGCTGCTGTGTGGGTAGCTGGGTATTTGTAGGATTTTCAGTATTGTGTGTAAGCTAATGTTTGCCAAAGGCGGTCTTCAAGGCACCCCAACAATGCAGGTTGTAGGAATATCACCGCTTGTACACACATATTATAATCAAACTGACTGAGGTACTAATTAAGTCTCATGTGCCTAAGCAGGGATATCAATAAAACCTGCACTGTTGGGGTGCCTTGAAGACCGCATTTGGGAACACTGGTGTAAGCAGAAACCTGCTTTCAGGCTGTTTTCTTGTACCATGGATAGTGCAAGCCTGCACTAATAGGGTTTGGAGTAGTCACATTGATGCAGCCAACTTAGAATACAGATGGAAATTTGCAGAAGTGGCCACTTTGTGTGCAACATAGTTCATGTAACACTAAAATGAACTCTACCTGCAGTATGACCAGGAATTTGTGTATGTGAGACAGTTGGGCTCAATATCAAATTTGTGTTTAAATGTGACTTATGTGTTAGATTCTTTGAATTCCATTTCCAGTGAACGCAGGTGAATATCCATGCTGTATATCTGCCTTGGGCTGGGGGTGTGATATTTTCCATATTCATACAAAAACAAATCCTTCAAACCGTTCTGCTATAGATGGGTTAATCCTATTTACAAATACACGTATTACCTCCTTAGCCACCTTAATTAAGTGTTTTAATACAAATATCTAATAATACAGTTCAAGGCCAGCACCTACTGGTAAGTGGTAATGTGATTTTGCACCATTTGCATAATAGCTAAAGGGCTGAGTAATAATGTAGCATGCAGATGTGGTTCTCTGGGAGAGATGCATTACGTGTGCACGGATCTTGCCGCTGTAGGGCTTCCTGCTCTTTACTGAGGTGAAGCAGGAAGTCTTACCGATGAGATGTATAAACATCTTATTTGCCTGAGTGGCGGAGTGAAAATTCCCTCCTCCGGCGATACCGGTCAGTTCCACAGTGCATTATTATTATTATTATTATTATTATTATCATCATCATCATCATCATCATTTATTTGTATGGTGCCACATGGGATCCGCAGCGCCCAGTTACAGAGTACGTAAACAAATAAGCAAAACAAGAGAACAGTGATTTACAATTCAAGCCAATATAGGACAAGTACAGGGTATAAACATTGCTGCATCCGCAGATGACACTGAAATAAACATTAGGGCGACAGAAAACTGGGGGATTAGGTGCCGTTGAAGGTAGTATAGAAAAGAAGATAGGGTAAATCAGAGATGGCAAAGCACATGAGGGAAGAAGGCCCTGCAGGGGAGGGGCACAGATGGGGCTGAAAGTGAGTTTAAGATTAGAGATAGCTGGGTTTGGTGAAGAAGTGGGACTTGAGAGCCGTTTGAAGTTTTCTGGAGAGGTGGAAAATTCCAGAGAAAGGGAGCATCATGCTGTCTCCCTGCCCAGCCTGCTCCAGTGTGCATGTGTGAGATCTCGCATTCAGCCAGCAGCCGCCGCAGCCAGGAACAGCGCTGTCCCTGCTGTGGAGATAGGGCAATGACACCTGCAGCTGTTGGAACGGTCAATGCTACGGACTGTTCATACATTGCTCTGCATATCGGTGTGCTAACTAAAAGCTGCGCCAATAATAGCAAGGGCACATAGCGCCCCTGTCACCTTGCACACACTGCTGCATTAATACATGGGGTGGAAGTGGTATCAATGCACATAACATTAGCTGATACATCAGGTTAGGTTTTGGCTGCGGGAAGAGGGTTTTAGGGTAAGAAGTGTTAGGGATTAGTGGTAGCATACTGATCTAGTAGATGTCGGGATGCTGCTGTCTGTATTCTGATCCATCCCGCCTGTGTTAAGACTGTTCTCTGTAGCATTGCACCTTTTCTCTTATATTGTTACCAATGCAACACAACAAGAATATTGGATACATAGCCTTACTGCTTACACATATCAGACATTTCACAGCATAGTTACACAACCCATAACTGACACATATTTAGACCACCCAAACATCCTCATCGGGACACGTTCAGTATGCCCAGACACATGCCCAGAATACCGGTGCCAGAACTCTGAAATGACTCGAAATGCAGATGCCGGAATCCCGATCATAAGTAAGCCGGGGACTCTTACTGTTAGGCTCGGGAGGGGGGGTTAAGGGTTATTTTGGTGCCGATGGTACGTATACTTACTGAACCTCGGTCTGGATCTTCTGGATTGGGATGCCGCTGTCTGTCTTGTGACCGCCGGCATCCCTAATGCTGCTAACACACATCACGCCCTTCTCATTCCCTTGTAATCAGGGCATTTAATTATTAGTTTTATTTCACACTCTGGTTACAAAAGTTGTTTGAAACACACAACTGTTCAGCGCAGGGATTCAGCCCCCTGCTCAGTATTTATCTCATAGAGGGGTCCATTTATTTATAATCACATTTGCAATGTGATCTGGGCTATAACTGGGCTAATGCCATCTTCATTCCGGAGCTTAGTAAATCTGACAGCATCACATCATACATAGAAACCTAGGGGGGCTGCAGATGCTTCCAGAAAAGGAGGGTCGCAGTAGATTATATAGCTTGTAGAAGGCGGCACTCCTAGGACTTGCTTATAGATAGTAAAAGTAGGTGACAAGCACCACAATCAGCAGTTAACGTTTCAGTTTTATTAAAAAAACTTTCGTCAGAACAATTGCACATAACAAATCTTACCTTTATAGGAAGACACCCTGTGTAGTGAGGTGCTGGACGCCCGGCCGGTGACGTCTCAATCCTGCGACGTGCGCCTCACAGTGCCGTGCCCGGTCCGGTTGTAATAAATTCAACTTTTCCTTCAAATTTTTACACACAATGCCCCATAATGACAAAGTGAAAAAAGTTTTCTTGAGATTTTTGCAAATTTATTAAACATAAAATACTAAGAAATCACATGTACATAAGTATCCACAGCATTTGCCATGATGCTCAAAATTGAGCTCAGGTGCATCCTGTTTCCGCTGATCATCCTTGAGATGTTCCTACAGCTTAATTGGAGTCCACCTGTGGTAAATTCAGATGATTGGATATGATTTGGAAAGGCAGACACCTGTCTATATAAGGTCCCACACTTGACCTTGCATGTCTGAGCACAAACCAAGCATGAAGTCAAAGGAATTGTCCGTAAACCTCCGAGACAGGATTGTCTCAAGGCACAAATATGGGGAAGGGTACAGAAAAATTGCTGCTTTGAAGGTCCCAATAATCACTATGGACTCCATCGTCCGTAAATGGAAGACGTTTGCAACCACCAGGACTCTTCCTAGAGTTGGCCGGCCATTTAAAATAAGCGATCGGGGGAGAAGGGCCCTAGTCTGGGAGGGGACCAAGAACCCGATGGTCACTCTGTCAGAGCTACAGCATTTCTCTGTGGAGAGAGAAGAAACCTTCCAGAAGGACAACCACCTCTGCAGCAATCCACCAATCAAGCCTTGTATGGTAGAGTGTCCAGACGGAAGCCACTCCATAGTAAAAAGCACATGGCAGCCCGCCTGGAGTTTGCCAAAATGCACCTGAAAGACTCTCATACCATAAGAAACAAAATTTTCTGGTCTGATGAGACTGGAGATTTAACTCTTTGGCGTGAATGCCAGGCATCATGTTAGGAGGAAACCAGGCACCGCTCATCACCAGGCCAATACCATCCCTACAGTGAAGCATGGTGGTGGCAGCATCATGCTGTGGGGATGTTTTTCAGTGGCAGGAACTGGGAGACTAGTCAGGATAGAGGGAAAGATAAATGCAGCAATGTACAGAGACATCCTGGATGAACATCTGCTCCAGAGCGCTCTTGACCTCAGACTGGGGCGACGGTTCATATTTCAGCAGGACAACAACCCTAAGCACACAGCCAAGATATCAAAGGATTGGCTTCAGCACAACTCTATGAATATCCTTGAGTGGCCCAGCCAGAGCCTAGACTTGAATCCGATTGAACATCTCTGGAGAGATCTGGAAATGGCTGTGCACCGACGCTTCCCATCCAACCTGATGGAGCTTGAGAGGTGCTGCAAAGAGGAATGGGCAAAACTGCCTAAAGATAGGTGTGCCAAGCTTGAGGCATCATATTCAAAAAGACTTGAGGATGTAATTGTAATTGCTGCCAAAGGTGCATCAACAAAGTTTTGAGTAAAGGAAGTGAATACATATGTACATGTTCTTAGTTTTTTATTTTTAATAAATTAGCAAAAAAAATCTTTTTTCACGTTATCATTATGGGGTATTGTGTGTAGAATTTTGAGGGAAAAAATTAATTTATTTCATTTTGGAATAAGGCTGTAACATAAAATGTGGAAAAAGTGAAGCGCTGTGAATACACACAGGGATGATACTAAATAGTTGCGGATACCCCCTGAAAAATGGGAGTTTTCGGGGAATAAGCCCAAAATATATAATGATAAATGGGCCCCAGACGGTGGTTCCCTCTCAGATCCCAGCAGCTCTGACCCAGAACAACCAAAGTCATTGATTCTTTATAGAGCAACCACACACCGTTATACAATAGTAGAATGTCCATACAGTCTGCTGCAAGGGATACAAAAACCTAAATATGCTCTATATAACGTTAATCAGGATTTAAAAGTTTGTGCATACACAGTGTAATAATGTCACGTTTTCTTACATTTTAGAATTGTAGCTTTCAGAATGTATCCGTAGTACATTTGGAGAATGTTACCAAGAAACTTCTACAGCAAGAATACTGGTAAATGTACTGTATTTTCATTTATCTAGTGGAGTTCAGTCATCTTGAGAGTATGGATAAGTCAACTAATTATGTAAATTTGACCTCCGGAAGGCACTCTGCTACTGCAGTTGCATTTGGTGTGCTGTGGGGATTCACGGGAACTGTTCCAAGGATTACTGTTGAATCTGTATTACAATTTCAAGTAATTAGATCAATTATTGTAATTTATGAATATTCTTCCTATATCAATTACTGTATTTCTTACTTTGGTATCCATTATTAATAATGTCATTGATTTTTAAGGCCATACCGTAACGTCAAGTGGAGAAAGCAGGACATACATAAAAAAGGGGCATATGAATAGAAAGTGTAGAAAGAGCCCCAATCTTGGGAGAGATCATAATCCAACAGGAAAAGGACACATCTGAAGTAAGGCTGGCGTGAGACGCTGAAAGGGATCACAAAATGAGATTTGAGATGTATGAAGGTGCGGTGTTGAAAGCTTTGGACTGAATCACTCGTTGGATGTACCTTACTCACCGACGGTAGGTGGTGAAAAGACATCAGGAGTTTACACCTGCACCCACAGAGGGAGTAAGACCTTGTTCTCAAACCTACCTTATCTCCTTTTTTTCCCAGGAATTAATTGGCGACTGGTTAATGTTTGAGGTCCTTGTGGAGTGGAGTGGTGTAACCCCTGTTTTTAACTTTTAATTTTGTGTTTTTGTTGGAACTGTTTTTATGGAATAAATTCATTTTTATGGAGATCCAGTACTCGAGAGATTCTTGATATGGTTTGGAGATTCCATTGGTGCAGCCAAAAAGAAACCTTTTGATGAACATAGGGCTCATGATAATGGTGAGTGAATTTTCATGTGACCTATGATGTCCTATAAGATGGCATAGGAAAAGATACCTTTATATGGGTGAATCTTACTGACCGTCGGTGAGTAAGGTACATCCAACGAGTGATTCAGTTGATACTTTCCTGTGATGGTTTAGTGATCGTCAAATCTTCAATCAATGGTTTAAATATGCATTTTAAAGAGTAATATACAATCAGCGCTGGTGGACCACTCCTGTCTTTTTTCATATTCGTTACATTTTCAAGTGTTTGTACCCTTGAGAGTTGGTATCTCAGCTGCAGTTTGTAATAAGGCGCAAAAATACAGCACCAATCTACTGAATTGTTAAGATACTCTGTGAATTTAGTAGCTTACGGTAGCCAGGTAATCAAGAACATAGGTGTAGTGATAATACAATCCATAAATTTCCAACTGGAGTTTCTGTCAAACAGCTTCTGGATCTCCCAGACAGTATAGAACTGGGCAGATAATCTTAAGTGTTGAAGTGCATGTCATTTAACAAGACGTTCCAGAATGAAAGAACGTTGCAGATTTGTTTGATTGTAGTACTATTGGGAAACTTCCAGAGCCCAGTTCTGCATCCCCCCCCCCCTTCCCCTCTTCACCAATTGTACAATCAGCATCTTCACTACCCATCCGAGACTTGTGACATCACCTATCGCATGCATATGGATTACTCTGTTACTCTCACTTTGTGTGGTTCCAGATGTATGCTACTGGCTATGAAAGACAAAGCTAGAGGAGTTAAATCGCACAACAAACATTAGGAATCATCATACCAGTTGTGGAAGCCATTCACTGGGTATCGGCTATGTTTGCTGCAGTGACAATGGATGGCTCTGTATGAATTTGCATCGTCCCAGTGCACCTGGACAAGGTGCTAATGAGAGCAACTCTGGATGTCAAATGTGGATTCATAGAAACATAGAATTTGATGGCAGAAAAGAACCATTAGCCATCTAGTCTGCCCTAGACTCATGTACATGCACACACTTACACAGTAGGGTTATTTTTTTATCAGGAGCAAGTTGATTATGGGAGGAAACTGGAGTATCCATGCAAGTATGGAGAGAATGTACAAACTCCACACAGTTAGAGCCATGGTGGGAATCAAACCCATGACCTCATTTCTGTGAGGCAGTAATGCTAACCGTTACACCTTCCGTACCACCAATTCTAGCAGATAATTGTGAACAAGGAATCATCCACGCTCACAACATTCAGGCACCTGCACACAGACATGCTTTCCTCAAAATGCTCTACAGCAGGGGTGGGGAACCTCCGGCCCGCGGGCCGTATAAGGCCCGCAAAGCCGTTTGTTCCGGCCCACCCGCTTGTGTCAGTGAGACACACCGCCGCTCAGTCCAGCAGCGGCATGTCTCAGCTGTCAGGGCAGGGCGGAGAGCGCAGCTACCTATCCGGCAGCAGCGGCAGGTAAGATCTCAAACCAGCCGCCGGATCGTGAGCCAATCATAGCTCGCGGACCGGCAGCAAATCGGGAGCCGCCGCTGCCGGCCCGCGGGCTGATTGGCTCACGAACCGGCGGCTGGTTTGAGGTCCCACACGCCGCCGCCGCTGCCCGACATAGCCGCGCTCTCCTCCCTGCCCTGACCCCCTGACACCCGAGACACGCCACCAGATGGAGCAGCACAGTGGGGTGGGGGGGCACTGTGGGGGCATTTGTGGATCTGGCACTGTGGGGGCATTTGTGGATCTGGCACTGTGGGGGCAATGTGTATCTGCCACTTGGTGGGGCATTTGTATACCTGGCACTGTGTGGGCATTTGTATACCTGGCACTATAGGGGCATTTGTGGATCTGGCACTGTGGGGGCAACTGTGGATTTGGCACTGTGGGGGCAATTGTGTATCTGGCACTGCACTGACG
This sequence comes from Pseudophryne corroboree, assembly GCF_028390025.1. Taxonomy (NCBI): domain Eukaryota; kingdom Metazoa; phylum Chordata; class Amphibia; order Anura; family Myobatrachidae; genus Pseudophryne; species Pseudophryne corroboree. Next base: position 506,883,125 of record NC_086449.1, read on the forward strand.
TGTATCTGGCACATATGTGTATCACGTCCCATTTTAATTGACCACACCCATTTTTAGGCGCGTGCGCGCCGGGCAGACCTACTGGGGGGCAGGTTAATTTTTAAGTTGAGAACTTTTGTATGGCCCCCGAAGGATTTTATAAATATCCATATGGCCCTTGATAGAAAAAAGGTTCCCCACCCCTGCTCTACAGTATATGCACTGGCAGTAAAAAAAAAAAAATTCCCCAAAATATTTTATTATAGACCTGCAAGTACAGTATAAACAATAATAAGTAAAAACATTGGCTACAAAACAAACAATATCAGATAAATAAACATAATATAACAGTCCATTTCTCAAAAAACAAGAAACAAGCTGAATGCGAGATCAACATACAAAGTTGCAAAGATCAGAAGAAATAAGCTCCAGCGAGACATCACAATAAAAGATGCAAAAACAATATATTATATATATATATATATATATATATATATATATATATATATATATATATATATAATATTTAGGAATCAAAACGGAGGTCTTCCTAACGTTAAAACCTCCAGATTGTACCACCAGGTTAAACAAACTGCTTTGCAGATAGAATGTTTCATGGAGGGATCATGAATGTGTATATAAGAGGTCCATGTATTAAAAAACTTTTCCGCTCTCGTATCCTTATTAATGGCCATCTCTAGCCAATCCATGTGAAATAGAGGTTTTACGCTAGGCATCAACAATGTAGCAGTAAAATCTTTTATCGCTGGCGTACCCTTGGGGGTATATTCAATTGAAGTCGAAAACTGCCGTCTGTCGAAAAGATGGCAGTTTTCGACTTTTTATGGTCGAATCCTGATTCGACATATTCAATATTTTGCTAAATTTTTCGACAAGTCGATAAATTCGACTTGTCGAAAAGCACGTAGATCGGCAGAATAGCTGCCGATCCACGTGTTTATGTCGAAAACGGGGCCAAATCCAACAAGTTTTAGCCCCCTTTTCGACCATCTCAGTCCGACATCAAAATGAGGGGGGGGGGAGCCACAGGGAGACGGGGGGACAGCCGGCAGGCATACAGGGAGATCAGCGCTCACGGCAGCTTCCACCCGGCTCCAGCATGCTGCTGGAGCCGGGTGGAAGCTGCCGTGAGGTCGGGCGGCTGAGTGACATCCTGCTGCAGCGCTACTGTAGTGCTGATCTCTCCTGTACGCCCGCCGGCTGTCCCCCCGCGGCTCGCCCCCCTCGCCTCCTCTGCGTCCCATCTTAAATTCGACTTGAAAAAGTCGAATTAAGATGGGGATTGAATAGGGGTTGTCGACTTTAATTGAATATACCCCTTGATCTCACAGGGGTTCTGGGGGCTGCACAATGGAGGAACATATGTGTCTCAACAAGGTACTGCAAAGAATTTGGGAAATCAACATGAAAGGGAATTCTGGCAAGGGCTGTTTCAGAGTGACTGTTGGTCATCCCAGGATGTTAAGCCAGATACTGCCAAGATATTGGTCTTCCAACATGGCTAACCCCACGGACAAGCTGGGCCTGCACCGTTTCCTCAGTATGACCAATTACCTCTCTGCACCGTTTCCTCAGTATGACCAATTACCTCTCAATATAGTTGCCACATTATACTGAGGCCACTGCTCTGCTCCACCAGCTCCTGCACAATGACACAGAATAGTGTTGGTTGGATTGCCATGATGCTGCTGTCTCTCGTCTCAAGTCTATGCTCACCTGTAGCCCTATATATAATACTTTGTGTCATGAGCCGCTGCGCTACTTGCATCGGCTCACACTGCCCCCTACATCCCAGCTGATTGAATTCACGTGATCGCAGCCTCCAATCAATTTTGGGAGGCTTGTTCCCTGTTGGGACTTGTGATTGGCTGCTGTAGAAGGTAGAAGGCAGACAGGGCTGATCCTCTCTGCCATTTATAGCATCCCTGCCACATGATAGTTTACCTGCTGCTAGACTTTCCTGCCATTTCAGGCTCCCTGCTTGTCTGACTGGACCCTGACTGCTTCTCCAGTTCCTGGTTCCTGCCAGATTGATCCACTGCCCTATATTCCTTGTCTACCTGCTAGTTTGCCTGCAGCTAATTGCTATTCTAGAGCCAGATCTCATTTTCTAACAATAGACCAGCTGCATTATTATTTCTGGCTCCCCTGCTTATCACCCTGTACGGTGGATTCCGCTCCACACCCTGGATCCTGACTCCTTACAATTGTTTGTGATTCTCTCTGGGTGCATTATGTCCAATACCCACTCCAGTCTCTGTCGCCACCTGGATTATAACATAAACTCCTATCTTGAGTTTAAATTCTGGGGGTACCCAAGTACCTATGAGATTATCAATCTCTATAGGAAAGGAAGCTGCTATACGTGAAGAACTCTCTAGCCAGGTTCTAGGAGTTCATGTGATTCCCTGGAGTGTCTTACATTTTGGCATTCGTGGTTGTGATTTCTGTGGATGCCTCGAAACATGGTCTTGCTTCTGAATGCCTCCAGCTTCACAGAGCCACTGCTTTTGTTTTACTGATACTGTGTCATGATATACCCAAATTGAACCTTAACTGCTGACTTTGGAGCTGATTTATGGGTGGTCCATGCTGGTTGTAAACAGACCATCAACCCCTGAAATCTATCCTCTGCAAGCATTTACATACTGCCTTAATGAGGATTCAGTGCTGTATGCTCAAGCTCCAGATGTGGTCTATAAACGTGGCAAGGATCTCTATATTGCTGACACCCTGTTACCCACTCAGCTCCTGGACTCAGATGTCCCTAAGACTGATGATGACCTAGAATTAGATGTACACACAAAAGGTGGGGAAACGCGTTAAGGAGCATTAAGGAACCCACAAACTCTGCACAAGAATCCAGTGTTTGTGCATATAATAGGGATGGTCTACTGTGGTGGCTAGAGTAGATAAGCTTGGATCACTCTTGTGGCTGTATTCTACGGAATTACCAGCAGCTGGGAGGTTAAACATATGCCTTGCTACTATTTGTTACTAGTTGAGACCATTATGGATATAGCTGCTGTTGGCTTATCAGCACTTTGAAGCAGAAATTGTCTATATTGCATATACTGCATGCACAGATACAAACTAGCATTATGAATATGAGCAAATTTACCAATACAGGCGCTTGTTCAAGTTGTTAGTAAACCAATAAAGTAAGCAATTGGGCAAAACCATGCTGCACTGCAGGTGGGGCAGATGTAACATGTGCGGAGAGAGTTAGATTTGGGTGGGGTGTGTTCAAACTGAAATCTCAATTGCAGTGTAGAAATTAAGCAGCCAGTATTTACCCTGCACAGAAACAATATAACTCTCTCTGCACATGGTACATCTGCCCCACCTGCAGTGCAGCATGGTTTTGCCCAATTGCTTACTATTTTGGCTTGCTAACAAACCTGAATAATCCCCACTGTTCTGTGAACTAATTATAAGAAAGAACATTTAACACTAACATAGCTGCTCTAAAGCTTTAATATCACCTTGTTATGGATGATCATTTGCATGGAAAATCAACTTATCAATTTCAATACCGCAGTTAAGGGGGATATTTTTAAGAGGATATTTATCAAAGCTGGGAGATAAAGGGTGGGACGTACTAAAGCCAAAAATGTGGTAAAAACTCAGAAAATCCTGCTTTCTGAGTTTTTACCACATTTACGTATGTGTCCAGCTACGGAATGTGATGGATTGAAGAGACTGGAGCCATGGGTAATGCCATCTGTGGATGGCGGTATCCAATAGAAGCGTATAGGCTTCTTTACTCATTCTACCCATTACATTTTTGGTTTTCATGCCTTAACACATAGGGGTAAATTTACTAAGGTGGGAGATTTTTAGAACTGGTGATGTTGCCCATGGCAACCAATCAGATTATATCTATTATCTGCTAGAAGCAGCTAGATAAATGGCAAGTAGAATCTGATTGGTTGCCATGGGCAACATCACCAGTTCTAAAAATCTCCCACCTTAGTAAATTTACCCCATAGAATCTGTGATAAGTACATGGACCTATGTGTTAACACTACCGGCTTCACGAAAACTGGCGACCTAACAAGGATTTTTGTTCATAGCCTGCTGAGGTCCATCCAGGTTCATTACCGCAGCTTGAATTCCCCTACAGTCCTGTGTTTTTTGCTGTTTTTGAATGATGGATTAATTTTGAAGCAAGAAACACAACAAAATATTGGCTATATTTATATAAACAAATACCCAATTTGCTTTTAGTCGATTTTCTTGCACTATCAATAAAAAAAACACCATTGCCCATTTTGCTTGGAAAGAATAAGCAAACTACAGCTTTATTCTGGAAATTCAGACTTCTGTACAAAAAAAAAAAAACCTCCCCAAAAACTCAAGGTATAATTTATATGGGTACTGCCAGGGGCGGATTGGGAACAAAAAGCGGCCCTGGAAACATATGTACTAGTGGCCCCACATGGGCAGCACCAGAGGTGTAAGGTCTAGCCATGGGCCATGGCAGCAGCACCCTCCCCCCAAGACTTTCCAGATAGTGGGCATGTCCAGCATCAGGGGGAAGTTAAAAGGAAATAAAATTCAATATTATGAGCACATTATATGATACACCTTTAGAATTTAGGAAACTAAATAATTATTTAGAAAGATATATTTTCTTGCTTATTACACCAACCGCCTATCCCAATCACTATTCACTCAATCTTATATGTCAGCCAAGCAGGCAGACAGAGCATACACTAGATCAGTGGTTCTCAAACTCGGTCCTCAGGACCCCACACAGGGCATGTTTTGCAGGTAACCCAGCAAGTGCACAGGTGTATTAATTACTCACTGACACATTTTAAAAGATCCACAGGTGGAGCTAATTATTTCACTTGTGATCTGTGAGGAAACCTGCAAAACATGCACTGTGTGGAGTCCTGAGGACTGAGTTTGAGAACCTGCGAATTAGAGAGAGTATGAATTCTAGCCTCTAAACCCTACACAACAGCAATTATTGGTATATGTTTTAACAAACACACTTTTTTTGGAGTCAAAATATTTTAATTCAGAAACAACAGTAACATTTTTAGAAAAAAAAATTATTTTTTTTGATTGTGAAGTGGTCAAACATTACATATTATTGTTTCTTTGCTGTTATTTACATACCTCCCTTTAAGGAATTATGTGTAAATATTTGTTTCACTAAGTATACAAATGGAGCAGAATTTGCAAAACTTGAAAATAAAAAGATGGTGTTGCTGTTCTTCAACGTATGTTTATGTGTGTAGCGCACAAATAAAATAAAAAAAATAAAAAATCTATGTGGGTATGTTTTGTTTAACCAAAAAATGTTGGTAGTTTAAAAAAAAAATGTTAGGAAGCTAAATGTCATTCAGCAGATACTACTAAGCACAATGCTTGTAAAGGTTATTTTACATTTGTTTCTATCAAATAGTGCGGTTGTCAAACCTCGATTGTTAGTAAGTGTAAACACAAATCGGTTAGTAACATATATTTTCACAATCAACATGTGTTACAGAGTTAGACAATACCTTACATCACAGGTTCTCAAACTCGGTCCTCAGGACCCCACACAGTGCATGATTTGCAGGTAACCCAGCAGGTGCACAGGTGTATTAATTACTCACTGACACATTGTAAAAGGTCCACAGGTGGAGCTAATTATTTCACTTGCGATTCTGTGAGGAGACCTGCAAAACATGCACTGTGTGGGGTCCTGAGGACCGAGTTTGAGAACCACTGCACTAGATCATCTGCAATCACAGGCCAAGTGGCAAAGAAATTTTCATATATGCAAATTATTTTGCATCTTATTCATTATGTCTATAAATAAGACCACATGTCCTCAAACAAAACAGGCCCCGCGGGTGCGTCGGCCCACCGGGGATCTTCCCTGTAAGCCCTATGGCCAATCCGCCTCTGGGTACTGCTGTTGGAATGTGACCAGAGCATAACAAAAAAAACAAAGTGTCACAACAGGCTCAACACAGGGATAATAAAAGGCTCAGTGATGAAGGGGTTAACATGCGTCAAGATGCTGATTGAAATACTGCAGGCAGAAAAAGGGCCGCAGCGATCGGAGGCTGCTATAGATGCGGCGCTAATGCGTGCCTGAAGGGAACAGTCTGATCAGATGGAATGTATATGCAGAGCAGAGCTGCCATTCCATTTAGTACATCCCGAGTTGTAGGACTTTTGCGCACCTGAATCCTAATTAGCACTTGTTTTCTATCATATTCCGTGACAAGTCTCAGCTTTCTAGTGTACCTGGCGGCGGAGGCAGCAGCAGCAGCGTGGCCGGGGGCAGCCAGCACCGCAGAGGTTACGGTGTGAGCCGAAGAGTGGGAAGCCGCTGAGTGATGTCATGCTGGGGGCTGGAATGGGGAATACAGCATGTGGCAGCAGCAGCGCTGGAACTTCCATCCCACCTCCCTACTACTGGTGTGTGACACTGAGCCAGGCTCCTCCCACCCCCAGCCTCACATACACGGAGCAGCTGCAGGCAGCCTCTCACTCTGTGCTCCAGGCAGCGATCGCTCTCCTGGTGAGTGTGCAGCGTCTTCACTAATGCATTGTATGTGGTTGTCTGTCATAGGCTAATCCTCTGCATACAGGTACGTGTCTGTCCCTCTCCTATATGAGAAACAGGGAATCTACAAACCTCGGGGCAGGACCTGTCTTCCTGCGTAATAGCGGGTTTTTTTTTTTTTGTTACATTGAAGAGACGGCGCAAATGAGTGTTCATGTGGTCCCCTCTGTTCTCTGACTGCAGGGGGCGCGCTGTGCAGCCGCCAGTGTATATACAGTAGGTGATAACCTGGCGTTACCGGAGGGATTTATCACTTTTCCACCCCGGTCCAGCATCGTGTCTGGGTGCTGAGACAAGCCAGAGAGGATCCTCACTGCTGAGGGACTCTCGCTGTGATCAGTCTGCCAGGAGTTCTGGGGGATGCCATTTCTGCCAGTATGGTACAGTTGTTTCATAGTGTAACTTGCCTTTAGGACCTGCTTAACTATGTAAGAGGATACGTCATACCTTTACATTATTTCTCATGCAGCTACATACAGTAACAGCAAGGGTTGTTGTTTTTGTTTACAGGTGTTCAGTAACTACTAGTGATTACTGGTAATAGCCAGGGCCGGAGCTTCCACTAGGCAGCTTTAGGCAGCTGCCTAGGGGCGCCGGACTCTGAGGGGGCGGCCTGCTGCAGATGCCTGAAAAATGTAGCATGGTCCTACTTCCCACAGGTGCTGCAACACCCCCGGCACTCATATCTTACAGTAGCAGCGACTGCCAAGCTCCCGTATTGCAGACTCCAGCCACAGGCAGTAACTTTGACAGCTCCTGGAGTCTTGGCCAGGGGTGACATGCGGCACTGCTCTTAATTCCAGGTTCTTTCACAGTCTACTCAGTCCCAACTCTGCATCGCAGCCTGCAGGTAAGGTGGCTGCACAGTGCACTCTCTGCATTTGATAAGGAAAGAGGGGGAGAGTAACAGTCAGGAAGGGGAAGGGGGGGCAGAGATGAGCAGCAGGCATGCACACAGTCTGGGGGGATGAGCACCAACATGCACACAGATGGTGGGGGGAATAGAATAGCAGACATTTAACAGAGTGAGGGGAGGGGGGGTGGTGAGAGCAGCAGCCACCCACGCAGACTGGGGAGATGGGGAAAAGAGAGCAGCCATGCAACAGACTGGGGGTGGGGGAGAGCAGCAGCATGCCTTTCACCTGGGCGGGTAGGGGGAAGGGGCAGTAGGCAGAAGTTTTGCCTAGGGTCCCGGGAAACCTTGCACCGGCCCTGGTAATAGCTGCACTACTAGTATTACTACTGTGTTGTATACTGTTACACAAAGGTTTGATACATACAGGGGATCCAGATTGAAAGTCGACAGTAACTAGGTCGACAATGTCTAGGTCGACCACTATTGGTCGACAGTAACTAGGTCGACAGGGTCTTTAGGGCGACATGTTCTAGGTCGACAGGTCAAAAGGTCGACATGAGTTTTTCACAATTTTTTTCTTTTTTTGAACCTTTTCATACTTAACGATCCACGTGGACTACGATTGGAACGGTAATCTGTGCCGAGCGAAGCGGTAGCGGAGCGAAGGCACCATGCCCGAAGCATGGCGAGCGAAGCGGTGCACTAATTGGGGTTCCCGGTCACTCTACGAAGAAAACGACACCAAAATAACATTAAAAACTCATGTCGACCTTTTGACCTGTCGACCTAGAACATGTCGACCTAAAGACCCTGTCGACCTAGACACCGTCGACCAATAGTGGTCGACCTAGACATTGTCGACTTAGTTACTGTCGACTTTCAATACCACACCCACATACAGTATGTAACTTCCCACATTGTGTCCCCCATTGACCTTTTCTCATGTTGACCTAGAGTCCATGTCGACCTAGAAACCATGTCGACCTACTTACTGTTGACCAATAGTGGTCGACCTTTATTTAGGGCTTTGCACTGTACTGTAGCTCTCCTCATGCTGTGTTATATAGCAGGGTTGTTCAGTTCTACCCACAGCTAGAAAAGTGCAGCCCTTCAAAATCTCACTACTTGTAATGAGGCTTAACATGCCCCTTGCATCAATATTTTCAGAATCTGTGTCCATCTTGCAATGAAAACTACTTTTATGAGCAATAAAGCTGCTGTACTAGCGAATCTTGACGTCTCTTAACTTTTAGCCTTTCAATCTTTACGTTCAGCCTGATAACTGTAGCTGCAAAAGTTTCCACTGCCAGGTTTTATCCCTGTGTGTACTGTGAGAGGCAGAGAGAGCTATGTGGATCCCTCACCACACACTGGACCCCTTCCAAGTGTGAATGAGTTACTGTCAATAGCGTTAGCACAACTGTAACACCCCTACACGTGATATGGCGACTATGGCCTACTCCCACTTTGCCATTAATGATGGTGGTATCTGCAGTGTCTCCTGTGAAATAGGGGTTTGTTAAATGAACATTAAACTAATTTAGTGCTCATCATGTGTATACTGGCTGTCTCTGAATGTTTACTGGCACCAAAAGGCTACATAAATAGGCCCATGGTCTGCTGAAATAGATTTTATTTTATTTGGGAACTTGTTTTTTATTGAGCACTTTGGACAATTGTCCTCTTGAGCAGGGGCTTTTTAAGGATGGTGTGGGAAGCATACTTGTTCCAGTGGTGCCATCTTTTTCCGGTTATATATTTGGAAAGATGGCGCAGTCACTGAAAACAGCGAAGACCTTAACATATAGGGGGTCATTCCGACCCGATCGCTCGATGCAGTTTGTCGCAGCGATCGGGTCGGAACTGCGCATGCGCTGGCGCCACAGTGCGCCGGCGCATGGCAGCTTTCGTTACCTAGTGATCGCCTCTGAGACAGAGGCGGTCACTAGGCGGAAGGAGGCTGAACGGCGGCGTTAAGCCGGCATTTAGGGGGAGCGGTCCGGCCAACGCAGGTGTGGCCGGACCGTTGGGGAGGCTGGCCGCTGTGGCCAGCGGGAGCGATGAGCAACCCCCGACCAGCCGCAGAAGCTGCGCTGGCCGGGAGTTACTCCTCTAATACACAGGCATCGCCTCTGTGCAATGCTTTTGTATTTGTGCGGGGGGGGGGGGGGGGCACTGACATGCGGGGGGGACTAGCCCTGTGCTGGGCGTCCCCCCTTCGCATGTCGGAGTTAACGATCGTAGCTGTGCTAAACTTAGCACAGCTACGATCAACTCGGAATGACCCCCATTGCCAGAATCTTTGCTGATCCTGTGCAGAGGCATCTTTCCAAATGGAATCCGGTCAGGATCCCGGCGGTAGGGATCATGCCAATCAAAATACCGATGCTGGAATCCCAACACTTCTGGAATGCCGGTGACGGGATCCCGACATTGATCACTATCCCGGCTCTGGGATCCCAAATGCTGGGATCCCGAACAAGGATTTGCCGGGCTGTCGGAGAGGTAAGCCCGGGAGGGGGGTAGGTTTAGGCTGCAGGGGGAAGGGTTAGGGTAAAGCGGAGTACACACTACACAATATTTTAAAGATGGCATCACCTTTTTGAGCAATATAATTTTTAATATCGCCCAGTACGTACGCACTATTTAGTTAGCGAAGCACTGCCGTGATGTTGTTGTCTGTGCATGCAGCTCAGTTTTGATTATGTCGGACAAAGCTGCATGTTCTGGCTGTCGGCGGGGTGACGTCACTGAATGATATTGTTAGCAATATCGTTCAGTGTCTATGCACTTTATCGGCTGCCCTGGAGGGTAGGGAAACTCTAGGTGATATCACTCATGGGGCATGTCTCCTAGTGTTTATGTGGCTTTAGGCTGCAGGGAGGGGGACTTAGAGTTAGGCACTCTCGGGGTGGGTTAGGCTGCGGAAGAGGGAGGGTTAGGTTTAGTCTGCGGGAACAGGGGGGCGGGTAGGGTTAGGCACCATCGGGGAGGGTTAGGCTGGGGGGTTAGGGTTAGGCACAATCGGAGAAGGTTAGGGTTAGGCTGGGGGGATTAGAGTTAGTCACCATCGGGGAGGGTTAGGGTTGGGCTGGGGGGATTAGGGTAAATCACCATCGGGGAGGGTTAGGCTGGGGGGTTAGGGTTAGGCACAATCGGAGAAGGTTAGGGTTAGGCTGGGGGGATTAGAGTTAGTCACCATCGGGAAGGGTTAGGCTGGGGGGATTAGAGTTAGTCACCATCGGGAAAGGTTAGGGTTAGGCTGGGGGGATTAGAGTTAGTCACCATCGGGGAGGGTTGGGCTGTAGGGGGTTAGAGTTAGTCACCATCGGGAAGGGTTAGGGTTGGGCTGGGGGATTAGGGTTAGTCACCATCGGGGAGGGTTAGGGTGGGGGGATTAGAGTTAGTCCTCATCGGGGAAGGTTAGGGTTAGATTGGAGGGATTAGAGTTAGTCACCATCGGGGAGGGTTAGGCTGGGGGGTTAGGGTTGGGCTGGGGGGATTAGAGTTAGTCACCATTGGGGAGGGTTAGGGTTAAGCTGGGGGGGGGGGGTTAGGGTTAGGCTGGGGGGGGGGTTAGGGTTAGGCACCATCGGTGAGGGTTAGGCTGGGGGGGTTAGGGTTAGGCTGCAGAAAAGGATGGTTAGGGGGTTTGGGAATCAGGTATAGTATAGTATACTCGCCTACTATTGTTGGGCTCCTGAGCGTCAGTATGCCGCTGTCGGTATTATGACTGCTGGTATCCTAAGTGCTGGGATCCCGATACCATCCCTTTCTAAATACACAACTGGAAAGATGGTGCTTTTAGACGAGTATAGGAAAGTGGAATGCTACCTGGGCAGTGACAAATCAGTCTGTGCAGGTTGTGTGACACCCCCATTGGCCCATGTGCACCGCACACCCTGCACCTATGATACATATGCCACTACGCTTGAGCAATTAAAGAGTTTGTGTAACATACTCTCCCATTTAATAGTAAATCTTAATGATTGTAATTAGAAGAAATTAGATTTGAAAAGCATCAGTGTGACACCACCTTTTAAGTTTCACTGAGGGCAGTGACTCCTCATAATGACCCTGCATTCAAATTTTGTTCCTTGGATCCATTTAGACGCTACATTTGGGTGCGGCTTATGAGAGATTCCACATGTATTATCTAAGTCTTCTATTTAGTGTATTTCTGTGACAAAGAAAATAAAGCAACTCTTTTAACCTTTCTTGTAAATACAGTTGTTATATGGCTTGTAACAACTTTTCAATCTGTGATACTGCCTGAAGAATGCTCCTGTGGACCTGTTGTGTAAGAAATAATGAGTTAGGTGTACATGTTCCTCCCTGTATTATTCTAGCATTACAAGCTGTTGCTTTCTACATGCCCTCAGAAAGTTTCTAGTGGAAAACGAAACCTCAAAAAAATTGGGATCCTTTGGTTATAATTCAATTGAGTTGCCAATATCTGTAGTATTTCCTCCGCCACATGACAGCATTTACTTCTCAGCCCACAGTGGTGCATACTAATATCAGATAAGTTACTGTACAGTATTTCTTTGTACTATGCACAAATCCCTGATAATTGAATTGCCATCTTAGAGACAGATGGAGGGAATTAAGGGCATGATTCAGACCTGAACACAGCAGCAAATTTGTTAGCAGTTGGGTAAAACCATGTGCACTGCGGGGGGGAGTGTAGATGTAACATGTGCAGAGAGAGTTAGATTTTGGTGGGGTGTGTTCAAACTGAAATCTAAATTGTAGTGTAAAAATAAAGCAACCAGTATTTACCCTGCACAGAAACAAAATAACCCACCCAAATCTAAGTCTCTCTGCTCATGTTACATCTGCCCCCCTGCAGTGCACATGGTTTTGCCCATTTGCTAACAAATTTGCTGCTGCGATCAGATCTGAATTACCTCCTAAATTAGGGGTGATGTACTCTGATCCGCCAGTAATTGTGGCTATATGCCGCTGTTACTGTACTGCCAAGTTCAAGCTTCGAGGTGGCGAATTTTGATGTCATTGCCGGCATTTACACGCGTATGGGGGTGAGGTAATTGAATTTTGGCCACTGTATGAAATGGTTATCAGGGTTTGGGCCTTACACTCGGAAATTTTACAGACTTTAATCTGTCTGTAATCTGAATTTAACACACCTCTCTCAACAAAATTTTGATATAAAAAAAATAAATAGCCAATGAACTATATATGACTAAGGGCGTAATTCAGACTTGAATATAGATGTGCGAGAAAACGCACATCTACGATCAATTTCTTTGACATGTGTCCAACACAGGGCAAGTCCGCCCCACATGCCGAGAGCGCTTTTGCATGTTTCGAGTAGCCCTCTGCCTGCACAGCCTAGCTGGGAAGGCAGATAGCTACCTGCCATGTTAAGGGTCGCAGTGACTGTGCGTGGCGTCATGCAGCTGCCACGGCGTGCCCCTCCAGCGCCAGGACACGCCTCCGTTGTCCGGAACACAGCTCCGTTGTCCGGAACACGGTTCTAAAATGGAGCATCGACGCCCACAAAACATGGAGTCAACGGCCCGTTTCCACCCCCCTCCAGGTCTTAAACTGTGTTCTGAAGAGATTTTTGCACATCAGTGTCAGGGTCTGAATTGGCCCCTGAATATAAAGGAGCATTCTTTCATAGTAATACTGGCTGAATACGCATGCTTCGCTATGGAATTTAAATATAATGACAATCTATGTCAGGCCGAACCTCCGGCGGGCCTACCCCGGATTGATGCTGCCCTGGTCAGTGCTGTAAATGCTGGGACGACAGGCCAAGCTCCGCCCGCATATGTTATATATATGTGAGGTTTGCTGAGTTTATGTGAAAGGGCCCAAGGTCTCCTTGCTTAGCTTCTCGATCTACTTAGGGCTCCTCCTTTGAGGTAAAAAGGTATAGATTTTCATTTCAATTGCAGCTCTTTTCAGGTGCGCATGCAGTGGGGGGTGTGGGAGAGTACATTTCAGCTCACTGCCTCTTAACCCATCACTTATGGGCGTGCACGTGTGGCACTCGCACCCAAGGGGGGAACAGGTGAATTCCTCAGGCTGGCGCCTATTACTTTTGAGTACCCACAGAACAATTGTATCCCCCTCCCATAGTATTTTTGCTTTTTATACATTTTTTATATTGAAGGGAGTTCTTTGGGTCCCTCCCCAGTAGCCTATTATTGCACATGTGCGGCCTTTGGTCACTTTTTTGTGAATGTGATAGCCCCAAAAAAATATAAATTATATATATATATATATATATATATATATATATATATATATAGATAGATAGATAGATAGATAGATAGATAGATAGATAGATAGATAGATAGATAGATAGATAGATAGATAGATAGATAGATATATATATATATATATATATATATATATATATATATATATATATATATATATATAGATAGATAGCGGTGTGGGGATCGGCACTCAAAAGTAAGGGTGCTTGGAATACTTGCTGCGGTGCCCTCTGTAATCCTCAGTGGGATCCAATATGGTGTGTAGAAAAAGCAGCGGCACTCAGCAGTCAAATGTAGATGAAGAAATTGCGTTTATTTACATCCTACGGCGTTTCGGGGAACAAGCCCCGTCTTCAGGGACAGACAATACGGGGCTTGTTCCCCGAAACGCCGTAGGATGTAAATAAACGCAATTTCTTCATCTACATTTGACTGCTGAGTGCCGCTGCTTTTTCTACACACTATATATATATATATATATATATATATATATATATATAAATATAAAGAATTGATCTTCACAGGGTACGTTAACTTAAAATGATAGAAATTGTCTTTTTATTCTTGTCACATCCTCCTAATAATTCCTTTAGTTCCTCCATTAAAAATTCTTCAATTAAAGATTCATATTTGGCTGTATGTTTACCTGGTGATACAGTTAAGGGATCGGTGCTGTGGCCTCTGGTCTTTTAATTTTTCTATTCTACTTACAAGAATGATATCATCACCTGTATTCTGCCAAAACACAGCTCTATTTGTTAACAGCAGAATTTATATTTAATGCTCAAACAGCCTATCAGGAATTTGCAAGTGTACAGGTCTCTCGTGCATATAGCATAACATGAATAAAACTTAGTCCTGGTCCTGAAGCTCCATTAACAGTCAACATCTACTTACTTGAGCAAGTTTCCCAGGAGTGTTGTCTGATGTCGTATTTCAGTTGTCACTCTCATTCACTTTCCCACAAACACAACAACCATGCTATTCTTCATAAACATTGCTGTGATACACCCATTTAATTGTTGCTCAAGCAGTAAAACTAATGCATGCCATAATTCTGTCCCATATTGACAAACTTCTATAATTTATGTCTGGTCTTCGGCTTCCCATCTTGTACCCCCACACATCACAATGCTACTTTTGTCTTACCCACATGTGTGCCGATAGTCCTCTCACAACTCTCCTGTTAGCGTCTTTTCAATTTTTGGAACACCTACAACATTATACTACTTGCATAGAAAGCTGTACTTTCCTCTCGATTTCTTCACTTCTACATAAACTTTATGGGAACTAACCTTACCAGTATGAAAAGTAAAAATAGTACCTTTTTTTTTACTGAGCCTTTAAATACAAGGGTTTTTAGTGTATTATCGGTATATGGTTTTGTGCAAAGCTCCTTATCACAGTGATGCAGGGTGTCTCATTGCTGAAATGTATTAAAAAGCAAGTCACTGGTGAGGTAATGCTCCTGTGTGGCTGCATTGCGCGAGAACTCAAAACGGCGCAAGCACAAGGATGTCCAGCTGCGGGACTGGTAAGTAACCATAGTGTTAGTGGGCAAGCATCATAAGCTCAGCTTTTAGTGACTGAGTAAATCACACTTCTCTGCCATAGCTGGCATCGGTGGCTGCGCTATAAGCAGAGGCTGAATGAGCTACTGAAGAGGACCCCGATATCCCCGTGGTTGGCCTTTTTAATACATTTTGGAGAAGCTGTAATAGCTCTTTTTTTCATTTTTTGTGGTGAAAGCGGCATATATATTTGAGTGTTCAAGTGACGTCTGAAGATTAAGCATGTGACCTATGTTTTATATGGTGAGGAGGGAAGTAATCCTGTGACCACAAAAATGGTTTTCTTGTATGTGAAGAACTGCATTCAATGAGTGTTTGTTTATAATTTATAGGGCACTCAAAGGACACAACCAGACTAGGGGGTCTAATTATCAATGGCAAAAAGACCTAAATCCTAAAAGAAGACATTTAGGGGGTCATTCTGACCCGATCACACGCTGCAGTTTATCGCAACGGTGCGATCGGGTCAGAACTGCGCATGCCAGACGACGGAAGGCCGTCGGGCCACTACGATCGCCTCTGCCTGATTGACAGGCAGAGGCGGTTGCTGGGCGGAGGGGGGGGCGGAATGGTGGCGTTTGGCCGCCATTTTGTGGGCGTGGCCATACCAAACGGGGGCGTGCTGTCACACGCAGCCGCTGCGGGCCGGGGAGCGATGAGTAGCTCCCGGCCAGCACGCTAAAGCTGCACTGGTCGGGAGCTACTCTTGAAGTGCAAAGGCATCGCCGCTGTGCGATGCCTTTGCACTTCTGCGGGGGGGGGGGCGGCACTAACATGCGGGGCGGGAGAGCCCTGTGCTGGGCGTCCCCCCGCATGTCATTGTGAATGATCGTAGCTGTGCTAAATTTAGCACAGCTACGATCATCTCGGAATGACCCCCTTAATGGCCATTACAAGCGGTTTCTTTGACTCGGGGCATTCTGCAAGCAGTTTCTCATGGACTGCGACGATAGAAGTACTGTTGTCCTCCAATAACTAATGCCATCTCAGACTTATGTGGGCACAAGAGCTTGTGGGAAGAAAAGCTTTATTAAAATAAACTTTGTACTCGTCATCTTTTACTTATTCTATTTATTTTACTTTTTCTTTTTTTTTTAAACTGGAAACCTGGGGTTTCAGTGAACAAGCGGGTATTGGTAAGCCAGCTCATGCACGGCCTAATAGAGAAGTTACTGTCCTGGCAAGTGGCAAGACCACTTTTATCACCATCGGCCACTGTCACAAGGTGGTTAAGCATCATTTTAAAATAACTTGGTATGAAGCCAGTTTAATGTTGCGTTTTTTTTGATTTGTCAGATAGGAAGATCTATATTCATTGGTATAGTCACACCAATGGTATAGTATAGTCCAACTTCCCTAGTCATGGAAGGATGGACCTCCTTAAGGCTGAGAAGAGAAGGCAGGAGATTTAATGTACCTATTGTAGGTTACTGACTGCACATCTATACTCAAAAATATTTGTAACCATTACTACGCTAGCAGTAGCTAACATGGAGAAAGGTCATGACCTTAATGTATGATTATAATAATCAATTATTGTGTATTCAGTTACCTCTTGTTTGAGTGCAACTTCACTGTTTTGTATTAAGGAGGATGCTGTGTAAATATCACAGTTATGGCCCATACACACGGTGAGATTCGGGCTAGTCAGCACATAGTCGGCACATAGTCAGTATCGCAAGCACACTCATTATGTGCTTGCGATACTGACTGTAATTTTGGCTAAGTGTCAATTTTGACTATCTCTTTTATACTAGATAGACTGTGCAGGCAAGTCAATTTTGACTATCTATTCTTGCGATGCCGACCGCGCATCGGCATCGCAAGGTGACTTTCACCTTGCGATCTGCACTAACTTTTCTTACGATTTTGACTATATAGTCAAAATCGTAAGAAAAAATCTCACCGTGTGTACACACCATAAGTGTGTAGATGATGTTTGTTTCACTCTTTTTGAGGTCTATAGTAAATAATGCATATTTAATGCAATGCAAAGTTGTTCTTTTTTTGTGCATGTATGAGCTAGTAATGCCGTGCATGTGCATAAAGTGCTCTTAATGCCGACTGTTCATATGAGAAGTGGTTATGTGCTGGAAAAACATCAGCATGCAATCAGACATTGCAAGCCCTGCGGGTAAGCGTAATGCCATCCTGAGATGGACTTATGTTTTCAACATAAGCCTACGTTTCCCTGCATGATAAAGTGATGAAGTGCCCAGCCCCTTTGCACATTATGGAGGCAGCAGCATAGGGATGTTATCATAACCAATACTGATTTCTCTACCATTTATAGCGTGATAGGGGTGATTCAATTTTTTTTTATTATTATTTTTTATTTGCACTCAATCTCCCGTCTAAAATGACAGGAGATCACGGGGCAATATTCAGATGTTTTCCTTTCCTCACAAAAAGTGCTGTTTGTGCACCCACAGCTAACTTTTCTCTTATGTCCTAGAGGATACTGGGGTCCACATTAGTACCATGGGCACTTTAAGAATTTGATAGTGTGGGCTGGCTCCTTCCTCTATGCCCCTCCTACCAGACTCAGTTTAGAAACTGTGCCCGGAAGAGCCGGTCACTCTTAGGGAAGCTCCTGAAGAGTTTTCTGCATTTATTTTTCTATTTGTTATTTACAGGCAGGTCTGGTTGGTGCCAGACTGCCTGCTTTGTGGGACTTGGGGGAAGAACGGCCCAACCTCCCATAGGGTTATGTTCTCGTTCCCCGCTGACAGGACACTGAGCTCCTGAGGGAACTATTCGCAAGCCCCACCACGGCAAGCGTACATTCCCGCAGCACGCCGCCACCCCTAACAGAGCCAGAAGTGAGAAGAGTGGTGAGTAGAAAGCCGGCGTCCCGGTTAGTGGGTCGCCAGCGGTAATGGCGGCATAAGAATATGGAGACGCAGCGCTGATAGGCAGGCTGCGGCTCCAGGTTTCAGAGGCATACGATGTGTGTTACGCTGTGAGGGGCAAGCTGAAGCCTGAAAATACAAAATACCCACCTGGCAGCAGCTTACAGGGGTTCTAACCCACTGTAAAGCACATTATAAACCTCAGCCAGTATAGAAAACTAGGGAGACCGTGCGCCATTAAAGGGACGGGGCTTCACTATGAGCAGATCCAGCGGCTCACCAGTGCCATTTTTCCTTTACAGCTCTCGCTGTGCAGACTGCTAGAGAAGCGCAACTCCTCCACAAGGACTGCAGATGACCTCAGCGGTACCAGGGGGTCATAGCAAGGTGGGGGGGGGGGGGGCAGTATAAGAGTACTGATACCCTATTAAGGGTACTTAGTCTGCGACCCAGCTAGGCTTAGGCTTTAGCTGAAGGGCGCTGTGTGGCTGGCTCCATCTTACTCTGTATCTCCCTAGAAGGGCACTGTGTTGGGTTAACTGGGCTTAACCTTTTTTCTCTTGCATGTGTGTGTGTGTACCTCACATTACAATGTCTAAGGAGTGTGTTTCATGCACGGCAGAGTGCTTTTCTTCCCCAGGGGGATCACTACAATGTACTCAGGATAGAACTCATTCTCAGGCTAGTGGATCCGAACCAGCATGGTTGGATTTTCTAAAAGGGATGATTTTGAATATTTCTAATAAATTATCCCAGAATGAGAGAGAGACGCAATACTTAAGACGGTCTGTGGATGACCTGATGAATAGCGATTCAGTTCCCATACCAGCGTCTCAGACCCCTGCCATTTGTCCACAAAAGCGTACACTGGCCCAGATCCTGCAGACTGATACTGATGATGACGTGTCAGAAGCAGAGGAGGGTGAGGTGGACTCGATGAAGGGGGGGGGGGTGCAGCTCTGTCACAGGGGTACAGGCTCTGATAGAAGCTATTAGAGAGATTCTGCAAGTTCCTGATAAGGTGACAGAGGAGGTTGAGGTGTCTTATTTTAATGTAAAAAAATAAATCCTCGGCTACTTTTCTTGCATCAAAAGAGTTGAATTCTCTGTTTGAGGAAACCTGGGTTAATCCTGATAAAAAGTTTCAGATCCCTAAGAGAATACTCACATCCTTCCCTTTCCCTCAGGATGATAGGAAAAAAAATGGGAAAGCCCACCGATTGGTTGACGCATTGGTATCTAGGATGTCATGTAAAGGGGGGGTACTGACGGGAGAGATGTGTGCTGAGCGATCTTAACACAGACCGCTCAGCACACATCTCTCCCCCCGCTCTGCACAGAGCGATGTGCTGAGCGAGGGGGGGGGGGGGGGTGCGACGACGGGGGCTGCTCACTTCACACAGCGCTGAAGTGAGCGACCCGCTAGATTGAGCCTGCATGCGTGGGGCGGCGCATAGCTATCGCTGGGGGCCATACACGGCAGATCCGTGCTTAAAATCTAAGCAATCTAGTCAGATTGCTTAGATTTTAAACACGGATCTCTCCGTGTGTACCCCCTTAAGATAGTCTTACCTGTCCCTGGGGCAGCCTCCTTCAAGGACACGGCTGACCGCGAAATTGAGAACACTCCAAAATCCCTGTACACAGCTGCTGGGGTGGCCGAGAGACCCACTATTGCTTATGCATGGATCACTAGGGCCATTGCAAAAAAATGGTCAGGAAATCTAATTGACGAGTTAGATTCCTTATCCAGGGGGGAGATAGTTTTACTCCTACAGCATATACAGGACTCTGCAAATTTTATGGTAGAGGCCATAAAAGAAATAGGATTGCTCAATGCATGCAACACTGCGATGCCAGTGTCAGCACGCAGGGGCCTAAGGCTACGTCAGTGGACTGCGGACGCGGATTCCAGGAAAGGCGTGGAAAACCTCCAATTTACTGGTGAGGTCCTGTTTGGAGCTGAACTAGATACATGGATTTCCAAGGCTACGGCGGGTAAGTCTACATACCTTCCTTCCGCAGCTCCCCCAGCTAGTAAAACCTACTCTGCTCCAACGCTCCAGTCCTTTCAGACAGCAAAATTTAAAAATAAAACCAAAGGTTCTTCTATGGCCTTCAAAGGCAATAGAGGTAAACCCAGAAAACCAGCAACTGCAGGTTCATGGGAACAGAACCCCGGTTCTGCTTCCTCTAAGCCTTCAGCATGACTGTGGTCTGCACTGCCTGGAAGACAGGCAGGTGGGGGCCCGATTAAGATATTTCAGTCACATATGGGCAACATCATGCCAGGATCCCTGGATCAAAGATCTTATCGCCCAGGGCTACAGACTGGAGTTTCAGGAACTCCCACCTCACAGATTCTTCAAATCAGGTTTACCAGCTTCTCAAGAAGCAAGTTTGACTTTACAGAAAGCAATTCAAAAACTGGTACAGACTCAGGTCATTGTTCCAGTTCCACTTCAACTGCAAAACAAAGGTTATTATTCCAACCTGTTTGTGGTACCGAAACCAGATGGTTCGGTAAGGCCCTTTTTAAAGAACCCGTACTTACGGGTGTTCAAGTTTAAGATGGAGTCTCTGAGAGCAGTGATCTCAGGTCTGGAGGAGGGGGAATTCTTGGTGCCTCTAGATATCAAGGATGCATACCTTCATATTCCGATTTGGCCGCCTCATCAGGCTTATCTAAGGTTTGCATTACAGGACTGTCACTACCAGTTACATGCCCTGCCATTTGGCCTCTCTAGGGCGTTCACCAAGGTAATGGCAGAGATGATGTTTCTCCTCCGCAAACAAGGAGTGAACAAAATACTGTACCTGGACGATCTGCTGATAAAAGCACTATCCAGGGAGATGTTGTTGGACAACATTGTCTTCTCAACCCTACTCCTGGATCACTGGTGGATTCTGAACCTACCAAAATCTCATCTGGAACCAACACCGAGGCTTCCGTTCCTGGTGATGATACTGGATACGGAAGCACAGAAGGTATTCCTTCCTTTATACAAGTCATTGGTAATCCAGTCGATGGTACGAGATGTTCTGAAACCAACCCGGATATCGGTGCATCTATGCGTTCGCCTCCTGGAGAAGATGGTAGCCTCTTACGAGGCACTGCAGTATGGAAGTTTTCATGCAAGTCCCTTCCAGCTGGATCTGTTGGACAAATGGTCCGGATCGCATTTTCACATATACCAGCGGATTCGTCTGTCGCCAAAAGCCAGGATTTCTCTTTTGTGGTGACTTCAGACTTTTCACCTGACCGAGGGCCGAAGGTTCGGGATTCAAAATTGGATTCTGCTAACCACAGACGCAAGCCTCAGAAGTTGGGGAACAGTTCCAAGGAAAATGATCAAGTCAGGAAACCATCCTTCCAGTCAACTTTCTGGAACTAAGGGCCATATACAACGCCCTTCTAAAGGCATTACATCTTCTTCAAGATTATGCCATTCGGGTTCAGTCGGACAATGTGACGGCGGTAACGTACATAAACCGACAAGGAAGAACAAAGAGCAGAGGAGCAATGTAAGAGGTAACAAGGATTCTCCTCTGGGCAGAAAGACACACTGTGGTGTTGTTGGCAATTTTCATCCCGGGAGTAAACAACTGGGAAGCAGACTTCCTCAGCAGACACGACCTCCACCCAGGAGAGTGGGGCCTTCACTCGGAGGTGTTCGGGCACTTGACACGTCGGTGGGGAATGCCACAAATCGACATGATGGCCTCTCGTCTCAACAAGAAGCTCAAGCGGTATTGTTCTAGGTCGAGAGACCCACAAGCAGTGGCGGTGGACGCTCTGGTGACTCCATGGGTCTACCAGATGGTGTACGTGTTTCCACCACTTCCATTGATCCAAAAAATTCTCAAAAGTATAAAAAGGGAAAAGGTTCAAGCAATTCTCATTACTCTGGACTAGCCAAGAAGGACTTGGCACGCGGATCTACTGTAGATGCTCCTAGAGGACCCGTGGCCTCTTCCTCTTCGCAAGGGCCTTCTACAACAGGGGCCGTTTGTCTATCAAGACTTACCACGGCTACGTTTGACGGCATGGAGGTTGAGTGTCAAATTCTAGCCTAGAAAGGGATCCCAGATATGGTTATAGCCAAGCCAGAAAGGGGGTAACGTCTAAACATTACTACCTTATTTGGAAAAAATACGTCTCTTGGTGTGAGTACAGGAAATTTCCTGCGGTGGAATTTCAACTGGGACATTTTCTCCTCCTTCTGCAGTCAGGTGTAGATGTGGGCCTACGTTTGGGCTCCATAAAAGTCCAGATTTCGACCTTATCCATTTTCTTTCAGAAACAATTGGCTTCTCTCCCTGAGGTTCAGACATTTTTGAAGGGGGTTCTGCACATCCAACCACCCTTTGTGCCTCCTACGGTACCTTGGGATCTCAACGTGGTGTTGCAGTTCCTGCAATCTGAAAGGTTTGTGCCTTTACAGGACGTTGACATCAAGTTTCTTACGTGGAAGGCCGTCACACTGTTGGCCTTGGCTTCTGAAAGGCGTGTGTCGGAGCTGGGGGCGTCGTCTCACAAAAGCCCCTATTTGATTTTTCTTGAAGATAGAGCTGAACTCGTCAGCAATTTCTTCCAAAGGTGGTGTCTGTTTCATATCAACCAAACTATTGTGGTTCCGGTGGTTACCGACACCTCTGCTACTTCAAAGTCCCTGGATGTTGTGAGGGGTTTGAAGATCTATGTGAAGCAGACAGCTCGTCACAGAAAATCTGACTCGCTGTTTGTTCTCTATGATCCCAATAAAATTGGGTGTCCTGCTTCAAAGCAGACAATTGCACGCTGGATCAGGCTTACTATCCAGCATGCTTATTCCACGGCAGGTTTGCCATGTCCAAAATCTGTACAGGCCCACTCTACTAGGTCAATGGGTTCTTCCTGGGCGGCTGCCCATGGTGTCTCGGCTTTACAGCTCTGCCGAGCAGCCACTTGGTCAGGTTCAACACGTTTGCTAAGTTCTACAAGTTCGATACTTTGGCCTCTGAGGACCTTCAGTTTGGTCAATCAGTTCTGCAGGAACCTTAGCACTCCCCCATCCGGTTTGGGAGCTTTGGTACATCCCCATGGTACTAATGTGGACCCCAGTATCCTCTAGGACGTAAGAGAAAATAGGATTTTAATTACCTACTGGTAAATCCTTTTCTCATAGTCCGTAGAGGATACTGGGCGCCTGCCCAGTGCTTCATTTATTCCTGCACTGTTACTTGGTTAAGTATTTTTGGTTCAGCGGTTGCTGTTCCTGGCTTAAAGTTTGGTTAGCTTGGCTTTCCTCTAGCTTGTGTGTGCTGGTTCGGAATCTCACCACTAACTTTCCTATCCTTCTCTCAAAGTATGTCTCCTCGGGCACAGTTTCCTAGACTGAGTCTGGTAGGAGGGGCATAGAGGGAGGAGCCAGCCCACACTATCAAATTCTTTAAGTGCCCATGGCTCCTAGTGGATCTGTCTATACCCCATGGTACTAATGTGAACCCCAGTATCCTCTATGGACACGATAAAAAAGGATTTACCGGTAGGTAATTAAAATACTATATTTGCACATTTTAGCTCTGCACCTCAGGAGGCTGCATTCCTGTTCCATTATCCGGTTTGGAAGATGGCCATGTGCACTGTATAGCTTAAAGCTATGTTTAAATGTATATTAATGTGTACAGAATAAGAAGGTACTTGGAATTCCAGCCATTACACAGAATTATGTAAACGGCTATAGATGGCTTAAATGCAAAACTGCGCTTAATGAGCCTGTTCCCACACAACAGAATGGCCGGTGAGGTGAAGGGTGACAGGCAAAAAAAGGTGTATTGGTGACTGCGATACTGTTAGGAGGACAGAATGAGTGAAGAGGGCCCTGTCTGTGAGGTCTTAAAGTTTTTAAGGGGAATCATGTGTAGCAAGCCGGGTGAACTAGGAGGGAGAGTGAGTTGGTTGGTGGTCAGAGGAGTGGAGTAGAGTGTTATAATGGCTTATAGACTTGTATGAAGAAATGTGTCTTGAGGGATTGTTTGAAAGTATGGGGGCTGGGAGAATGTTTGATAGATTGAGGTCCAAAGTAGAGTAGCATCATAGGAGCAATATTGGGAGTGAAAGGAGGTGACTAGAGCAGAGTGGAAGAGCAGGGTGGGCAGGAGGTGGTGGACTGAAGAGAGGTAAGTGAGATGGAGCAGCAGCAATGGGGAGAGATGGATAAGAAGAGGAGGAGATTGCATTAGTCTAGGTGGGAAATAAGCACATAAATCATAGTTTTGATGGCATCCGTGATGAGGCAGGGTTGCATTCTAGAGATATAGTGAGGGCGGAAGCTGCAAGATTGTGAAGGATCCTAAATGTGGCAAGTGAAGGAGTGGGCCGAGTTTAGGATGATATATTTTATACCTTTCAATTTATAATTTGAATTTGGTGTCAGCATGAAAGTGGTGCTTCAAAATTATTATATAGTAATGTGCTATTGAGCGGATGTTGTAATGCATATGATCAATTACTAGCATAATAGTAGTATAAATGACTTCAGTGGTTCCCAAACTGGGTGCCTCGAGGTACTTGCAGTGGAGCCACATGTTGGTGGCCCAGGGCCAAATTAAATTATGATCAATGTGAAAGGCAAACCCAGTGCTTGTAGCTGCCAGTCATAAACTATGTGGACAAACCGAAGCGCAACCCTGTCACTCAACACATAACTGACAGGTAAGTGCAATATACAATCCTCTTCACTGAATATCTAAATGAGAAATGTTTGGCATAGGAGTGCCGTGAAAAAAACGCTGCTACTGTAGGGCGCCGTGATTCAAGAAAGTTTGGAAACTACTGAATTGATTGACAAAGATAATATCCTTTAGAGTAAATATTGCTTCTATTTTAATAATTGAAATGGATAATTATAACTTAAAACTTATAAAGAGTTATCTGTACTGCTGTCTGCAAATTACACCACTGCGCCATGACCCCTATATAACTTGACACGTTTTGCACAAGATTTTTCAAAAGGTTAAGTGTAAATCAGGGCAGCTGGCAGGTATGGATTGCAATATTTTAATTGCTCTCTTTATTTAATCTTGACCAGTTTTTAAATTTTGTATGCTGAACCCTGGAAATGAGTATAAAATGACATTATCTATGCTAATCATAGCCATGAGATGTTTGCACGTGACGGTGAGTATGTAAAATAGAATAGATACAGAAAATAGAGCGACAGCAGTTTCAGCATACAAAATTGAGCAGCTGGTTAATATTAAATATATAAAGAGATCAATTACAAATTGCTAATTCATACGTCCCAAGCTGCCTTGATCTAGTGGATTGTATCGGGAACCTGGCGCTCAGAATACAGACAGCTTCATCCCGATGCTCAGGATCCCAACACTTACTAGGTAAGTATGCTATCCCTAATCCTCTAACCCTAACTTTCCCTATCTGCAGCCTAACCCTAGCTCTCCCTAGTGGGGCTTAAAACTAACCCTTCGACCCCCGCAGCCTAACCCTACCTCTCCCTGGTGGGGCCTAAACCTCCGACCCCCGCAGCCTAACCCTAACCCCCTCTGGTGGGGCCTAAACCTACCCCTCAGCCTAACCCTCCCTGGTGGGGCCTAAACCTAACCCTCCCACACCCGCAGCCTAAAACTAACCCTCCCTACGCCTAAGCCTAACCCTCCCTGATGGTGCCTAAACATACCCCCTCCCCACAGCCTAAAACTAACCCTCCCTACCCGTCAGCCTAACCCTAACTGACCCTGGTGGGGCCTAAACCTTACCCTCCCTTCCCTGCAGCCTAACCCCCCCATGGTCTGAACCTCTCCTCCACCCACCCCCTGTGGCCTGACTCTAAGCAGCTCCACATACATATGTTTAGGATCCCAGCATTCGGGATTACGGCGCCAGCATTGAGATCCATGTCAGCATCGGTATTTCGGGCCAGTGACGTTGTGATTCTGACTAAATACCATTTCCAGGGACCATCTTCTTGTACATCAATGCATACTACAGTCTCCGTGGACCTTGCAACTCTACAATATCCATTATGTCCTGTTTACTGCATGAAAAAAATTATAGTTTTCTGGATTATAAATATGTTTCTTTTTCAAAAGAGTAGATGACAAGAAAGGCCTTCAGGGGGAAATAATGACTGTGCAGATGATCAGTACTTAACAATAGAAACATTTTAGGGATAACTATATAAACCCTAATACTGTCCTGGAATGACAAAAAGCTGGCAGATATGGTTTAGTATTCCAGTCATATTTGGGGACATAGAGGTCTTTGTTCTGCTTAAGGGCCCTGCACACATGGCGATGTGCCGCCGAGGTGGCCGACGGCTGATACGGCCAGCGGGTGACCCGGCGGCAGGGGGGAGGAGGGGGGGGAGTGAAGTTTCTTCACTCCTCCCGTCACCTGGCTCCATAGCCCTGCATGCTAATATGGACGAGTTTGTCCATATTGGCTTGCATGTATAAGCGACCCTGCACCAACGATGAACAAGCGCGGGGCCACGCATCGTTCATCGTTGGTGCCTACACACTGAACGATATGAACGAGTTCTCGTTCATTAATGAACAAGAATATTCATATCGTTCAGTTACATCGTTAAGTGTGTAGGGCACACTACACTATGGGGGTCATTCAGAGTTGATCACTCCCTAGCTGTTTTTTGCAGCACTGTGATCAGATAGTCGCCGCCCATAGGGGAGTGTATTTTAGCTTTGCAAGTGTGCGAATGCCTGTGCAGCTGAGCAGTACAAAAACAGTTTGTGCAGTTTCTGAGTAGGTCAGGACTTACTCAGCCGCTGCGGTCACTTCAGCCTGGCCGGGGCCGGAATTGACGTCAGACACCCACCCTGCAAACGCTTGGATACGCCTGCGGTTTTCCAACCATTCCCTGAAAACGATCAGTTGACACCCATAAACGCCTTCTTCCTGTCAATCTTCTTGCGATCGGCTGTGCGAATGGATTCTTCATTAAATCCATCGCCGAGCAACGATCCACTTTGTACCCGTACGACGCGCCTGTGCATTGCAGGGCATATGCATGTGCAGTAGTGACCTGATAGCACACTGCCGTTTTTCGCAGCGATCAGGTCTGAATGACCCCTATATCTGATACTCTATATGCACAACTGTCTGTGCAGTCACATTGCAGCACCATTGAAGTGTCACTGTCATCTCTGAGAACAATGCTTAAGACCTAAGAAAAACATCCTTTTATGCATCTTGCTGCGACTAACAAAGAGAAAGAGGAAACTGCATATAAAGAATGGGATTGTAGTCTCATCTAGAATATTGCCTCAAAGCCCAAGATCAGGAAATTCTATAAATGTATAAATATAGAAAAACATAAAAAAAAAATCTTTGTAGCGGCTTTTGTGCCATTGGTCTTTTTTAAACTAAGACTGGTTAAACAAAGTTAATCCTATATCTTAAAAAATATTTCCAAACCTAAAAGCATACATACTGCTTTTATTCATGCCCATATTTTAATGCCTTTCCTTTAAATAAATGCACCTAAAAAATGCTGCGTCAGCAACTGTAGTGGGTAAAAACGAATTGCTGTGTCCGTTTTAGGTGGTGTAAAAATTGTGGTGTCTATAGCTTAAAAGAGGCTTAGGGGGAGATGAGCAAACCTTCAAGAGCAGGCGCTGGCTGGCAAATTTGAGTCTGGATGGGAAGCACACGGCATAGGCCCGTGAGCAGCCGACCATCCTTTATATGGTGCTTTTAGGCTAAGATCACAGAGGCAGATTTCATTTACAAATTACGTGAATACTGCTGGCACACTTTTCCTTTGCACTTAATGATTTTCTATGTGTATGCTTACATACTAATGCTCCCTACCCACTTGCCAATGTGTGTGGGTGATATAAATGATCTCGTTCCGTAATCACTCAGTGTGTATGCACCAACGATGAACAATGTGCGACCCCACGGTCGTTCATCGTTGGTTCTCCGTTGCTTTTCAATGCAAGTCAATTTGGACAATGATCGATCATCGGCCCTCATTCCGAGTTGTTCGCTCGTTAGTGGTTTTTGCAACGGAGCGATTTGTCGCAAACTGCGCATGCGCAATGTTCGCAGTGCGTCTGCGCCAAGTAAATTTGCCAAAAAGTTAGGTATTTTACTCACGGCTTAACGAAGAAATTTCTTCGTTCTGGTGATCGTAGTGTGATTGACAGGAAGTGGGTGTTTCTGGGCGGAAACTGGCCGTTTTATGGGTGTGTGCGGAAAACGCTGCCGTTTCTGGGAAAAACGCGGGAGTGGCTGGAGAAACGGGGGTGTGTCTGGGCGAACGCTGGGTGTGTTTGTGACGTCAAACCAGGAACGAAACTGACTGAACTGATCGCAGTGGCAGAGTAAGTCCCGAGCTACTCAGAAACTGCAAAGAAATTTCTATTCGCAATTATGCAAATCTTTTGTTCGCAATTCTGCAAAGCTAAGATTCACTCCCAGTAGGCGGCGGCTTAGCGTGTGCAAAGCTGCTAAAAGCAGCTAGCGAGCGAACAACTCGGAATGAGGGCCATCATTCAGATCGATCATCGTCAAACTTGAATGCATCGGCAAGTGTGTAGGGCCCTTTACCCTTTAAACTGAGCCACTCATGTATTACACAGGTTCTGCGGCTGATTAAAGCCATGTGAAATGCAGACTTGAAGTCAGCCAGCCACAGAACCTGTGTTATTCATGAGTGTCCCAGTTTAAAGGGATAGTATGGTAAGCCTAACTATGTGACTTGTGCCAGTTTATTAGATTTCCACTCACATTTAGTGCCCCTTTCCCAAGAAAGTATAAATGGTTAGGTGTTCCCGATTCATTTATCGCCCTGATTAATGAGCTTCCACAGCATTTTTAAATAACTAGAAGTTCCAGTATCTTCGCTTTTTATGCTGTTCAGAATTGTCATGCTCCGCTGCTTGGAGTTTAGAATAACAGTGATTGGTTCGTTTAGTATGCATGACAGGTCTTCTTTACTGCAGAATCAGACCGCTTGTTGTGTCAGTAATTAGCTACAGGACTAGAAGCAATACACTCTAATGTACACATAGTCTTGCAGGCTCCAAGTGATTCATTAATTGAAATAGGCAAATTCTACAATGTATTAGAAATGGTGTCAATTACAGTGTAATATTCTGAATGGGGTAATTAGGCAATTTATGCAGTTTTATAGTTGCCTTTACTTTGCGCTAATTAGCAGTAATTAAGTTGCCTACACATGTAGCACTTTGGATGGTGAATTGATTTAGTCCAAACTGGCCCAAAACGTCCTATCAGTTTTGAACCAGAACTACCAGCAATCCCAATAAATCTGGACTGTGAAATCTGGTGTGTGTGTGTGTGTGTGTGTGTGTGTGTGTGTGTGTCTACCAACTGGATTAACTAAACCACATGTGATCCAGATGCTTGGCCTGAATGTGAGTATGGATTTCCAGTTTAGATCTAGTTATATGTGTGGCCAAGGTGAACACACATCTGGTGACTTGGTGCTTGGCTCTATCCAAACATGGATAACTTTATTCACAATGTATTGTCCACATGCA
This sequence comes from Pseudophryne corroboree, assembly GCF_028390025.1. Lineage (NCBI taxonomy): Eukaryota > Metazoa > Chordata > Amphibia > Anura > Myobatrachidae > Pseudophryne > Pseudophryne corroboree. The sequence goes on from NC_086449.1 coordinate 506,912,764, forward strand.
TTCGTTGTATGGTTTGGTCTGCAGGAGCCATAATATTTCTGTGATGAATCTAAAAATCTAAAATAAAAACACTGGTGCAGTCCAGGTTTGTATACCGTGATGGCTCCCGCATTACGAGACAGAGCTAAATGCCTATAGCCGCACTTATGCAGAATTTTACACCTCCGCAGCTGGACTGACCCTGTCTGTACGTTTGCTTTGATACCAGACATTGTCATCCTAATCAGTGCTCACTTGTACCAGCCCTATCCCTGTCAGATTAGTCTGAAAATAGGCATAATCACACTACGTACTACTCTGCTTAGTCTGCAATTCCATTGACTTACTCTCTTTGAACTTTGCCTATATGAGAATCCATTATTACATCCCAGATATTCCAGTTCAGTGTCAATTGGAGATGCACCTGAGATATGCATCGGCATCGCATGTAGTTGCCTGGCGCATACATAGGGCAGAAACACTTAAAATGTGCTTTGCAAATGGACTTGCAGTCAACTCTACATCACTCTTTTTTTTGTTTGTTTGTTTTTTATAGTCCTCAAAACCTTTATTAATATTCAATTTTTTTGTGTTAAGTAAAACAGTTTGTTTTCTGACAATATGTAGACTGAGTGTGTATAAATTCTTTTTGTTTTCAAATATTCAAGGAAGACCCATGAATGCATTTCTTTCTATTCACACATCTGTTTATAAATTTTCCTGTGTCCAATCCCTAGACTCCTCTTGGCTTGGTAACTTCTTGTCTTTTCTGGGAGGATTCTGTACTGTACGGAATTAAATCCCAAGAGGCTTTATTTAATATACAGTGTTAGCTGGTGTTATTCAAAGCAAATCAATTTCCACTGATCTGTGTCAGCTGCTGTTTAGTAGTTAAGCCAAATGCTTGGTTAAAAGAAAAGGAATGTTAATCTGAGAGTTTTGTGTATCTTTTGCCAAAAATTATACACAAACTATGGATCACATCATCAAAAGCTATGAGGATAAAATTGGCAAATACGTTTTAAGTCACTTGCAGGCTTGCAGAGAACCGTTGCAGACTTACAATGAAGTCTGGCACGTTGTGTACCAGTTCACTTTATTAGCATAAAAGTGTCAATTCACAAACTGTCACAGTGCAGGACGCATGCTGCTATCTGAAATCATGAACATATATTTGTTCAAATCCACACATTGTAATGAAACAGACAGCTTTTATGGTGGCATGAGATGGGCAGATTTGGGCATTCTTTCATGAGTACAGACTGGGATCATAAATGCTCCTAGTTTCACTGATGTGCAAAAACAAGAGCTTAAGTTATGGGATGAGATGATGTTAAATGAGCTGGCAGGTGGAGTAGGCAATGTTCCATTTCTCTCATGATTCAAATGAGACTAAACCAAGCAGTACTTTAGGAGAAGGCATCATTTCAAATAATTGGTTGAAGTACATTTAGATTTGAAGTCATAAACAGTAGTAGAATCTGTAAAAAGTAGGCACAATCCCATTGTTATACAGGTATTTAAAAATATAAAATGGGTGCATATCTTGATCCTTTTTTATTGTTATTATTTTAGCTGTCTGTACCGAACTGGATGTTAGGAATACGACTTATGTCGATTTTGAGAATTACTGCTTTAGCATCTACTTTATTAGAAACCTATATGGCTGATGCATGCAGTAGGAAATTGGAAATTAATATCCACATTATCATATGTTATTTGTGATGTTTTAGTTTATGGTTAGGCAGCTTCTAAAATACTGATTAAGTGATGGCTGCTGAAACGAAGCAGCAGATGCCCAGCTATGGGGAATCATGGAGGGGACGAACCATGCCTAATTCTGGGGGATAGAGAAGAACCATACCTGGAGGAAGTCCTCTCTGTAGCATACAATGGGGCAGATGTATTAAGCCTGGAGATGGCACAAGGAAGTGATAAAGCAGTGATCAGTGCAAGGTGATAAACACACCAGCCAATCAGCTCCTAACTGTTAATTTACATATTGGAGCTGATTGGCTGGTGCGTGTATCACCTTGCACTTATCACTGGTTTATCACTTCCTTATGCCTTCTCCAGGTTAATACATCTGCCCCAATGTGAGAAGGTCTAGTGCTGTGGAAGCCATCCTGAAAGAAGTTGCAGCTGAAAAGGTTGCTGGTGACGAGGGAACCTGGTTTGTAGAGATTCAGGCTTGTCCAGTCTGAGGCTAAGGGCTCTATTTACTAATGGGCCCTACACATTGGCCGATCCGCCGCCGAGCTGCCCAACGGCGGATACGTCCGAAGGGGGACACTCCCCCCGTCACCCGGCTACATTGAAGTGCAGGCAAATATGGACGAGATCGTCCATATTGGCCTGCATGTACAGCCGACGGGGGACCAGCGATGAACGAGCGCGGGGCCGCGCATCGTATGTCGCTGGAGCCTCCACACTCAAAGATATGAACCGTATCTCGTTCATTTATGAACGAGATCGTTCATATCTTTGACTGATGTCGGCCAGTGTGTAGGGCCTATAAGCCTTGGATGGAGATAAAGTGGACTGAGATAAAGTACCAACCAATTGGCTACTAACTGCCATGTGACAGGCTGTGCTTGAGAAATGACAGGAGCTGGCTGGCTGGTACTTTTATCTCCATCCACTTTATCCCCATCCAAGGCTTAGTGAATAGACCCCTTTGTCTTCGAGCCAAACTGGGTTCCCCACATCATCTGCTCCAACCAACCTACCCCCCCTTCCCCCCCCCCCCCTCCCCCCCCACGCATTAGCTGATGCAAGTGGATTCAGTTAGTGTTTGTTGGATCATTGCATTTTATATTGACAAAAGTGTCTAGAGCACCACACCGCATATTGTAGTCATGATACAGAAGGCAGTATGTTTGTGTATCTTTGGCAGGTGTGATTTGGCAGTGCAGTGAGCTCCAGACCAGGTTTATAGCGAGTGTCTTCATGTTGGTGTGTCCAGGAGTCACTCCTAGGTAGGTTGCTTCTTTCTCTGGCTCTCACATTTGTGCTAGCAATGTGTCTGTAGAGGAATCATTTTCCTGCTATAGACAGCTGTAGTCTCTCACCATAGGCTAGAGTAACTCAACACAAGTATGGTGTGGTGTAGTGTGTGCAGGCATTCACCCTCTGCTTTCTCTTGCAGGTGTGTGTTGTGTCTGGTTGCTGTGGGAGGATTGTACCATGGTTATGTTTTTGTGTACAGGTTAGTCACCCAGAACCAGCAACATAGCACATGCTACATACAGCTCCTCTTTATCAGTGTTATGCTGGAAGTATGGAATTTGGCTATAATGTTACAGCCAGAAACTACACTCCCACTCCATAATACTTGGAATACTTGTAGGCTATGACTGGGCTATAGTGGGTATGGCCACTCTCCCAGGTAGGCATTTATACTAGTAAAACACATATATGTTATTTCTCATACGTCCTAGAGGATGCTGACGACTCCAAAAGGACCATGGGGAAAAGGACGGGATCCGCAGGAGACATGGGCACACTATAAGACTTTGAATGGGTGTGAACTGGCTCCTCCCTCTATACCCCTCCTCCAGACTCCAGTTAGACTCTGTTCCCAGAGAGACTGGACACACACTAGGGGAGCTCTCCTGAGTTTCTCTGAAAAGACTTTATGTTAGGTTTATTATTTTCAGGGAGACCTGCTGGCTACAGGCTCCCTGCATCATGGGAGTGAGGGGAGAGAAGCAGACCTACTTCTTCTGAGTTCAAGGGCTCTGCTTCTTAGGCTACTGGACACCATTAGCTCCAGAGGGTTTGATCACTTGGTTCGCCTGGCTGCTCGTTCCCGGAGCCGCGCCGTCACCCTCCTCACAAAGCCAGAAGAAAGAAGCCGGGTGAGTAAAGGAAGAACAGAAGACTTCAGTGACTGCAGAAGACTTCAGGGTTTCTGAGGTACCGCACAGCGGTCGCGCTGCGCGCCATTGCTCCCACACACAAGCGGCACTACAAGGGTGCAGGGCACAGGGGGGGCGCCATGGGCAGTAAAAATACCTCACATGCATGCCTGGCAAAGAGGTATACAGTGCATAGGAACTGTATACTGACCCCCGCCAGTATAAAAAGGTAAAAAAATAGCAGGGACTGAAGCACGCCGAGAACGGGGCGTGGCTTAGCCCTCACAACTCTATACAGCGCCATTTTCTCCTCACAGAGACGCTGGCCCCGCCAAAAACACTGTTGAACAACTAACAGTGTAAACGAGGGGGGGGCACAGTTGTTTAGTGCACTATAGGTTCATAAATGAAGCACTATATAAATAAATGAGCGTGTGGTTAATGAGTTGTTAAAAGTTTCTGTGTTTTCCCTGTCAGATACTGGAATCTACCCATTATAGCAATGTCGGTGGGTGTTTTAGTACACGTGAGTCGACATGTGTGAGTGCTCTGCCATAAACAGCTATGGGAATCCCTCTGTCGGCATTGCCGACTCCTGGTGGTACTTGATTCAGGAGATGAAATGTCAGTATTTGTAAGCTTTTCCAAAGTAAACACTGTATGGGAGACACAGTCATATGTGGGTGGCCCTGTCGGCACCAACTGTTATAACTGGGTGCAAATTAACACGATAATGTAAAAACCTATACCTGTATGTATGTATGTATATATATATATATATATATATATATATATAATATGTATGGTACGGTTGCATTGAAGCACAGACGTGATATTAAAATTATGTATATATTTCCCTCAGACCCCTCGGGGTCGCAAGAATGTTATTTTGCCCGGTTACTACTCCCTGTTGTCGACGAATACTATGTCTTATGTTGACCATAATGTTTCCTGGTTAGATCCACAACATTGGCATTCAGTACATGTTCATACACATTAATGTCACTAGGGACCCTGCTGTTCCTGACAAAATATATCTATATATACATTATATATATATATATATATATATATATATATATATATATATATATATATATATATATATATATATATATATTATATTATATTATATTATATTATATTATATTATATATATATATATATATATATATATATATATATATATATATATATGTGTGTGTGTGTGTGTGAATCCAGACACGTCAGTGCAGCACTGGATGAAAGATGCAAGGGTCTTTCAGGAGTCCAGAAACTCACTGACCTATTATACACACACGCACTGATTACAAGCAAACAGATCACAGGTGAGGATGGTTACCTTTAGTAGCCATTCAAAACTGTTTGTGTCAACTTGTGTGCATGTTATCAGGCCAAAATCTCCAGGGTATGTAAACTTTTGATCAGGGTCATTTGGGTAGTGTCTGTTGTCATTATGATTTAAAAAGAGTAAACACAGTTGTTTGACAATAAATGGCTTCACCCAACCACTAACCATGAGTGAAAGAAAAGTTTGTGAGTTATCATTCATATTCTCTGACAAATGGCCAGAAAATCACAAATTCTGCTAGGGTATGTAAACTTATGAGCACAACTGTATGTGTATTTAAATGTATATATTTATATTACAATTTATAATGAATGCTGAAGTAAAGACATTCCTTCTCATGTGCTGGTCGCTCTGTTGATAAAGCTCTAGGTCAGCCGTGACAAGATGGTCTCAAATCCTCACGAGGAGTCCGAGTGTTTATTCTTTTCCCGCCGTGGATAGAATAAAGTGAAAGTCAACCCCTGGTCTGCACGGAGCCTTGTCACAAAGGATCGTATACAGGAAGCTAAGTGATATTTTAATTATATGCTTTGATGATATTTGCATTACATACACACGGGGGAGTGCTTGTATTCAGAAATGGTCGGTTACCTTGTCATCCGATACAATTACCCTGGGGAGAGATTAGATATTCCTTAAGTTGGGTCTTATCTAGAACATTGCAGCTTGCTGCTGTGCGATTACAAGAGGTATGGGACTCTTGGGTTCGCGGGCCAATTCCATGACCGTCTCGACTAGGAGGGCGTTGTGGATTCACCAAGGGAATACTTAGGCTGACTCTGAGAATTTCTGGAGTATCTTCCCTATGAAGGTGTAACCTGGTTTGGGGATGGCTTTGTTAAGTTGATCTCGGCAGACAGTGGCGTAACTAGAAATTTTTCTCCCCCAAGCCAAAAAATTCTTCGGCGCCCCCCCCCTTCATGCTCCATAATTGGGAGCAAGAAAGGGATAAATATGCGCGCGCCTTCGGTGCGTGCGCCCAAAAAGGGACGTGGTTTTGTTGGAGTGGGCGTGGTTTCGCATAAAGGGGCGTGGCATTGCAGGAAAAGACTACCTTATACCCCAGTTTTGCAACCTGCACGCCCATACGTTGGCCACCACAGGAAAGAAAAATAATCCTGATTCATGCCCCTTACATTATTTGTCATTTTTCCTCCTTATAGTAATGCCCAGTATACATTATGCCACATACTGCAATGGCCCTTAGACATTATGCCGCACACAATAATGCACGGCACAATATGCACACACTGTAATGCCCCCGACACATTATGCCACACACCGTAATGCCTGTGACACATTATGACAGGAATCGCAATGCCCGTTATACATTATGCTACACACTGCAATGCCCCTGATACATTATAGCACATACATTGTCTGTGACACATTATGACACACACCGCAATGTCCGTGATACATTATGCCACACACTGCAATGCCCGATACATTATAGCACATACAATGCCTGTGACACATTATGCCACACACTGCAATGACCTTGAGACATTATACCACAATGCCCGTGATATAGTATACCATACACCGTAATGCCTGTGACACATACCGCAATGCCCTGCCCGTTATACCCTATGCCACACATCGCAATGCCCGTTATGTATTATGCCACACTGCAATGACCCTGAGACATTATACCACATACCACAATGCCCGTGATATAGTATACCACACACCGTAATGCCTGACACATTATGACACACACCGCAATGTCCGTGATACATTATGCCACACACTGCAATGACCCTGAGACATTATACCACATATCACAATGCCCGCGATATAGTATACCATACACCGTAATGCCTGTGACACATTATGACACACACCGCAATGTCCGTGATACATTATGCCACACACCGTAATGCCCATTACACATTAAGTCCTACAGTAAGGCTTCTAATTACTTTTCAATTACCTGCTCGTTGTCAGGGGTTTCATGCACTGGGTGTCATGCTCGTTGCCAGGGGTTTCATGCTCTTGGTTCCATGCACGGTGCCAGGGGTTTTCATGCTCAGGGTGTCATGCTCGTTGCCAGGGGTTTCATGCACTGGGTGTCATGCTCGTTGCCAGGTGTTTCATGCACTGGGTGTCATGCTCGTTGCCAGGTGTTTCATGCACTGGGTGTCATGCTCGTTGCTAGGAGGTAGTCCTTGATGCTAGGGCTGTGCTCCCATTGCCACATATGTCCCCAGTGCCAGATATTCCCCCACGGTGCCAGGTACTTACATGCCCCAGTGCCAAATATAGTCGTCGTCCCCATGTGCCAGGTACACATATACCCCCCAGTGCCACATATGCCCCCAGTGCCAGATATTCCCCCCCAGTGCCACATATGCCCCCAGTGCCACATATGCCCCCAGTGCCAGATATTCCCCCCCAGTGCCAGATATTCCCCCCCAGTGCCAGATATTCCCCCCCAGTGCCAGATATTCCCCCCCAGTGCCAGATATTCCCCCCCCAGTGCCAGATATTCCCCCCCCAGTGCCAGATATTCCCCCCCCAGTGCCAGATATCCCCCCAGTGCCAGATATTCCCCCCCCCCCCCCAGTGCCAGATATTCCCCCCAGTGCCAGATATTCCCCCCCAGTGCCATATATGCCCCAGTGCCAGATATCCCCCCCCCAGTGCCAGATATCCCCCCCCAGTGCCAGATATTCCCCCCAGTGCCATATATGCCCCAGTGCCATATATGCCCCCCCCAGTGCCAGATATTCCCCCCAGTGCCATATATGCCCCCCGTGCCATATATGCCCCCCGTGCCATATATGCCCCCAGTGCCAGATATCCCCCCCCCCCCAGTGCCATATATGCCCCCAGTGCCAGATATTCCCCCCCAGTGCCAGATATCCCCCCCCCAGTGCCAGATATCCCCCCCCAGTGCCATATATGCCCCAGTGCCATATATGCCCCCCCCAGTGCCATATATGCCCCCCCCAGTGCCATATATGCCCCCCCCAGTGCCATATATGCCCCCCCCAGTGCCAGATATTCCCCCCAGTGCCATATATGCCCCCCGTGCCATATATGCCCCCAGTGCCAGATATCCCCCCCCCCCAGTGCCAGATATTCCCCCCCCCAGTGCCAGATATTCCCCCCCAGTGCCATATATGCCCCCCCAGTGCCAGATACCCCCCCCAGTGCCAGATACCCCCCCCAGTGCCAGATACCCCCCCCAGTGCCAGATATGCCCCCAGTGCCAGATATTCCCCCCAGTGCCAGATATTCCTCCCTCCCCCCCCCCCCCCCCCCGTGCCATATATGCCCCCAGTGCCAGATATTTACACCCCCCCCCCCCCCCCCCCCCGCCGTCGCTTTTTGGAGGGACACGGAGGGCACAGCTCGTCTCTCCAGTGTCCCTCCTGCTGCATCATCTCCGGCGGCCGCGGGTCTAATAGGGGGAAGTGCCGGTTCATGAGCCAATTAGAGCTCACGGACGGCACTTCCCCCTATTAGACCCGCGGCCGCCGGAGATGATGCAGCAGGAGGGACACAGGGAGGCGCGCTGTCCCTCCGTGTCCCTCCAACAAGCGGTGGAGGGAAGGAGACTGCAGACTGACATGCGGACGCTCGTCCGCATGTCAGTCTGCTGTAAATCAGTGGCGCCCCCGCAGCCCCTCGCCCCCAAGCCACCGCGAGGACTGCGGGGGCAGTAGTTACGCCACTGTCGGCAGATACCACTGGTAAGTCTACCTTCTTGAGCTATGTTCCCTCACAACGGTTGGTGACGCATTTTTTGTAGGATGCAGTCATTTTAACCGGTTGGATACCGTTTTTTCCCCTTCTTTGCAGGTAAAGGAAGGTGAATAGGTAAAAGGTCTGCAGCCTTTTTAAGTTCGCAGAAGCAGATATCATCCTCTGTTTCTACCACATTCACCGCATGTCACTGGGTCTCTCTTGCTGGAGCCCACATCGGTTGGAACTTGTCTAATACTCTTCGGTCAGTCCTGGAATGGACTTGGACCAGTGAGTTAAGAATAGAGTCCAAAGGGGGACATACTGGAGTTTCCAGATGATTCCCCTCACTGATTTTTCAAGGTCAGGTTTAGGACATTGTCCTGCTGTCCCTGACACACACACACAAAAAAAAGCTGTTATTCAAGCTTTTTCGTGCTTCTGAGCTTGGACAGCTCGGTCAGAACAGTCCCAAAAAGTTTTCTTCTTAAGAAGTTGAACTACAAGATGGAATCTCTCAGGGCAGGGATCTCCAACCTGTAAATGAAGAAAGAGGATTTAAATGAGGTTTCATCCGCATTAAGCTTACCTGGGTTTGCTATTCAGGATTGTCATTGCCATTTCACTGGAGTGATGGCAGTATGATGGTTTTCCTTCAATAGTAAGAGCCATTATTATTCTGTAGTGTGATGCTCTCCTGACTACGGCGAGGTCAAGAAACAATTGGTACAAATCGTTGTATCTCTCTAACAGTTCTTCAACGCAGAGAATCGCTGGTGATCCCAACGACGCAGATGTCGGAGTTGGGAATAAGATTAGATACTGAACTGTTGAGAGTTTGTTTTTTCCTGTGGAAAGAGATCTGAGGATCCAGAGTCGGATCAGATTTGCAACGGTGTAAACCCATCAATACGTTCCGTTGATGAAGAAGATGGTTGCGGCCTACGAGGCCATTCAGTGAGCAGGTCAAATGCCAGAGTTGGTTTTGCGGGACCAGTTGGACATGTGGTCCGGGTCTCACCTGCACATGCACTGGAAAATAATCCTATTTTCCAGGACCAGGATATCTCTCCTGTGGTGGCTTCACAGTTCTCACCTCCTAGAGGGAAGAAGGTTCGGGATCCAGGATTAGTTTCTGGTGTCCATGGATACAAGTCTCCGAGGCTGGGGAGCAATCTTTCCAGGGGAAGAATTTCCATGGGAAAAGTTCAAGCCGGGAAGCTTGTCTGCAATAAGCATTCTTGAATTAAGAGCTATTTACAACGGAACATCTACTTCGCGATCTGCCCGTCTTAATTCTGTCGGACGACTTAACAGCAGTGGCGTAAGTAAGCCGCTAGGGCGGAACGAGGAGCAAAGCGGCAATGGCAGAAGCCGCAAAAAGTTTTCCGCTGGGCGGAAAGGCATGTAAACGCTCTATTAGAGGTCTTCGTTACGGGTGTAGACAACGGAGAGATAGACTTCCTCAGCAGACACGATCTCCATCCAGGAGAGTGGGGTCTTCATCAAGAAGTTTTCACAGAAGTGGCAAGTCTTTGGGGAATCCCTCAATTAGACATGATGGCGTCTCGCCTCAACACGAAACTTCAGGCATAGCAGTGGACGCCCTCGTGACACCATAGGTGTTTCAGTCGGTCTATGTGTTCCCTCCACTTTCACTCTTTCCGAAGGTGATAAACATAAGTAGAACAAAGGTTCAGGCGATCCTCATTATTCCGGTTTGGCCAAGGAGGGCTCGGTATCCAGATCTTCAAGGACCGGGCGTGTGTCAAGACTTACCGCGGCTGCGTTTGACGACATGGCGGTTGAATGCCATATCCTAGCCCGAAAGGGTATTTCCGGTGAAGTCATTCCCACATTGCTTCAGGCTAGGAAAGGAGTAACGGCGAAGCTTTACCACTGTATTTGGAGGAAGTATGTGTCTTGGTGGGAATCCAAGAAGGCTCCTACGGAAGAATTTCAGCTGGGTCGTTTTTCTCCATTTTTTGCAAGCAGGTGTGGATGCAGGCCTAAAGTTGGGCTCCATTAAAGTGCAGATTTCGGCCTTATCAATTTTCTTTCAAAAAGAATTGGCCACCCTTCCAGAAGTTCAGACTTTCGTGAAAGGAGTGCTGCACATCCAACCTCCGTTTGTGCCCCCAGTGGCACCAGGGGACCTTAACATGGTGTTGCAGTTTCTTATGTCACACTGGTTGGAACCTTTACGAAAGGTTGAGTTAAAATTTCTCACTTGGAAAGTGGTCATGCTATTGGCCTTGGCGTCCGCAAGGCGGGTGTTGGAATTGGCGGCTTTGTCTCACAAGAGCCCCTATTTAATCTTCCATGTGAATAGAGCGGAGTTGAGAACTCGGCAACTATTTCTGCCACAAGTGGTTTCTGCGTTTCACAGGAACCAACCTAGTTGTGGTACCTGTGGCTACTGAAGCCTTGGCTGATTCGAAGTCTCTCGGTGTAGTCAGAGCTTTGAATATTTATGTCGCCAGAACGGCTCATATTGGGGAAACAGAGGCTCTGTTTATCCTGTATGCTCCCAACAAAAAATTGGGGCTCCTGCTTCTAAGCAGATTGTTGCAGGCTGGATCTGTGATACGATTCGGAATGCTCATTCTACGGCTGGATTGCCATTACCGAAGTCGGTGAAGGTCCATTCTACCAGGAAGGTGGGCTCTTTTTGGGCGGATGCCCAAGGAGTCTCGGCGGTTCAACTTTGCCGAGCAGCTACTTGGTCGGGTTCAAACACCTTTGCTAAATTCTACAAGTTTGATACCCTGGCTGATGAGGACCTCATGTTTGCTCAATCGGTGCTGCAGAGTCATCCGCACTCTCCCGCCTGGTCTGGAGCTTTGGTATAAACCCCATGGTCCTTTTGGAGTCCCCAGCATCCTCTAGGACGTATGAGAAAATAGGATTTTCATACCTACCGGTAAATCCTTTTCTCTTAGTCCGTAGAGGATGCTGGGCGCCCATCCCAGTGCGTACTGTATCTGCAGCTATTGGTTGTGGTTACACTCGTGGTGTTTCTTTTCAGTCAAGTCGGTTGCTGCTGTTAGTCATGCCGTGGCATGTGGTATGTGATTATTAGTCGTGTTTACACACAGGTTGTGTTACATTTTCGGTCAGCATATTGCTGTATGTTTTTCATGCCGTCGGCTGGTGTTCTATTGAATGCCACGTTCTGCGGCGTGTTCGAGGTGTGAGCTGGTATGACACTCACCGTGTTTTAAACAATAAATTCTTTCCTCGAAATGTCCGTCTTCATGGGCACAGTTCTCTAACTGGAGTCTGGAGGAGGGGCATAGAGGGAGGAGCCAGTTCACACCCATTCAAAGTCTTATAGTGTGCCCATGTCTCCTGCGGATCCCGTCTATACCCCATGGTCCTTTTGGAGTCCCCAGCATCCTCTACGGACTGAGAGAAAAGGATTTACAGGTAGGTATTAAAATCCTATTTTATTTTTAAATGCAATTTGCAGTGGATGCACCTCTTTGTGCTGCATGTGGGAGAGCAAATGCTTCCCACCCTCCAGCAAATGAGGGCAGATGTGCCGATTGTGTGATATCTCCAAACCAAATAGGGATGTTTGGGAGGTATTCCAATGAGATGAGCTGAGGGTGTCGCTCCTACCTACCAGGGTAAGAAGTTGCGGGGGTGGTGAGGCAACGCCTAATTGGGCCAGGAGTGCCACCCAATTTTTTTGGAGCCTCCTGGCCATTCCGAGAGTAGGCAAGTATGTTTTATATTTAAACATGCAGACACAGTTGTACACAGTATAAGAATTCAGCCAGAATTTTAAGGAACGGTTTTCAGGGGGGACACAATTTCTGTTTAATTTGCCCTTTGGTGCCATCAATCCTTGATATTCCACTGAGCTGGTTAGATGTCTGGGGCATAATAAGTACTGACTTTGCTGACTGAAATTCTGAACTACAGATGAGATGCACTGCATGGTTCTATTGTACATGCTAATCTATGTATGATTGTAGGGCCGGCTTGCACCGCCTTAAGCTGACAACCCATCTATTTTATTCCGTAGTTACAAGATGCCTAACTGGGGAGGCGGTAACAAATGTGGGGCATGTGGCAGAACCGTGTACCATGCTGAAGAGGTGCAATGTGATGGAAAGAGCTATCATAAATGCTGCTTCCTATGTAGTAAGTTTCTCTGTGAATTGTTCTCTGTGAACACGTTTGTTTGTTTTCCTTAGGTCTCTACAAAACTATTGTATTTTATATATTTTTTATTTTTTAAGTATTCTTCCGTTCCATCGTCTGTTAAATGATGTGTTTTGCTGGTCTAATGCTTTTATTTTCTGTGTGCTCTAAAGGGTTATTGGCACTTGTAGGGTAGATACAAGCCTAGGTGTAGTTTTTACAGCTGTACACACAAAGTGTGCTACACATTATGGTGCAGGTGACTTGTTTGCCCCAGCTAGTCTTGCTTTTGAAGCTTTTGGATAATTTGATTTATGTGATATAGTGTGGTACATTGTATAAGAATAAGTGACATCATTCTCACATGTAGCGAGTCAGAAGGAGTAACTCTGAAGAGAGAAGTCCAAGGTTCCCGTCTCTGAATTACAATGTACTCTGTGGGCGGCTCACACAAATCAGCCTGTGAGGACTGTAGCTACAGAGAGGCTGGAATGTGAGAGCACTGAAGGTCCATGGCATCTGCTTGGCACACTTAGCACAATTAGAGTTTTGTTTAATAACTCCATACTTGTATATTCCCACTGGAAAACACTTGTCGGAGACTGAGAACATTCAGTGGTATCTGCAGAATGCTCAAAAACTGCACACATTTTCCACACGTTGAATGTCACCAGAACAGTAGTAACTGTGCCCTGTCTTATTACTAACGTAGTTTTGCCAATGTTTAGGCACATTGCAGTAAGGTATAGGCATTTTTATATAATACTGCTTCCGGTCATGATGTCCATATGCAGTGTCAATATGCAGGAATGATAGGTCTTAATTTTAATGAATAGATTCCTGTTTAACCTTTAAAAATGCTTCAGCGTTGTTATGTAAAAAAAGTTTTTCAATTGTGCCCCAGGACACTTTTACAGGATAGTAGCAGTGGATGCCTGTAATGACTTCTCTGCAATAAACAAAGTTCTTGCATCAAACGTGTTTTATTGTTTATCAAAAATTGATGACAATTCTACTGTTCTGTTCTGTTTTAAGTAGAATAATGTCTGAGTACCATCATATAATTTGTGCTGTTTATTTGGAGATGCCAAATTGTTGTGTACTTTGTTTTTCTTAACCCTGTTATGCGTTGTTTTTGTTTTTGTTTTTCTCTCACTTATTAGTGGTATGCAGAAAGAACCTGGATAGTACAACAATGGCTATTCATGATGATGAGATTTATTGCAGGTCCTGCTATGGGAAAAAATATGGACCCAAGGGTTACGGCTACGGGCAAGGAGCAGGCACTCTAAATATGGATAGAGGAGAAAGATTGGGCATTAAACCAGAGGAGTAAGTTTTTGTAATGAAATGATCTGGCACAGCACATTTTAAGTAATGAAACATAGGTCAACATTTAAAGAAGATATGAAGTTTGGCCAATAAAGTTTAATCCAAAAAAGGAACAGATTCCAATATTGAGGAAAAATGGGAATGCCATATATAATGCTTTGAAATAAACACATTTCAAGTAGACTTTGAATAGCTGTAATAAAGTTGTATGTGTCCCTATTATCCTATGTGTGATGGTAAAAGAAACAAAAATACTGTCCCCCCCTATACGTTGTATACAAATGTATTGCTAGTACTTTGTAGTTTGAGGCATCCCTAAATGACACCAGAAGTAGTCCAGGGCAGAAAATAAGATTTTAATACCTACCGGTAAATCCTTTTCTCTTAGTCCGTAGAGGATGCTGGGGACTCCAAAAGGACCATGGGGTATAGACGGGATCCGCAGGAGACATGGGCACTTTAAGACTTTAATGGGCGTGAACTGGCTCCTCCCTCTATGCCCCTCCTCCAGACCTCAGTTATAGGAACTGTGCCCAGAGGAGACGGACATTTCGAGGAAAAGGATTTTGTTCAACTAAGGGTGAGATACATACCAGCTCACACCACAAAACACTGTACAACCTGGCATTTAACTAAAACCAGGTAACAGCGTGAACCAAAGAGATCAGCAACAGGCTGACCTTAACCGAAACACAACCTTTGTGTAACAAAAGCAATAACCATTAACAATTACTGCAGAAAAAAGTCCGCACTGGGACGGGCGCCCAGCATCCTCTACGGACTAAGAGAAAAGGATTTACCGGTAGGTATTAAAATCCTATTTTCTCCTTCGTCCTAGAGGATGCTGGGAACTCCAAAAGGACCGTGGGGTTTATACCAAAGCTCCAGACCGGGCGGGAGAGTGCGGATGACTCTGCAGCACCGATTGAGCAAACATGAGGTCCTCATCAGCCAGGGTATCAAACTTGTAGAATTTTGCAAAAGTGTTTGAACCCGACCAAGTAGCTGCTCGGCAAAGCTGTAATGCCGAGACGCCTCGGGCAGCCGCCCAAGATGAGCCCACCTTCCTAGTGGAATGGGCTTTCACCGATTTCGGTACCGGCAATCCAGCCGTAGAATGAGCCTGCTGAATCGTATTACAGATCCAGCATGCAATAGTCTGCTTAGAAGCAGGAGCGCCAACCTTGTTGGCCGCATACAGGACAAACAGCGCCTCTGTTTTCCTAACATGAGCCGTTCTGGCTACATAAATTTTCAAAGCTCTCACTACATCAAGAGACTTGGAATCAGCCAAGGCTTCAGTAGCCACAGGCACCACAATAGGTTGGTTCATGTGAAACTAAGAAACCACCTTTGGTAGAAATCGTTGACGAGTTCTCAACTCTGCTCCATCCTCATGGAAAACCAGTTAGGGGCTCTTGTGAGACAAAGCCGCCAATTCAGACACCCGCCTTGCGGACGCCAAGGCCAATAGCATGACCACCTTCCAAGTGAGAAATTTCAACTCTACCTCCTGTAAAGGTTCAAACCAATGTGACGTAAGGAACTGTAACACCACATTAAGGTCCCATGGCGCCACAGGGGGCACAAACGGAGGTTGGATGTGTAGCACGCCCTTCACGAAGGTCTGCACTTCTGGAAGTAAGGCTAATTCTTTTTGAAAGATAATCGATAAGGCCGAAATCTGCACTTTAATGGAGCCTAATTTTAGGCCCGCATCCACACCTGCTTGTAAAAAAATGGAGAAAACGACCCAGCTGAAATTCTTGGATTCACACCAAGACACATATTTTCTCCATATACGGTGATAATGCTTCGCCGTTACCTCCTTTCTAGCTTTGAGTAGAGTGGGTATGACTTCCCCGGGAATACCCTTCCTAGCTAGGATTTGGCGTTCAACCGCCATGCCGTCAAACGCAACCGCGGTAAGTCCTGGAACACACACGGCCCTTGCTGTAACAGATCCTCTCTGAGAGGAAGAGGCCAGGGATCTACTGTGAGTAATTCCTGAAGATCCGGATACCAGGCCCTCCGTGGCCAATCTGGAACAACGAGTATCGTCCAAACTCTTGTTCTTCTTATGATCCTTAATACCTTTGGGATGAGTGGAAGCGGAGGGAACACATAGATCGACTGAAACACCCACGGTGTCACTAGTGCGTCCACTGCTATTGCTTGAGGGTCCCTCGACCTGGAACAATATGTCTGAAGCTTTTTGTTGAGGCGAGACGCCATCATGTCTATTTGAGGAAGTCCCCAACGACTTGCCACTTCTGCAAAGATCACCTGATGAAGACCCCACGCTCCTGGATGGAGATCGTGTCTGCTGAGGAAGTCTGCTTCCCAGTTGTCCACTCCTGGAATGAAGACCGCTGACAGAGCGCTTGCATGTTTTTCTGCCCAGCGAAGAATCTTGGTGGCCTCCGCCATCGCCGCTCTGCTCTTCGTTCCGCCCTGGCGGTTTACGTGCGCCACGACTGTGATGTTGTCCGACTGAATCAGGACGGGCCGGTCGCGAAGAAGATGTTCCACCTGCCACAGGCCGTTGTAGATGGCCCTTAACTCCAGCACGTTTATGTGCAGACAAGCTTCCTGGCTTGACCATTTTCCCTGGAGATTCTGTCCCTGTGTGACCGCTCCCCAACTTCGGAGACTCGCGTCCGTGGTCACCAGAATCCAATCGTGGATTCCGAACCTGCGACCCTCTAGAAGGTGAGAACTCTGGAGCCACCACAGGAGAGAAACCCTGGTCCTGGGGGATAGGCGTATCTTCCGGTACATCTGCAGATGGGACCCGGACCACTTGTCCAGCAGGTCCCACTGAAACGTTCTTGCATGGAACCTGCCAAACGGAATGGCCTCGTAGGCCGCCACCATTTACCCCAGCACTCGAGTGCAGTGATGAATCGACACTCTTGGCGGTTTCAGAAGTTCCTTGACCATGTTCTGGATTTCCTGAGCTTTTTCCAACGGGAGAAAGATCCTCTGCCAGTCTGTGTCCAGAATCATGCCCAAAAACGATAGCCGAGTTGTCGGAATCAACTGCGACTTATGTAAATTTAGGAGCCAGCCATGCTGTTGCAGGATCTGCAGGGAGAGCGCAACGCCTTTCAGTAACTGCTCCTGTGATCTCGCCTTTATCAGGAGATCGTCCAAGTACGGGATAATTGTGACCCCTTGCTTGCGCATGAGCACCATCATTTCCGCCATTACCTTGGTGAAAATCCTCGGGGCCGTGGAAAGACCAAACGGCAACGTCTGAAATTGGTAGTGACAATCCTGAATAGCGAACCTCGGGTACGCCTGATGAGGAGGATATATGCGGACATGTAGGTACGCATCCTTTATGTCGACTGACACCATAAAATCCCCCCCTTCCAGACTGGAGATCACTGCTCGGAGAGACTCCATCTTGAATTTGAATTTTTTAAATAAAGGTTGAGGGATTTTAAGTTCAGAATCGGTCTGACCGAGCCATCCGGCTTCGGGACCACAAACATGCTTGAATAAAACCGGTCTCCCCATTGTGACGGGGGTACCGTGACAATGACTTGCTGTTGACACAGCTTTTGTATTGCAGCACGTACTACCTCTCTCTCTCTCTGGAAGAGAAACTGGTAAGACCAATTTGAAAAATCGGTGCGGAGGCACGTCTTGGAATTCCAGCTTGTATCCTTGGGTCACAATATCCAGCACCCAAGGATCTAGGTCCGAGCAAACCCAGACCTGACTGAAGTTGAAGACGTGCCCACACCGGTGCGGACTCCCGCAGCGGAGCCCCAGCGTCATGCGGTGGACTTGGTTGAAGCCGGGGAGGACTTCTGTTCCTGGGAGCTTGCCCCAGCCGGGGATTTTTTACCTCTTCCCTTACCTCTGGACGCGTGGAAGGAAGAACCACGTCCCTTTTCTGAACTTATGCGACCGAAAGGACTGCCTCTGGTACTGAGGTGTTTTCTTTTGCTGTGGAGGGACAAAAGGCAAAAAGGAAGACTTACCCACGGTAGCTGTGGAAACCAGGTCCGCGAGGCCCTCACCAAACAAAACTTCACCTTTTGTAAGGCAGAGCCTCCATAGCCTTCTTAGAGTCGGCATCACCATTCCATTGATGAGTCCACAACGCCCTCCTAGCCGAAATTGCCATGGCATTGGCCCTTGATCCCAATATGCCAATATCCCTCGCAGCGTCCCTTAAATAAACCGCTGTGTCCCTGATGTGACCCATGGTCAAAGCTACGCTGTCCCTATCCAGGGTGTCCATGTCAGATAACAAGTTATCTGCCCACTTTTCAATAGCACTACTCACCCATGCCGATGCTGCGGCCGGCCTGAGTAGCGTGCCGGTAGTAACATAAATAGATTTTAGGGTAGTTTCCTGTTTACAATCCGCAGGATCCTTAAGGGCTGCCGTGTCAGGGGACGGTAGCGCCACCTTCTTTGACAAACGCGCCAGGGCTTTGTCCACTGTGGGTGATTTTCAAAAAGAGCGTTCAATTCATGAGAGGGAGGAAACATTACCTCAGGTTTTTTTCCCTTAAACATACAAACCCTTGTGTCAGGGACAGTGGGGTCTTCCGTGATATGTAACACATCTTTAATAGCCACAATCATGTACTGAATACTCTTAGCCACTTTAGGATGTAACTTGGCATCATTATAGTCGACACTGGAGTCGGAATCCGTGTCGGTATCAGTGTCTGTGATAAAACCTCACCCATGGATTGTCTCCATGCTTGGTTCTGAGACTCAGAATTGTCTAGCCTCTTATGCAATAAAGCCACACTTGCATTCAAAACTTTCCACATATCTACCCAATCAGCAGTCGGCGGTGCCGATGGAGTCACTCCCACATTCTGTTCTGATCCCTCACCAGCCTCCTCCTAGGAAAAGCATTCAATTTCAGACATGTCGACACGCACGTACTGACACCCCCAAACACACTGGGCTATAGGGGGACAGACCCACAGTAAGGTCCTTCAGAGAGACAGAAAGGGAGTTAGCCAGCTCACACCCAGCGCCCCACCGGTTTGAAGGAATTAACCAGTGCCCCAGACCTGTAAGCGTTTTCTATATAACAGTCATCAACACCAAATTGCCGTGCCACCCTCCCTCCCCCCTCGTTTTGTGCACCCTGTTACTTGTGGTAGCAGTGAAGGGCCAGGAGCAGCGTCTCTGCAGCTGTGCTGTAGAGAAAATGGCGCTGGTTAGAGCTGAGGAGGAAGCCCCGCCCCCTATATGGCGCACTTCGGTCCCGCATTTTTTTATACTGGTGGGGGTCCCTATACATTGCCTAGGCAATGTATATACATATAGCCAGGTTAAATATGAGGTTTTATTGCTGCCCAGGGCGCCCCCCCTGCGCCCTGCACCTAAGTAGTGTCGCTTGTGTAAGGGAGCAACGGCGCGCTGCGCGGTACCTCCGGAAGATCTGAAGTCTTCTGCCGCCTTTGAAGTCTACTTAATGATTGCTGTAATAACTTGCAATCCAGATGGGACTTGAACCCACAATCTCTGGCTTAGGAGGCCAGTGTCTTATCCATTAGGCCACTGGGGCTTAATGATTCTTTACTCACCCGGCTTCTCTCTTCAGGCTCTGTGAGGGGGACGGCGGCGCGGCTCCGGGAACGAACAGCTAGGCGCACCAAGTGATCAGACCCACTGGAGCTAATGGTGTCCAGTAGCCTAAGAAGCAGAGCCTTTGAACTCACAGAAGTAGGTCTGCTTCTCTCCCCTCAGTCCCACGAAGCAGGGAGCCTGTTGCCAGCAGTGATCCCTGAAAATAATAAACCTAACAGAAAGTCTTTTCTAGAGAAACTCTGTAGAGCTCCCCTAGTGTGCAACCAGTCTCCTCTGGGCACAGAATCTAACTGGAGGAGGGGCATAGAGGGAGGAGCCAGTTCACACCCCTTTTAAGTCTTAAAGTGCCCATGTCTCCTGCGGATCCCGTATATACCCCATGGTCCTTTTGGAGTCCCCAGCATCCTCTAGGACGAAGGAGAAATAACCGCTGTTGGCTTGTACTCCATATGTTTAAGGTGAAAGGAGAAGCACTGTAACTAGTTTACTTATGCCGTTTTCACATAAAAATAATCCAGCGTAGGAGACCACAAACATGTTGAATTGAATTCGATGAACAAATTGTCTTTTTTTTTTTTTCAATCTCAGAAACTATGTTACTACGTTACATCGCAATGTCGGGTCGCATCAGGGAATTGGAAATGGTTCCTTCCCGGGTGCGACCTGGCATTGGACCCTTTCAGACTGTCTTCCAGACCCCGGCAATATGCCGGGTTGGGTTGCCATCGGTGGTGGGGACAGAGGTGGCATCGGGGGCGGGTGCAGAGGCAGCGCTGGGAGATGAAATCATCTCGATGGCGCCTCTGCCTATACTGTGAATGGATCCCAGGTCGCATCGACCCTGCAACCCGTTCACATTGCACCTGTCCCGGTAACAACCTTGGAATAACCCTTCTTTATTCCCAGGTTGAAATATGACCCAGGAATCAGGCAATCTGGGAATTCGGGAGTGACCCCTTTCACACCTCACAGTGACCTGCGTCGACCAGGCAATATACCTGGTCGATAACGGGTTATTTGTGCGGTGTGAAAGGGGTATTACCCAGCAACCCATTCACCATTAACGTACCACTCACTACAAGAACTGGGGAAGCAAGTTAGAAAGCATGAATAGAATTTGCAGTTCTAACATTTGATGTTATATATACAGAATATTGCACTGCAGAGCCACTGTAAGGACTATCTTATACAGTATATCAAACTGTACTGATTATCCTCTAATTTATATCCATAATATATTGATGGTTTTCACACCTGCATATGTGAGCTGTAATGTCTGAACTGAACCATCAACACTAAAAATGCTGTATTCAATGACTCGTTTCAAAGAGAATTAATTAGTCTTTGTTCTACAATATACTTAACAATTTAAAGGTTTTTAATGTAGGTGTTTCTAAGCTCCAATAAACCTTATAACACCTTGTTATAGAATACATCAGTCACGTCCAAGCACCAGTTCTAATCCTTCAAAGTTTGCTCAGAAGTTTGGAGGAACAGAAAAGTGTCCCAGATGTGGTGAATCCGTATACGCTGCTGAGAAAGTAATGGGAGCAGGAAAGGTAATGTGGCTGGATTTGTATAAAGTATTTTATTCGAATTAGATAATTGTTGAAACCAGTGGTTCTTAAACTCTCTCCTCAGGACCTCGGAAAGCTCATGTTTTCCAGTTCACCTAGCAGGTGCTCAGGTGTAATCATTACTCCCTGACACATTCTTTTAAAGATCCACAAAAGGAGCTAATATTTAACTTGTGAGTCTGTGAGGAGATTTAGAAAACATGAACTGTTTGGGGTCCTGAGGACCGAGTTTGAGAACCTATGTTTTAATTAAACCATCCATATGTTGCTTTTACTATACCCTCTGACTTACAGTATGTTCCATTTCAGTGTTATCTATGAATAGACTTACCATACTTTCCCTTTAAACCAGAGCACTAATGAATTACACAGGTTCTGTAGCTGGCTGACTTCAAGTCTGCATTTCACCTGGTTTTAATCAGCCACAGAACCTGTGTAATCCATGAGCGTCCCATTTTAAAGGGATAGTATAGTAAGCTTTTCTATCAATGAAAACAAATTAATATTATAGTGCCAATGAAAGATTTAATTTTTTCTGGGATACAAAATGATGTATCATGTGTTTGTTTGTTTGTTTGTTTGTTTTTTTATTACATATTTGTTGGAAACATAATAGTAACTTTACATGTGGCCTGTGGTCACTCAAAGGTGGCATTCACTACTTTTACATAGTGGAATTCTGAATTCTAGGAACCTAATAGCCCAAAATCCTGGTGTGCTATAAGTCCTTTGTGTAATCCCATACAAGGTAATGTGCCTGTAACCTAAGCAGCTGGTACATTCCAAGTTCTGTTGTGTTTCCCAGTCTAGGTGAATTTGTAAGGTTTATTTGATAGATATATAATATATATGGGAAAAAGGGGGGCCTGGACTGCACACCCTAATACTAAAAATTTCAAGAGGTGCTATCATGCTGAGGCTTCTAATACTATGCTGGGGGAAGAGAGATGCAGATGCACACTCTTAGCACTAAGAACACTGATAATAAAAATAATTGAAATAAACTCTCACAATTAAAATGGAGTATAATTGAAGTTCTTAGCACACATTTGCGCAAATATGCGGGCCCCTTTACCGCGGCCAGGTGACTTCATCACATGGGTCCCTAACATTCCTAATACTATCACATATATATATATATATATATATGTGATAGTATTAGGAATGTATATATATATATATATGTGTGTGTGGCCCAAATTATCAAGCGTTATATTACTGAAAATCACACGCAAAGCGCAGTTTCTGCATGATTGATATATTGTGCTATTTATTATCGCCACAACACAGAACATATGTCTCCTGCATTAATGACAGCATTAGTGCATACCGCCACATACATTGTATGAGAATGTTGTCTATTTATCTAGCCCTAATAATCTAACTATTCAGATCCCTTGAGTATTTATGTGCACATGCACTGTTATCTGTGGCGAGTGTACAGTTGCACTCACCGGGATATTTGCTTATCGGAGCTGATGTGTCGGCATGTCAGCTGTTAAATAGGCCTGTATGTCGGCCAAAAATACAGATGAATTAAACTGTATGTATTTATTATTCACATCTGACCTTTCATTAAACTACTTTTTCCCTTGTAGCCATGGCATAAGAATTGTTTCAGATGTGCAAAATGTGGCAAGAGTCTAGAATCCACAACTCTGACGGAAAAAGAGGGAGAAATCTACTGCAAAGGTGAGAAGGCCTAATGTAGACATGTTGTCTTTACATATAATCTGAGCAGTCTCAGGGGCAGATGTACTAAGTATTGGAGAGAGATAAAGTACCAGCCAATCAGCTCCTGTCACTTTTCATACACAGCCTGTAACACGGCAGTTAGGGGCTGATGGATGGTGCTTATTTCTTTCTTACCAAGGCTTAGTACATCTCCCCTCATTCTGCAAAGTGTGTTCTATAGTAAGCCATAAAATACAGAGAATTTGACTTATCATATTTTTCAGTTGCAATGTAGTTGGCAAACAAGGTTTATCCATCACAGCTGGAATGTAATTAATCAGAGAAAAAAAAATGTAAAATGTGAGACTACATATTTTCACACAACTTGGATATTAGAGAAGGCTAGAGTGCTTGAAAGTAGAAAACCGCTTCCGTGTTCTTGAAATGTTGATGTGCGATATATTATGTCTTAGGGGTCTATTCATGGAGCAGATAATTTGCCTATGGTAACCAATCAGCTTCTCTGTATAATTTTATAGAATGCACTTGATAGATGTTACCGCAAAGCTGATTGGTTGCCTCGGGCAAATTCTCGACTATCTCACTTCCCCACTCTTTTCACTGTTCCATAAATAGACCTTTTGGGGCTATATTTACGAAGCAACTGCTTTTATAAGCCACTGCTTCTCGGAGGGTTACAGGTGAAAAATGCAAGCAGCGCTAACATTAGGGGCTAGATTCAATTGTTTTATCGCGCCTAATCTCCTGTCTGAAGTGACAGGAGATCAGGGGGCGATTTATTAATTTAATATTTTTTTTATTGCTCCCAAAAATACAGGGTTTAGCCGCATAAAGTGTCTAAACCCAGCTAAACTAATGGGCGTAACGTGAAAAGTGCCATTTTGACACCCAAACGGATCACTTTTCGTACATTTCAGCTCGCCACTCCCACGGGGTGTGAACTGAAATGCTGGTGCTGGCAGCTGTTCGTGCCCGACGAGAGCAACAATTTCAGTCAGTCAGGTGCCCGGCAGCTGTCAGTGCCACGATAAATTGAATCTCGCCCGGTGTAAAGCACACCGGATTTACATTTCATGTTAGTGACACTTTTTACATTTTCATCTGAAAGCCACCAACAAGCTTCTTAAACATAGCTCCAGGTCAGGGTTACTCAAACTCACTCCTCGAGACATGCCAACAGCACAGATTTTAAGGATATCCATACTTATGAACAGATGGTATTACAGGTATCAAACTGACTGAGGAGCCAATTTAAGTCACACGGATATCCTTAAAACCTGGACTGTTAGTGTGCCTGGAGGATGTAATTTAGGAACCACTGCATTAGGTTATTAACAAGCAAGGGTGTTGCTACACAGAAAAGGAAGCCAGAAAGGAAAATAATAACTGGTTTCCCAGGAAAACTATGGAAAATATAAATTGTTTATGAAATCTCTTCATCTTTGAGTATTAATGACAGGTGATAAAGATGGCTATTCTATGGTGCTGTTGCTGCTTCTGTTTAATTCCTTAATCATCCATCTCATATACTGCATACTGGGATTATATTTACAGGAAGTTTGAGTATAGGCTTTGCCTGGTTTGGTCTAGTCCCACTGGCGCATGCAGGTTTTTTTTGTTTGTTTTTTGAGTACCCAGAAATCCCCTTGATGGGCCCATTTTTCTTTTACACCCTGACCGTGGGCCCACGATCGAAACCCTGTCCGTTGCAAGATAATGCTGTGATCAGTGGATTTGTGGGGAGGAGCTAATAGCATACAAGTCTGAGAACTACACCATTTTTGGTTCCGTCCTATCCATGGGAAATGGGGCCTAATGATGCAACGAGCCCAGTCTCGCTCCCATTAGCAGACTGTGCTGCAGCAAATGGTTGTGGGTGTTTGTGTCACATATAATATACAGTATATATGTGTACATAGATAAATATACTCCCACCCCACACACACCCACCTCAACCAATCCTGTGTTTGCCCCATTGGCCCTCCACCTGGTTTAATACCGTAAGGTCATGGCTATCCTCTGTATTTTGCATATAATTGGCATTAAAGGGTGCCTAATCCCACATAACAAACATCAGCTTTTACAGGGTATTCTCAATTGTTACTCTATCATAACTTGGATATAGAGAAATGTAAAAGTGTTATCTGGTTTCTTAGTGAAATTCCATAACATAGTTTCAGGATTAGTTGCCAGACTGTGCATGACTAGCTACAGCAGATAATGGGTATTTGCACTGACAGTACACAGGTACCATAATGCATCATTATAATGTAAGTGGTACAACATCTACAGTCTACATTTTGTTCAGCAGTAGCCTGATGTATGTAATTTCTCTTCTCTGTAGCTTGTTATGCAAAAAACTTTGGACCCAAAGGTTTTGGTTATGGCCAGGGAGCGGGCGCCCTTGTACATGCGCAGTGAAGAAGATGCAATAAATGCTGATGCTAGAACATTTGATCTGGATGTCTCTTTAAGTAGAGTGGTATTCTCATACTAATTACTGTGATATCATATTTTCATTCCTATACCATTGAACGTGTTCTACTTGTCATCCTTGTAACTCTAGCCATTAGTAGTTTTTTTGTTTGTTTTAATTTTTTTGTACCTTTTTTCAAATTTATACAATAAACATTTTTGTTTATTACTAATGTTTGTAATGCAACTGATACTAAAGGCTGTGTGTACTGATTTTTTTTTTTTTATTAACTTAATTCTGTATCACAAATAAAATGTAAAACTAAAATTTCAATTAATAAATATACTGAATTACCTAGTATGCGTTTTAATTATATCATTTTGCTATTACTATGTTTAGGTACCTGTTGCAAAGTCCATTTTCGTTTTACATTTCTGATTGAAAAAGTTTATTTAGAAGCTTCATTTATGATTGAAAAAAAGCAATCTACTTAGTGCACTTTCAAGCAAGGGGCCACATTTGGTCAGTGGTTTCTAACACCTGGCTAAAAGATTTTTACAAAAGTGCCCTTTCCTGTAACTTGAGCCCTTCTGGCTTGTACGTGTAGCTGTTTATCACAAAGCACTACCGGTTCTGTAGTACAAAACTAACTAACAGGCTATATGGGTGTAGTATGGTATGCCGGCGGCCGGGCTCCCGGCGACCAGCATACCGGCGCCGGGAGCCCGACCGCCGGCATACCGACAGCGTGGCGAGCGCAAATGAGCCCCTTGCGGGCTCGCTGCGCTCGCCATGCTGCGGGCACGTTGGCTTATTCTCCCTCCAGGGGGGTCGTGGACCCCCACGAGGGAGAAAGTGTCGGTATGCCGGCTGTCGGGATTCCGGCGCCGGTATACTGTGCACCGGGATCCCGACAGTCGGCATACTGAAGAC